>NW_004524615.1:2131304-2287178 GCF_000260255.1 Octodon degus
TTTCTTTCAGGACCTGAAATACTTTACTCCAAGCTCTTCTTCTTCTTCTTCTTTTTTTTTTTAATTTTATTTATTTATTTATTTATGTGTGTGTGTGTGTGGCCAGCTCAGCTCACCAGGGGGCGGGCTGGCTGGCACGTGGTGCTGGGGGATTGAACGGCGGTCCCTGTGCTTTTCTAAGCTTGTTCTAAGTAGGTGCTTTAGACCACTGAGCCATCTCACCAGCCCCCCAAGCTCTTCTTGATGTGATGGTCTGTGCTGAGAACCCTGCTGTGCTCCTGACGGGCCTTCCATTATAGGTGATCTGCTTTTTCTCTCACAGCTTTTATTACCTTGTTCTTTTCCTGAACTTGTGGGATCTTAATTATTTTGTGTCTGAGTATATATTTGTTTTGGTGATGGCTAATTGAGTTGTTTTTTTTTTTTGACAGGTTTACTTCATTTTATTTTTCTTATGTAAAAACTCTTTATGTTTGTAGCTTGACTGCTGGAGCTTGAGTCCTCTGGACAGAGACTCTGGTGTGGGTTTTCTCAAGATGGTCGGTGAATTCCTGATAGGGAGACTTGGTGAACACGGTCTCTTTCCAGAGGTTGGGGGTCAGATAGCTGGAGGTCTTGGAGATGGCATCAAAGGTGGCCTTGGCAAAGTTGCTCAGAGTAGCAGTGCAGCCCCTAGCAGAGGTGTAGCAGTCATCAGTACCAGCCATCAGCAGCAGCTTCCTGGGCACAGGGGCTGAGACGATGCCAGTGCCTCTGGGGGCACGGATCAGACGCGTCAACACAGAGCCACAGCAGCCTGTCACCTTGCAGGGAACAGCGTGGGGCTTGCCAATCTTGTTTCCCCAGTAGCGTCTCCTCATGGGGACAGTGGAGAGCTTGGCCAGGATGATGGCCCCGCGAATGGCAGTGGCTACTTCCTTGGAACACTACACCCAGGCCAACATGACCGTTGAAGTCCCCAATGGCGACAGATGCCTTGAACCTGTTCCACTGGCCAGCACGAGTTTGCTTTTGCACAGGCATGATCTTCAGAACTTCATCCTTGAGGGATGCACCCAGGAAAAACTCAATAATCTTGGACTCCTTGATGGGTAAGGAAAAAAGGTAAATTTCCTGCAGGGCTTTGATCGTCATGTCTGGCCAGCCGGCCCAGCTTGGTGATGGAATCCACTCTTTGTCCTCGGCCTTAGTGCCGGGAGCCCCGTGGCCTCGGCCCCAGCCCCGGCCACTGCCATTCCCATGACCTTGAAGGCCACTGCCGAAGCCTCCCATGCCTGGGCCCCTGCCGCTGCATCATCCGCCATTTGGTGTTTCCCAGAAAAAGAAGGTAATTGGAGTTCCATATGCATCACTTATAGGTATGTCCGTTCTCTTCCCGCGCTTGGGGAATTTTCTGCTACACCTGCAAATAATCTTTTTACGTCAGTGGTGCTGACTCCTTGTTCCGTGGACACCTATTTTTCTTAGATCATTTTCCTTTGCATCGTCTTGTCGCTGCTGGATTGCTAGTTCTTGGCTCCCCGGTGTCCCCAAGCGCGCTTCCTATCGTGATCACTAGCAGCCCTGCTGTCTTAAAGTCTGGAAGTCTAGCCTCAGCTTCACACGAGCCGTTTTGCCGCTTTCAGGGGCTTCTTAATTTCCCTAGTATCTGTTCGAATCTGTTTCATGCATCCAACTTTTTCCTGTGTTGTTTGTTCAATGTTTCGATCATTTTTCTATTCTCTATTTTTTATCTATCCCTTCTTTAGATATGCTGAGTAATTCTTTTATGATTGTTTTCATTTCCTGCTTTACCTGAGAGATTATTTCTGATCTAATTTCTTCTACAATCTGATGCAGTTGTCTCTTTACTTTAGTTGCTATCATTTCAGAAATTTCAGGTGTGTGACTTCCAAGTTCTTCTACGCCCTTGTCTCTTGGACTTGTTCCGGGTGGGCTGGAGGTCTGAGCTTGTCTTTTGCTCCTCAGTTTTGACATTTTTTTTTTTAATATTTATTTATTTATTTGTGTGTGTGTGTGTGTGTGTGTGTGTGTGTGTGTGTGGCCAGCTCAGCCCACCAGGGGGCAGGGCTGGCTGGCATGTGGTGCTGGGGGATTGAACCGTGGTCCCTTGTACTTTGCCAAGCTTGTTCTAAGTAGGTGCTTTAGACCACTGAGCCATCTCACCAGCCCCAGTTTTGACATTTTTGAAGACCCTAATGTTCACCCAGATTCAGCAGTGATGGGAGGGGTACAAGGCATGGGCCAGCAAGGCTCCTGTGACAGTGGGGGTGGGGTGGGGTAGGCCCACCAGAGCTCCTGTTATGTGGGGCTCAGGGTGGCTACGCCATGGTGAAGGGCGAAGCCGCAGCTCAGGAAGGCTCTGAGGCTGGGGGGCGGTGGTCAGAGCTCCACAAAGCTCCTGAGGCTGTGTGAGGGCGGGGCAGGACTTAAGGACTCACCAGGCCCCCGTAGCTGCCCAGTGTCTCCCTGCCTTCTGCGCCGGGTAGATCGGCCACTCCCGGATCCTCAGAGCTTCCGTGCGGGTCGTGCGTGCGGGCCAGACTCACTGGATCCCTGTAGCTCTATTTTTGCGTTTTTGAGTCACATGAGTTACTAGATTGCCCTGCAACTGAATGTGTCCATGTGTGGTTCAGCTTCCCCAGCTCTCGCCACTGCTCCCACCACTACTGGGTGGGGTGCAGTGGGCAAGAGAGCCTCAGGCAGCCCCAGGCAGCAGGGACGGTGCTGCACAGCGAGGCACCTATGGCTCCAGGGCACTGAGCTGACTCCCACCTCATCTGAGCCACCTCAGCGACACCAGCTTTGCACCCGTCCAACCCCCTCTGCTCGGGAGTCTGGGTCCTGGTGTTTCTGCAGGAGTCCTATCCCATGGGCTCGGGGACACTGCAGACCCTCAGGAGATGGGCAGCCCCCGAGGAAGACTGACTTTCAGAGGGCTGATGAATCCTGGGAGCAGGGATGCTCAGGCCAGGGGTCACGTGGGGCCTGCCTCGGCCCCGTGGCTGATGCACCTGGTGGCCGCTTCTTGCCCTCTTGTGAGCGGCAGCTGGTCTAGGCCTGGGGTACTGAGCCCGGGGCCAGGTCTGATGCACAGGACTCTGCCTGCGGGCCTCACAAGCCTCCCAGGGTCAGAGCACAGGACCTCACGTCCGCGGATCTGCCCAATTTCAAAGAGTACCGGAGACAATTACAGCCGTCAACACCTGGGTTTTACAAATGTTTAAAACCAACTTTTATTTTAAGGCTGTTAAACGGAATGGGCATTGGGAGGGCAGCTGGCTGTGGGGACTGGACAGGGGCCAGGTACATGTGGGCCAGGACGCCACCTCCCTTGGCCACGTCTCCCCCAGTAGCTGTCAGTGTCAGGTGTGGGCGCAAGAAAGGTACATGTTGGTACAGCTGGGAGAGCTCAGGTCACAGAGCTGGCCACCACTGCAGGATCTCAGAAAGGGGACCCTGGCAGCCCAGCTGGCGCAGAGGTTAGGAAGTCACAGCTGCCCACAGTGCAGAGACCCAGATGGACAGGCTGGGCCACGGTGGGCAGTTCTGCACCTGCTAGTGTGGCGTCCACTTGGCTTGCTGTGTTCCTGCCCTCGGGCAGGTGAGGGTTGCTGGCTTGGGAGAGGATGGGGCTACCCGGCCGGCGTCCGAGGTAAGGGGGTTGAGCACCACGCCGGCCCGGTGGCGGCCCTCAGAGGTTCTTCATGCACACCTGGCAGCGGCTGATGTGGGTGCGGATCAGGCCAGCCTTGAGCGTGTCGGCAGATGGTGTACCCTGGAAGCTGGCCTCAGGGATGGTGGTCAGCCAGAAGCTGTACTTATTGGCAAAGTAGTGGCAGGTCCCTCGGGCCCCGTTGCACTCAATGAATGGTGTGGCACGGAAGTCCTCCAGACAGCTGCCTGGAGACACCAGTGACTGGCCGCCGCCCTCGTCCCCAGCTGCCGTGTGCTGTTAGGGATGGACAGGATGGGTCAGGGCCTCAGGCTAGGTGCCCAGGGCAGTGCAGGCTGCTGCTTCTCCTTACCAACTGGCAGACATCTCTCTCAATGCCAGCTTGGGTAACACTTGCACACGCAGCACACACCGTGCTGCGGCTGGTGCTGAGGAAACCCGGTGTGGAGAGCAGCTGCACCTCTGGGGGCTGCTGTGGTGTAGGCTAGCACAAACCCACGGCAAGGGCGTCCCTTAGCGGACACCTCAGAGCAATGACACAGGCTTTGGGCAGATATGTATGACCACATTTCAATAAAGCCAAAACCTAAACACGCACACCCACGTGCAGATGGCACACTGAAAGCCGTGCTTGCGCCAGGGCCTTCCTCCGGAAATGCTGGACCGGAAGGGGAAGGGCTGCTAATGGCTTTTTGCTGAAAAGAAAAACCAGCATGTGATGATTTTTCCCTAGCAGTCAGGTATTCCTTGGGTAATTAAAGTGATTAACCTAGTGCGCTTAATCACGAGGCTCTGAGGCTTCTGGATTTGCAAGGAAACCAACTCTGGGTCACTTGAAAGCTCTACTTCTGGTGGCAACATCGTGGTTGGCTTCCTCTGAGGTGTGTGGGAGCCCTGACCTGGACCATGGGGTTTCTATGCAGGGTGGCACGGGCAGGCCTGGGAACAGGTCACTGTGTGTTGCCCGGGCAGGGCCAGGGTGGTCTCATCTCCGATGCAGACAGCAGCATGAGATGCCTCTGAGGAATGCTCTGCTCATGGGGACAGCGTCCACCTGCCCAGATGCTGCTGGAGACCCAGGACAGGGCCAGAGACTCAGGTGAGGATCCCTGGGGGCTGGAGCTGGCCTGGGGGGCTCTGAGAGTGCCACCCGCGTGTGTGCGCACACACACATGCACACAAGCAAGTTATCCGGGGGAGCATGAAACTGCAACCCGGAATGTCCTGTCCTGCGTGTGCAACACAGGCCGCCAGCCCTGCAGGCTGCTGGAGGGTGCGCAAGCACCCTCCGCCTTCTGTGAAACCCTCGCTCATCTGTGCGCAGGCAGAGGCCAAATTCATCCAAATCTCACTGTGTGCAAAGCTTTGGTCGGAAATGAATGGCATCCCTCTGGATGACAGTGCCGCCCCTGGACCCACACTCCATGGACACTGCGAGCTGCCTTCCAGCCCTCACTCGTCTGTGGGCAGGGCCCTTTTGCAGTGTGTCACCCGAACAACTGTCCTGTGTGTTCTCCCTGTGTCCCCAACCAAGCAGAGGAAGTAGGCTTCCTCCTGGCTCCAGGCAGACAGAGGGGGTGGGAGGAGGGAAAGAAAGTGCGTACCATGAGGAAGGAGTACCCGATCCACAGGCTGCGCCAGCCTGCTGGGCAGTGCGGGATGGACACGTCCTGGCTGTGCACTGCGATGGCCACGGCCGGCGCCTCGCACACAGAGCAGCGGCTGATGTAGGGCTTGATGTCATCCTCAGCCACGGGCATCATGGGCAGCGGGGCGGTGGTGGACAGCCAGTAGGACTTGTCGTTGCGGCTGGCGTAGTAGCAGACATCGCCGGGGTTGCAGTAGAGGAAGGGCATGGTGCTGAAGCGAGCCAGGCAGGAGCCGGCCAGCCCTGCAGGAGGCAGGCGTGAGGCCCAGCAGTAGGAGCCGGCAGCGTCCGGGAGCCTGCAGGCACCAAGCTGAGGCTCCGCCCCTCTCGTCTTCCCTGAGCCAGAGATGGACCCCGGGGCCTGGCGCGTGCCTGGGAATGGCTCTGGCTGAGCTGCCCTGTGTCTTGCTTCCTTTCTGTTTGCCAGCCACATTGGCTTTGCAAGAGGCAGGCATCCCCGCAGCTGGCCCTGTAGGCCTTGGGCCAGGCTGGGCCCAGAGAGCTGGGCCTTGGGAATGAGGCTGGAGGAGCGAAGCTATCTTGGGAGTTGTTTGGACTTTTAAGACAGGTTCTCACTATGTAGTGCACGATGGCCTTGAACTAGCAGTGACACTCCTGCCTCAGCCTCCCAAGCGCTAGCATGACAGGGTGCGTGACCACACTCGGCTTCTTGTGGGCTCTGTGCCTCCTGGGAGAGACAGACTTTAAGGGCACCATGAGCCAAGCTGGCTTCCCTCTCACATACACAGCCTACCAGCCCCCAGCCCCGAGCCAGGGGAGAAGGCACGCAGCTCTTATTCCAGCATCTGGGAGGCTGAAACAGAAGACTGCTGTGAGTTTAAGACAAGCCTGGGCTACATGGTAAGACCTGGCTCCAGAACGTGGAAAGGAGGGAAAGGAGCTGGTGGGCTCTGATGGCGAGGATCTGCGTGGCTGGAACTGGTGGGAGCTGCGGGAACCAGTGCCAGGTCGGCAGGTGGGGGGGGGCATGCACAGAGCCCACTGATTTTAGGGTGGTAGCCCTGGGGCCATTTGGCTCCTGAACGTCACCATGGCCACTTGACCTGGGCCTGTGGTACCTACCCAGGTCCTGGTTGTGGGCCTTCTCTTGTCCCTCAAAGTACAACAGGCTGTAGCCGCTCCACAGCCGGTTCATGCCCACCGGGCACATGGGCTCCTGGTCGGTCTGGCTGTGTTTCACCAGCAGGTAGCCGATGCTGACGCTGCGGCCGGGCATGCCGGGCAGCCCTGGGCTCCCTGGGCGGCCTGGCTCCCCTAGGGACAGAGAAAACGCAGCTCAGTGCCTGGGGCCCTAGGGCTGCCAGCTCCTCCTTCTCCCCACAGCAGGCTCAGCCTACCATCCCCAGGGTCTGACTCGGTCCCAGGGCTCCACAGAGCCCCTCTGGCACAGCCCTGCTACACTGGAATCTGCCCTGTGGGGGCCCAACACCTGGCCATCCCGGGTCCCAGTCTGTGCCTGGGCCCCTCCTCCATGGGTCCCCATATGTCCCGTTTGCTGCTGTGGCCCAGCCCCACTTGCTGTCCCTGTGGCCAGCTAATAAAGTCACCTGCAGCTGCCTCTGCCACTGACTGCCTGGGCCAGGATGGCTAGAAGGATCTTAGGGATCACCCAGCGGGAATGCTTGCTGTCCCCCCTGTTCCCTCCTTGTACATGGAAACACACAGCACTGTGGTTCCCTGCTAGCTCAGCAGATGCCCTCCAGCTCCTTGTCGGCCTTCAGGTCTTGTGAGTCTGGCCCCACAGCCAGCTGGGTGCCCAGGATCAGAGGAGGGAGCCCGTCCTGCACCCACCAGGCCTTGTCCTCTGCACAACCTCTCCCCACTAGCACCCTGTGGTCACCTACCTTCTTGGCCAAGTGGGCCCTGCTGCCCCACGGGTCCTGGGTCTCCCCTGAAGCCAGGCAAAGCAGATACGCCGCCGCGCCCCTGGGGTCCGGGCTTCCCTGGCACCCCACGAAAACCTGTAAGACAGCAGTGATGAGAGGACCAGGCCGGGACCCTGAGAGGACAGTGAGGATTCTGAGACCTTCCTAGCACCCCACCTGATCTCCTACCTGGTTCTCCAGGAGGGCCCTGAGGCCCCATCTCCCCTCGTGCCCCTGGAGGACCCCTCCTGCCCTCAGGCCCTATTGTGCCAGCCGGAGCCAAGATCCTCTGGGGGATTCCAGCAATTCCAGGGGACCCCACAGAACCAGGGGCTCCTGTGGGGTGAAGAAGGGAGGATAAGTATGGAGAACAAAGTGCTGCCCTTCCCTGGCCCCAGGAAAGGCCTGGCCGGGCACCCCACCTGTTGGCCACTTACCGGGGAATCCCAGATCTCCTTTGGGTCCCTTAGGGCCTCTGTCGCCCACAGTCCCAGTAGGTCCTGTGTTGCCCATGAGTCCAGGGTCACCCCTGGGCCCTGCAGAATGGAGGGGACATGGTCAGAGTGCATATCTCCCACAAGGTACCCTCACCTCTGCTCGGGAGCCCACGCCACTGTCACCTTTCTCTCCTGGGACACCAAACACGCCCGGTTGGCCCTGGGGCCCTGGGTCCCCACCCCATCCTTTGGTTCCTGGGAACCCCGGGGCTCCGGCGCTCCCTGAGTCGCCTTTGCTTCCAGGCAGGGCAGGGGGTCCAGGGGGCCCCTGGGGGCCTGGGTAACCTGTGGATGACAGTAATGAGAAAGCAGTTTAGACAGGTTTGGACTGCAGTTAGCCGGGAGGTCAGCCACGTAGGGGCTATCTCCGCCAGTCTGTGGTGCTGGGTCTCTTGGGAACTTTATCTTTTTTTTTTTTTTTTTTTAATGTATTTAGTATGGGGTCTACAGGGGTCTCACTATGTAGATCAGACTTGTAGTGATTATCCTATTTTCAGCCTCCCAAGTGCTAGGATTACAGGTGTGCACCACCATGCCCAGTCTTAGTTGTTGTTTCAGCGTGCCCCAGGGGTAGGGCTGGCATGGCACACCGGGGATCAAACCCTGGCCGCTGTGCTCTGCCTAAGCAGGCACTTTAGTCTGCTGAGCTATCTGGCCGGCCCTAGAACTTCATCTTTTTGTAAAAAAATTGTAGTGACCTAGAATCTCCCACGCCAGCCACCTGTAGACACACAGCTCAGTGGCTTCTAGCGTGTCCCACGGGTCATCGATCTCCACACTTTGAGATGGAATCGCACTGTGCAGCCCAGGCTGACCTAAGACCCGGGGCAGTCTTCTTGCCTGAGCTTCCCAAGGGCTGGGACAGCGTGTGTGCTCCATCACAGCCGGCTAGATCTCCAGAACTTAACTGTGCTGGCCAAGACCAACACTGCCCACATGAAGAACCGATTCTGCCATAGCTGAGGTCCCTAGCCTTGGCCCATTCTGCTTTCTGCCGCCTGGGCGTGTCACCCTGGGGACCTCATGTGAGTGGACCAGCCCTTGTCCTGGAGGACTGCCCTATCTCCCTGAGCATCTGGTCCTCAAGGCTTATCCATGCTGTAGTGAGTGGGTCAGTTTCTCCTTTTTGCAAGCTGCATAACATTCCATGCACATGACACTTCTTAGTTTTTTCATTCATCTGTGGGTGGACCCTGGGGCTGCTGTCCTCCCTGGCCGCTGTGACCAGTGTTGCCACGTTACTGGTGCACTGTGCATCAGTACTGCGTCAGTACCAGCTGGTGGACCGCTTCCGCTCTACGCCAGCTCTTTTGAGTAAGCACAGAGTTGCTATGTGGCTGAGCCACATCCAGCAGCTAAGTGAGGAGGAAGTGCCACTGCACGTCTCTGAGCATCTGCCCTATAGCAAGCCATGGATATGCCCTGCTCTGCCGGGCCTGGGCCCGTGTCGGGCAGGGGATGAAACCAACAGGGGATAAGTGGGGACGCCATGGGAGACAAGTGTGTTCCATTGGTTGGTCGGGTGAGCCACAGAGTTTGGTGCCGATGCCCCGCCCACCGATGCCCCGCCCACCGATGCCCCGCCCACCGATGCCCCGCCCACAAGCTCCAGGCCCACCACATGGCCCACCCACCGAAACTCTGCCCCTACACTCACCTTTCAGGCCAAAGATCCCTGGAGACCCCAAGTCCCCCGGCAGCCCGGAGATGTTGGACGCAGGGCTGATGCCGGGAAAGCCTTGGATCCCGGGCCTCCCAGCTGGGCCTCGCTCCCCTGGAAGACCGAAGGGCCGCGCTTAGAGGGGGCTCCCAGCTTTGCAGACTCATCCCCCATGCCAGGGGTCCAAGGCCCAGTTTCATGCAAGGCGGGCCAGATGGCGACCTGGGCGGAGGGCCCGAAGGGAGCAGCTCCCGGGTAGTGCCTTCTGCTCGGGGACCTGGGCGTGCCAGGCCCAAGGTGCCCACTGGTGTCTGACCCTGCCCAGGGCCCTGGTGCCCATGTGCAGGGGCAGTGGCACCCACACTCTGCTGGCCCCTAGACCCACACAGCCACTGCCCTTCTCTCTGGTGGTCCCCCGGACCCTGGGCATGGAGGGGAAGGGCTCAGAGGGGACCCAGCCACACACGGGGGTGGGGTGGTGGGAACAACAGTGGCCAGTGCTGGGCATGGGGCAAGGTCACACGCAGCCTGAGGTGGTGGCCTTACCTGGAGCTCCCTGCTCTCCCTTCTGCCCAGGGACGCCCGTGGGGCCTGGGGAAGTGTTGGCCTCTCCACGGTCACCTCTGTCCCCAATGGAGCCAGGAAAGCCTGGGTCTCCGGGCATGTCAGCACCTGTAGGACATGAACACAACCATGGTGCTGTGGGCGGCTACCCACCAGGGACTTCCCTCAAGTGCATGAAGAGTCAGCGGACTCGGGAGTCTGGGGTCGGGAGCCCTGGGATTTGTTCCTGCCCTGAGCTCTGCGTCAGCCTCTGTGGCTCGAGGGTCCTGTAGAGGATGGGACCCTCACTCCACTGCTCCCTCCCTGCCTTTCTTCTCTCTCTTTTTGTCTTTTTGAGACAAGGTCTTGCTATGCAGTTCAGGTTGGCCTTGGGCTCATTCTGTAGCCCAGGCTGGTCTTGCACACATGGACCCTCCTGCCTCAGCCTCCCAAGTGCTGGGATCACAGGCGTGTGCCACCGTGCCCGTCATGGACCCAAACTCCAGAGGAGACGCGGTCTCCCAGGAGGTTGCACGCGTGGCTAATGCTGCGCTTCGGTGGGTTTTGAGAACTTGGCAGTGCTGCCAGGACGCTTCCCTGGCTGCTGTCACAATGCCAGGGTTTCCTCCAGTGCTCCCCCTGGAACCGGAAATACCCTTTACCGGAGTGGAGCATGTGAATTTATGCTCCGCTTACTGCTCGTGTGAGCAGGTGCGCGTTGGGTTACAGAAGAACCCAGAGAGGTGTATGTGACGCAGAGCTGTGCCTCTGGGAGGGGCTCTCCTCCTGCTTGGGCGTGTTTTAGCTACTCTGCTACGAGGAAGGGGAAACTCAAGTCCTCTATAGGAGAGTGGATGCCCCTTGGGGCCGAGAAGCAGAGTGAGATAAGTCACACACAGGCAGCATCCCGGTTTCTCAGCCTGAGGAACAGAAGTGCAGGTAAAGAGCAACAGAAAAGAGCTTACAGGAAGCAGGAGATGCATGCACACAAGCAGGGCTTTAGGGACTGAACTTGACCCTCCTGCGCAGAGCATGGTGAGGGGAGAACAGCAAGTGGAGCCTCCCGCCTGACCCAGCACGAGGGCTGCGCGCTCACTTACCTGGGGACCCCGGGGAGCCCTTGGGGCCAGGCAGGCCGTGCAGTCCGCCTATGCCACGCAGTCCTGGGAAACCTGTGGGGCCTCAGGGCAGTTAGGCAGGGAGGCAGGAGGGCGCCACTGGCGGGCACCCTTGGGAGCCGTCCGTGCGGCCACCCTGGCCACGGCACCACCCTCCTCCTGGCACTGCTGCCTGGGCCAGCAGGATAGAGCCAAGTGTCTTCTGCCCATGTCCCAGGGACCCACGCAAAGTGCTGTTTACAGCATCAGCCTGGACGTGGGTGCTGCTTCCTGCCCTGCGGCCTCTCTTGGCCTGGAGTTATGTAGTTTCTGCTTTTTTGAGACAGAGTCTCCCTCTAGTCCAGTTTGGCCTTGAACTCCCAGTGGTCCTCCTGCCACAGCCTCCTCAGCACTGGGATTACAGGCGTGTCAAACACAACTTCGAAAACCCTGCTTGGCACGCAGCCTGGCATCATTCCCGTTCCTTCCCTCGGGATGTCTGAAGGTAAACATTTCTGGATTTTATTTTTATTTTTATTTTTGGTGGAACCAGGGATTGAACTCAGGTCCTTGCGCTTGCCAGGGAAGCGCTTATTCCACTGAGCTATCTCCCCGGTCCCAGGATTTTATTCTTATTTATTTTTTGAGACAGGGTCTCACTGTGAATTTCAGGCTGGGCTTGAACTTGCAGTCTTCTTGCCTTGGCCCAAGAGCTTATGCAGCCGCGCCCCGTGACTCTGCAGGAGGTGGCAGCGTGTGGCTTGGCCCATGTGCCTCTGGTCCTGCTGGGGCACCCCGATGCCGAGCGAGCATGGGGCCAGGCCTCGCGATGCTCCCAGCTGCCCTGAGCCAGCGGCCCTGTTAGGTCCCCAGAGGTCACCTCACCTGGCAAGCCTGGCACGCCGGGCCAACCGTCATCTCCTTTATCCCCGGGGAATCCGATCTGCCCCGGGTCTCCCTGCGGTCCTTGCAGCCCTGTTAGTCCTGGGAAGCCTGCAGGGAGATGGGGTACTAGTTCAGAGGGCACAGGAGGCCAGGGATCTCTCCTGCTGAGGGGCTGTTGTGGTGGGCTGAGGACCCCAGGGCTGCAGCTCCAAGCTGTCGGAGAAGCTGGAAACTGCCCTGGCCCCATGCACAATGCTGTGGCCTCAAGTTCTGTGGAGTCAACTCAGCCTTGCTAGAGAAAAGTGCGTGCGTGCGTGTGTGCGTGTGCGTGTGTGTGTGTGTGCACGTGCCTATGGGTGGGCGTTGTGTCCCTGGGGTCCAGTCCCAAGACTGCACTGAACTGTGTCCCCAGCCTTTTTGATTTGGTATTTTGAGACAGGGTCTCGTTAAGCCGATAGGTCACCCTGGCTGGACTTGGGACGTGCCCTTTCAGCCAGGACTGGCTCAGGTGGCTCCCTCTGCTGACTCGGAATCCTTGGAGGATAGCCGGGGAGGACCCCACACTGCAACAGGGTATGGCTTGGTCTAGGGCACTGTGGGTTGCTGCCCAGCTCCCCTCCTGGGTGGATTTGGATTGGGTAAGTGGGCAACAAGGGAGCAGGGCCTGGCCAAGTGAGGTGCAGCGTGCACATGAGCGACTGGGCCTCACCTGTCTGTCCTTTGATTCCGGGTGGACCCTGGGGTCCAGCCAGGCCTGAGATGCCAGGGAAGCCGACCTCGCCCTGGGTACCTCTCTCTCCGAAGAATCCCTTCAGACCTGGAACACAGTGGGAAGCTGGGATCACATTGCTCCGTGGAGGCTCAGTGCTCCTGCAGCTCTGGGACGCTGGCGAGGCTGTGTCACCAGGTCGCTTGGAGTCTATACCTGTTCCTGCCTCAGCTCACTTCTGCTGGGATGGTGGCGTTAGCCGAGACAGTGCTCGGGGACCCCGCATGGCACAATGCTAGACTGTCCACCTCTCGGGTACCATGGTAACTGTATCCAGGACAGCAGATTCCCAGCACCACCCCCCCACGCCTCTCTGCTGGGCATCAAGCCCAGGCCTGGAGGGGATACATGGGGCTGAGCTCTGTGGAAACAGGAGTGCTGTATACCTGGAGTCCCGGTGAGGCCACGCTCTCCCTTCAGGCCTGGGCTTCCTGGTAAATTGATTGTGTCCCCAGTGTCACCTGTCACAGGAGGAAAGTTGGGCAAGAGGGAAGGGGCAGGAAGGGGACGGGTGTGCTCTTCCTGCTCTCCCCAAGCTTTTAGATTTTCTTTGTTTTATTATTTTGAGACAGGGTCTTGCTGGTGATCTTCCTGCCCCAGCCTCGAGTGCTGGGGTGACAGACATGTGTCAGGCACCATGCCCACATCCCCTGATCTTAACAAAAACAGTGGCTTCCAGAGGACCTGAAGGCCCAGCATCACCCTGGGCCACCAACACTCACCGAAATCCCCAGGCTGGCCGGCCTCACCGTATAGGCCTGCTCTTCCTGGAGCGCCCTTGTCCCCCTGTGGAAAAGCCCAGAGAAATCACTCAGGAGGGCTGGTGTGGCCAGGTGCAGCTCCAAAGGGTCCCTTGTCTCATGTCATGCACATAGCAGAACTGGAGATTGGTGACTGTCATGGCTCAGGCTGGTGTCCCACAGGTGCTCTGGGCTCCAGCCTCCAGCTTTGCGGCCTGAAGGAGCAATGCTTTTGCCTCAGACAGCACAGCCGCCAGCTTTGCGCACTAAAGGCCACGTGAGAGTGCCAGGCCCTTGAGCCACCGTGGTCCAGGATGGCCTGGCAGCTGGCTCTGCGCCAGCTCTTGGCCAAGGCCACCCTAGTGGATGCTGCCCAGGGCATAGGAGCCCATGGAATGGGCTGGCAGGTCCCACACTCACCCGGCTGCCCGTGAAGCCTGGAAAGCCTACGATCCCAGGAGGGCCGACCACTCCAGGGAAGCCTGGCAGACCAGGTGAGCCAGGCACGCCGATGTCGCCTTTGACTCCTTTGATGAGGCCCGGCCTTCCAGGCAGCCCCGGGACTCCTGCCTGTCCTGGGACCCCTGGCATGCCTTGGATACCTGCAGGAAGAGCCGGGCGCCCCATCAGTGTCCAGGGCCAACTGTAGTCTGGACAGTACTCACTGTCCCCAGAGCCACACAGTTTGGAACAGGCACATGGGGTGCTCAGGGGTGCCAGGGCCCCATGAGCCTTCATGTGGACACCCTGTGTGTGGGGCAGCCCTGAGCACGGGAGCCTCACCTTTCAAGCCCAGGTGACCTTTCAGCCCCATGGGCCCTTCGTCGCCTTTCTCCCCCTTCAGGTACTTTATCACAGGCAGGATGGCGGGAGGGGGACCTGGGGGGCCAGGGTCCCCTCGAGTGCCTGGAAGGAAGCAGAAGCTGTCACCTCTTTGGGAGCTCAGACTGCAGGCAAAGGTGGAGGAGGCCCTCAGTCTCCATGGTGCCTTCCACCGTGATGGGTGCACAGAGCTGCACCCTGTGCCCTGGGTCCTGAGCTCCCATGGGTTGGGCAAGCCGGCCCGGCTCCAAGGTGCAGTGTCCTTAGCCCGCAGGACCCCTCTGTTCCTGCCATCCCCACCTCAGCCCTTCCACGGCCGGCAGCCCTCCTTGCTGAGGCTTCTTTAGCTGCCAAGTTCCCCCTCACATCAGTGACCCATGCACGGCAGCTAAATCCTGCGGGCCCACCCGGGACAGGTGGTGAAGGATGGGATGGTGCAGCACAGGCCAGGGACTAACCCTCACAGAAAGAGGCCACAGCGCGCTGAGAACACCAACGGCTCCTGTGACACCGAGAGCACCGCTGCCGCTGAACACGAAGGCAGAGCCCTGTGGTAGGCCGCCCCCCCCCCTGACGCCCAGCGGCTGACCCCCCATCTAGGCCCCACCTCCCGGAGGCAGTCGGGAGGGCGCACCCCATACCTTTGCCGCCGCGCTGGCCTGGTGGGCCTCTCACACCCGGCTGCCCTGAAAGCCCGGCCTCGCCCTTGGTGCCCGGGACCCCGGGTCTTCCTTTGAGCCCGATCATGCCTTGGAAGCCGTCCATGCCGGGCGAGCCTCTCTCCCCTGCAGAGAAGAAGGTGGACGAGTGGGAACCGGGTGTGAGGATTGGCAGGCTGGGCCCGCGTCTGACATGCAGAGTGGAGGCGCAGCGCAGCAGGCAGCTGGGCGTGAGAACGAGCCAGGACGAGTGCCAGTGTGCCAGCCCCACCCGCCTCCATGGCCCGGATACCTTTGTGCCCGGGGCTGCCGGGCATCCCAACAATGCCTTTAAACCCAGGGGTTCCTGGATGGCCTCGATCACCCCCGGCACCGGCGTCGCCTCTGTCCCCAGCCAGACCTTTCATCCCCACAGGGCCTGGGGCACCCGTGTCACCAGGTTCGCCCCTGTCCCCGCGCAGACCTGGCAGGGCAAGGAAAACAAAATTCAAGGTGATGCGGAGAACACTCCTTGGAGGCCAAGGCCTGGCTTCGAACGTTTCCTTGGACAGGAAAGTGGGTCTTGGAGCCCTGGGGCCTAAGAAGGGGAGGGCAAAGGGTACCAGGCAGCACCAGCTCCAGCGGGGTTGCAGTCTCCAGGGCCAGTGGTGCTGCCCGTCCCGTGCTCCGGGTCTCCTCCCGGGCCGCGCCTCCCTGTCCTGTCTCCCACCTGCCGGTCACCTCGCCGTCCTGACCTCCCGAGCCCCTAGCCTGCTGCCAGTCTTGGTCTCTCACACCAGACCCTGCTTCAAGCTGCTGGCTGCCTCCTGAAGTCTGTCCCTACTGCCTTGCTGTGTAACAGCCACTGGCGGCTGGCTTTGCCTCAGCTGCTGCCTAACTTTAGTAAGGCATTCAGTGCCTTGTACACCTGAGGCCGGAGGGCTGCTTGAGCCTAGGAGTTTCAGACAAAAGAAGGGCAACATTCCAATATTCCCAGGTGTGTGGAATGTACAGGCTGTGCTGGGGTTACTCAGCACCAGCTCCAGCTTTCCCTCTCCAAATCAGGCCAGTGGGTTGAAGCTTTTTCAGTGGAAATTTCTTTTTTTTTCCTTTAGTAAAATCTTCCCCAGACCCCAGTATATGCAACAGGCAAAAAGAGGAGTCTGTTTTTCATGCTGTTTAAATCTCCTCTGTGAAATATGTGTCTTGCTTTTGTAACCCTTGCAGCAGCTCTTGGGGCTCTTTGGAACACAGTTCATGGACCCCTCCCCTCCCTGGGTCTGTGGAACTCCTACCTTCCCTGCCAGGGACACCAGGCAGCCCCAAGGGCCCCTCTGGGCCGGGAGCTCCAGGGAATCCATGTCTTCCTGGTGGTCCGGGCCGTCCCTGCAGGCCTGAAGGCCCGGGGAGTCCCAGCTGGCCCTTCAGCCCTGGCATACCGGGCATGCCCTGGCTACCTGCAGGTGTGGAAAAGACATTGGTGAGGCTGGGGCACCAGGCCCAATCAGTCTGTGGAGTGCATCTCAGGATCTGGGTTCCAGGAAGTCTGGACACACAAGGAAGTGCAGGGGCTCGGACCTCGCCCCAAGGTGGTCACTGACATTCAGGTGAATTTCCCCTCCCGCCTTTTCTAGCCCTATACATACACGCATGTGCATGCACAGAGGGAGAGAAGGCTGCAGGCACAGTGCACTCTAAAGACTGCTGGAATCTGGCTGTCCTCACGGATGCCACATTCCCGGCATTTTGCCACGTTTAGATGCATCCCCTGCCTCTGAGAACACCCCTGCCCCGTGGTTGTGCCTAGCATGTCCTGGCCCTGCCTGCGTCCCGTGTCAGGGCTTGGTGCACAGACCGGGCCTGCAGCTTCTTAGGGACGTCGGCTGGAGGTCAGCATGCTCTTCACCGCCTGCCTGCCCCGCCTGCCTGCCCTGGCACCCAGCCTCCGGTGCAGATGCCTCCAGCCACCTTGGGGCGGGCAGGAGGAGGGTCCGGGCTGTGTCCTCTGTGCATTTTTCTTTGAGCACTGTTTCTTCTGGTGTTTGCCTTTTGGTGCCGTTTTTATTCTTTGCTTGGGTTTCCCTTTGGGGACTTCCATATTTTTCTTCTAGGTCGGAGCATTTCTTAGGGGACACTGATGGCATACACCTTCTAGTTTAGGGGCACCACTATTTCACTTTTGCTGATCCAATTTTTTGTTGTTGTTTGTTTGAGAAGGTCTTTTTTTTTTTGAACCGGGGATTGAACTCAGGCCCTTGCACTTGCCAGGGAGGCGCTTATTCCACTGAGCCATCTGCCCGGCCCCTCAAGGTCTTGACAGGTACTCCAGGCTGGCCTTGAGTTCACAGTGACCCTTTTGCCTCAGTCTCCCACGGGCCAGGATTCCGTGTGTGTGCCCTACACGTGGGCACACTTCTGTCCTTAAGGTATGCAATCTGAACACTTGCACGCACACTGTGCAGACGTTGGGCTGTGCGTGGGGGGCTCTTCCTGTGCAGTTCTGCAGGGGCGGGCACCGCTCACACCCAGGACAGCTTGTCACGGGCCCTGGCGTGACTGAGGCCCCAGGATGCATGGTGACCGGTGGGGTCTGGCGTGTCCCCCTCCCCCAGGGCACATCACAGGCTGTGAATACTGAGGCTGGGGACTTGGGCTGCCACGGTGGTGGGGGACAGGCCAGCCATGGCTTCACCCTCTTGCCGCTACAGTGGCTGATGCAGCTTTGAGCTGAATGGTTCTGGTCAGTTCCCACTCACAGAATCCACTGGGAAGGTGGCTGCCGCACACAGCCCGGCCCTCTCTGCTCAGGGATGTGGACAGTGGCTGTCCAGGTAGCGCTGGGAGAACCTCAGCCTGCCTCTGCGTGCCACCGCCACCGCTCCCAGGCTGGAGCAGCAGCAGGCCCATCCCACCCCCCGCCCGCGTGCGTGTGCGACGCATGCGTGCGAGGCCCTGCCTGTGTGGGCCTGAGCACCCCGCCACCTCAGCCCCCTTCCTTCCTCGGGCCACGCCCTTGCCTACCCAGTTGGCATCAGCTGGGCCCTCCCTTGGGACACTGACAGGCTCCTCCAGAAGCCAAATCTTACTCTGAGCCCCTTGGGCTCTGGGCTGCCTGCCAGGGCCCAGGCTGCCCTCAGCTATGGGTTGCACGATGCAGGACAGTGTGACACTGCACTGGACAGGGACACGGGGTGGGCAGGGGCAGTGGGGACCCAGACAGTGCCATCCTGAGACACTGTCTTCATCAGGGATGGTGGGGGCTCAGTGCCAGGTGCAGCCAGCTGGTGCCCCGCTCGGTGCCAAGCCCTGCGGGCTACCTTGCCAAGCACCCACCGCATCAGGGTGTTGTGAACCTCAGAACAGTGCACTGCACATCAGTTTTGGCCCCAGGCCTTGAGCTGCCTCGGGCTGGCCCATCTCCCCGAAGTGTGTGCCTAGAATGGGAGTGACTGGAATGGCACAGGCTGGACTGGACAGCACAGTGACCTGGGCAGCACACACAGGGTGGGCTGCGGAGGTCACCAGGCTGCACGCTGCTGGCTACAGCAGTGACATGGGCTACAGAGGGAGGGTGGCAGAGGCAGCATTCCTAACTCTGATCTCCAGGTTTCCCCAACATTCCTGACCTTTCGGGGGTCTGCACCCCAAGAAATGGAACTCACCTCTGAACCCAGGGGGTCCACGTTCTCCAGGGACACCTTTCAGGCCAGGCTGTCCAGGAAGCCCAGCATCTCCCCGGCTCCCAGGCTCGGCCCCTAGCACCTCTCCGGGAATGCCCCTGTCCCCAGGGGCACCCACAGTGCCTGGCAAGCCATCAGGGCCCTGGAGTCCGTCGGGACCTGGACGGCCCACAGCACCTTTGGATCCGCGGGGTCCTATGATCCCTAAAAGGAAATGGGGGTCTTAGCCTAGGTCAGCACGGTCATCTGAGGGGGTGCAGGCAGGAGGCTGGTGACCCTAGGGCCTGGGGTCACGGAAACCTCCCCTGCTGCCCTCTGTTTCCTTTGGCACCCAGCGTGTTCGGCCTCTTGGTGACAGGGGCACATCTGTCCTCAAGGGAGTATGTTGTGGAAATGACCACTGTCCAGAAGACCCAGAGCACCCACCCCACCTTCCCCGGCCAATTCACCTGGGGGTCCGGGTAACCCATCACGGCCTGGGTCCCCGGGGAAGCCCTTGAGCCCTTGTGGTCCATCCTCTCCTGCGAATCCAGGGATTCCTCTGGGGCCTTTGTCACCTGGACACCAAGGAGACACCAAGCCACATTAGTGCATGAGGACGGAGGGGATGCAGCCCCCAGCAGTGCCTCTGGGCTTACAGAGCGACTTTCTTGGGTACCACTTGGGTGGCAGGAGTTGCCCGTGCTAGGGTGCAGCCTGGGGTCTGTCTCTACTCTTGGGCCTCCCCACAAGGATCAGGGGTGGCTCTGGGGGTTGAGATGCCAGGAGCCTGTCCCACCCAGGGCTCAGGCCCACAGGAGGAGGGGCAGCACAGTACCTGGGACGCCAGGAGGGCCAGGCCGGCCAGGTGATCCCTTGGGGCCTCCGATGCAACCTGGGGGGGGGGCGGGGAGGAGTTCAGCACCCTGTGTGGGAACTCTGGCAGGTGAATCGGCTCCCACCAGATGACCAGTCACCCCGCAATTTCATTAATCTTGGGTCTGATGTAAGTAAAAGCTTAATTCCACGGAATCATGAAATCTAACTTTAGCATAAGGTGGACGACAGGTGTGTGCCACCGTGACTGGCCTCGGCTTCCGCCCTGCACCTCTGAGAACTTTCAGAATTGTGCGCAGCGATAGCTATGCAGGTGGCCGGGCTCCCGGCAGCCTGAAGGGGAGGCCAAAGTTGGGACGGGCTTTGCTGTCCTGTGATTTTCCTCCTGGTGGCATAGATCGTGGGGCCTGACTGGGGCCTCTGCCTGTCCAGGGGGAAGGGTGTCCCGTGAGGGGCCCTGTCTACACGTCTGTCCTCATCAGTGTGTGATCCACACAGTGTGTGCAAACCACTCTGAGCGCTGTGGACACCAGGGTGGAGGTGTCTTCCGTCTGGCGGTCCCCAGCACTGCGGCCACACTGTGTGCATCTCCTGTGCGTCAGAGCCACGCGCTGCGCCAGTCGCACGCACCCTCCACCCAGCCCTCCCCTGTGCCGTGTCCATTTGCTGGAGCTCCGACCGTCCCGGGTCTCAGCAGCATGAACGGTGCAAATCCCTTTGCCTGTTTCTACGACCCTTGCCAGCTTTCCCTTGCATGTCTGAGACTGGCAGCTTGAGGTCCCTTCCTGTCACTTCTTGGCCCTGTGACCTTGCTGGGGACAGTCCACCCATCTCCCTAGTCCTTTCTGGCTTCCACTCCTGGCCTGAGTCCTCATCTTTCCCCTGAGAACAGGAAGCTAGATGCCGCGTGGCATGCAGGGACTTACGCGTGGGTGCAGGGACGAACCCAAGCCGGCTTCACCTAGCACCGAGCATGGGGCCGTGTCTATCTGTGAGCACTGCTTGGTGATAAGAACTCTGGGTCATCCAGTCCCTCGACTCTAGGTGGAAGCAGGCAGCACCTGCCCCCTCTGCGCAGTGACAGCCCCCACCCAGGTTCCAGGAGCACAGAGTCCCTGCTGTGCTGGCCTGGGCCACTTCCCCCAGGACATACCTGGCTGCACGGACTCCTGCCTGTCATCTCCGATGGGCCTTTTCACACCCGTGTCACAGTCTGGGGAGATACCAGGAAAGAGTAAGGCCTCCGAGAGCTGCGGGTGCCTCGCTTCAGGTGTGTGTGCTGGCGTGAGTGTTTATGTGAGTGTGAGGGGTTCTGGGCAGGCTGCGGTGCAGGCAGGGATCTGAAGGTAACATCTGAGCCTATGTGCCCAGGACATCGGGGGGCTGGGAAGCCCTGTGGGCATCGTCTTATGTGCCCACAGCAATGCCACGTGCCTTGCTCCTGCCAGACTCCTGGGAACATAGGTGGGGGGGGCTGGCCAGGGTCCGACCCCAGGAGACACAGAGCTGTACCCTCGTACCTGTCTGTCCTGGGCTGCCTGGGGGGCCCGGAGGACCCGGGAGGCCCGGGGGACCGGGGAACCCTGCATCTCCGGGGAAGCCCTGCTCTCCCTTGGGGCCTGGCAAGCCTAGTCCTGGGAGTCCCGTCTCTCCTGGGATCCCCTTGGTCCCGGGAGCTCCTGGGTAACCGGCATCTCCTGGAGGGCCTTTGATGCCGTCGCCCTGTGAGGAAATCCAGGTTATTGCAAAATAAGACAAATGTTACAAGCATCCCCAACTTCTAACGTCTGAGACAGAACAGAAGGACCACAGCCCCCCCCCCCCGGCTCTAGGCGCCAGGCAACACCGCCACTGGCCCCAGCCCAGCCCTGCTCAAGTTTTATTTTGAGACAGTGTCTCCCTGAGCTGACTGGGTTGGCCTCCAACTGGCAATCTTCTTGCCTCAGCCTCCTGAGTTGGCTCTTTGGAATTTCAGGCTGCCCGGCACACCTGGCTCAGACAGGCTTCTTAAGAAGTGGACCACAGGGTTACCTGCGCCCTTCAGCCAAAGGACACCTGAGCCATGTGTAGCAGCACAGTGGGTGAGACCCACACGAAGGCCATGGGGCGCGGGCTGTGGAGCCGGTGCAGAGAGGCCAGGAATCAGGTTGGGGGTGGGGGAGGAAGGGGGTACAGGCTGCCTCCTCATGAGAGGCTGAGTCTGAACGCCAATGGGCAAGTGGGCCACTTGTGTGGACAGGAGGAGTGGGCTTCTGCCACCCACTGTAGAACTCTGCTTTTTGAGGTCTTGCTCACATTACACTGTGAGGAAAATTTATTTAATCTTTGACTTTAATGTTCCTTCTGAGTGTGGCTTTCAGTAACTCACTATCACTCCTAGACCCTAATTCCTCAGGTTTTACTTTTCCCTAAAGACAGAACCTTTCTGTGCGGCACATTTGGGCTCTCATGCCAAGCCCCAGACTCCTGGCATCTCAGAAGTCATGAGCACATGTGACCCCAGGAGAGGGCCAGGCGCACTGGCCCTGAGCGGCTACTCACGGGAGGCCCCGGAAGTCCAGGGAAGCCATCCAGCCCATCGCGGCCTGGGGTCCCATCGTCACCCTTCATGCCGTGCACTCCGGGGATGCCAGGCTGCCCCTTCTCACCTGGAAAGGGTTTGCAAGTGAGTGCATGCATTTGGGCCTCAAAGGGAGCAAAGCAGCCCACGGGTCACGGCCACGGAGCACCCACCTTTGGTGGTGACTGCCCTGACATCGCCTTTCGCTCCCTTAGGCCCAGGGGCTCCAACGTTGCCAGGGGCTCCCTGCAGACACAAGCAAGCAGGTGTTTGTGCCTCCTCCAGTCAGGGACAGGATTCTGGAGCTCTCGTGTATGCGGCTGTCACTTGTCTCTAAGCCCAGCACAGCCCCAGAGAACTGTCCACAAGGGCAGGCATGCTGTGTCCTGCAAGTGGCCGCAGACCCAGTGGCTGCCAGGCGCTGGGATCACGGCTGGCGGGACTGAGGAACTGCATTTTCGACTATCTTTAAAATGGAAATAATGGAAGTGTAGTGGAAGTAGTCACTGACTCCACTCCCAACTCCTCGCCTGTGCAGCGCCCTGACTGCCACCTGGAGGCTGGAGGCAGGTGCCCCGCCCTGCTCCGGGCAGTGAGCCATGGCCGCATTTCACAGAGGTGCCTGGATTCAGAGAAGCAACGAGCTCAAAGTGCAGTCACGAGAAGCAGGCGGGCGGGAGCCGCAAGCAGACGCGAGGAAGTGGGCATTGACTGCTGAGAACAGGGAGCGCGCTTCACCCTCACTCCTCTGCAGAGGTGTTAAGGCCGAGGGACAGCGCGGCAGAGAGGAGCTGCCGTGGGACACCTGGAGCTGAGGCACCGCCGCAGTGGAAGGAAGCGCGGGATTGTTCCCTGCTTGTGAGGGGCTGCTCTGCAGGACCCAGGCAGCCTGGGGTGCAGAGACAGGACGGGAACGTGGGCCCCAAGGGGACAGAATGTGTAGCGCCGGTGCGAGTCCTCGCCTCTGAAATTCCACAAGGGCTTGATTTATTGACTTGGTTCTTGGTGGAAAAGGGCGACATTCTCTCAGGGTCTTGCACACACACGATGCTGTGCAGCTGTGTGCTGGTCATGGGTGGGCGGGTGAGCTGACTTACTGGTCAGCAGCTGCACTTTATACACCAGCAGTGCAAGTGTTAAAAGCAAAGAAACGCACAATCCACAATTACAAAAACGTCAGGCATCGGCACTGTCGCGGGGTCACCAGGCACACAAACATAAGTAAGCAAAAGACGACAAGCACAGGCAGGGGCAAGACTGAGTCCTATGGGCAGGCGTGTGACATGGGGCACTTGGGTGGCTGTGGCTCACAGCAGGGCCCTCTGGCTCCCAGGCGGAGCTGAGGGCGCCGCCAGCTTTGTGGGTGAGGTGCGCGCGTGCTCATGTGCCCTGCTCCTTCTGGAAGCCTGGGCACCTGGTCTGGCTCAGCCAGCCGGGCTTTGGAGATGGCACTGGCTGTTAAACTGAGACAACACAGAGCAGCTGCTCCTCTTTATGTATTTTCCTGTCATGCTCTAGGAAAACCCAGGACACGGTGGCATGGCGGCTTTGGCAGCTGTGTGTGGCCACAGCCTTCCTGAGTCAGATCCTGGCCGAGCGGCCTGAGCTGCTTTTCTTTTTTAATTTATTGCTGAATATGTAACATGCTGGGCTTCTGGCTTTATACCTCTCTCGTAGTTCTCTTTTGAGGTGAAAAAGATAAATGTATCGTTGCTTCCCCTACACCTGAAATGGCTTTGGGAGCTCCGGCTTGTCTGAGCTGGCCCTAGAGGAAGATCCACAGGGGACGCAGCACTCTGGCCCTCACTGCCCTGTTCTGGGAACCAGGAAGGGGGACTTGTGGGCCTGGAGGCTCTCTCTGCTGGGTTAAAGGAGCCATCATTCAGTGCTCACGTTGGAAGCGAGCGCCAGGAGCTAACGGCTTCATGTTAGAGACGCTGGCAGGAGCTTTTATGGGCTACAACTCAGACCACAGTCACCGATCGGAAGCGTACAATCCCATGAGTTGAGCATCTTTGTGAGGCTGTGTCATCACCACTGGTGTATAACTGTAGGGCCTTTTCATCATGCAAAATGGGACCTTGGAGGGGCCGGAGAGATGGCTCAGTAGAATAAGTGCTTCCCTGGCAAGTGCAAGGGCCTGCAAGGGCCTGAGTTCAATCCCCGGTTCCGCGGAAAAAAAAAAAAAAAAAAAAAAAGATCCTGTGTAGCCCTCAGCATCGCATCTCCTCAGCGTGCCCGTAGGGCCTGCTACGGTGTGTGCTAGCCAGCCATGTGGACACTGTGGGTCATCTGTGCTGCCCGACTCACTCTACAGGCTGTGGACCTGGCTGGTGGCTCTCTCGGGGTCATACATGGAAGTGGCATGTCTGGGGGTGCTGCTAACCCGGCCTAACTTGCTGAGGATGTGCGAGGCTGGCTCTCTCGCACACTGGCTGCACCCCTAAAGAGCTGTACCCAGAGCTCCTTTTCATTTTTATTTTGAGACAGGGTCTTGCTAAGGTGACAAGTTGACCAGATTGGGCTGGAGTTTGCACTCCTCCTGCCTGTGTCTCCCAGAGTGCTGGGATCACAGAGCCCCAACGCCGGTGACTTCCGGAAATGATGTCAGTGAACTGTGCCCCTGCCTGGCTGGCCGGAAGCCCATAGAGCCTCGGCCTGGGAGCTACCAAAGATGACCATGAGGGGGCGCTGTTCTCTCACCTTGAACCCTGGGAACCCAGGGATGCCATGCTGGCCAGGGTCTCCCGGCTCCCCTTTTCTGCCTGGCTCCCCATTGGCACCTGGGAAACCCTTGAGTCCTGGCAGCCCCGGAATGAACTGATCGCCTCCGGCACATCTGCAGTCTCCAGCATCACCTGCAGGGTGTGAGAGGGCACATCGCACTGGTTAGATATGGGCTTGGTGCGCACACAGGTGAGGTCTTGCCAGGTAGCTGGGCTGGCCTCCAGCCCGCAGCCATCCTCCTGCCTCAGCTTCCTGAGTGTGCGCCAGTTCACCTTACTCAATATTTTTGCGTAACATTTGTGTTTTTTTTACTCAACATTTGTGTTTTGACCGTGGCTTGTCTGTCCGTGGGGTCAGGTATGGAATATCTTGTGCTGGCGGCTCAAGTTGACACTCAGAAAGCTGGGGGTTTCAGCTTAGGGCCGCTGAGTGGGATCTGACACAGGCCAGGGGCGTAAGAACCCTCCGGAGGCCGAGTGGTGCGCCCCACCCCCGAGACTCCTCACCTTTCCATCCCTTCTGCCCTCGCAACCCCGGGAAACCGGAATGTCCCGGGTAGCCCCGGCTCCCTGGTGCTCCTTTCAGGCCGAACAGGAAACCTGTGGAAAACCCGACAGCAGAGGTCAGAGCTCAGCACGCGTCCCCTGTGACCCAGAAGATCCCGGAGACCTGCGCAGTGCTGGTATCGAGACCCCCAGGGCTGGAAAGAAACGTAAGCCTGCGAATGTACACTTCGTTTGTGTACAGATGAAACCCATTCCTCAGATTCTGGGCTCAGGAAAGGCGGACGGAACCATGTAGCGTGGGCTCCAGGTGACCATGATTTCAGTAGCAGGCACGCCCCCTGCACCCGTCCTGACTCTACAGAGGGGCACTGTGTGCTTCATACAGCTTCTTCTCTCTCCCCCCTACACACACGCACGCACGCACGCACGCACGCACACGCGTCAAGGATCTGGTTCTCCAGAGACACTGGCCACAGCGCTGTCATCCTTGCAGCCCACTCCAGGTGCGGGCTAAGTCCTCTGCGCTAAGGCAGCCAGCCTGCGGGGAACAGTGCCACCTAGTGGTAGCCACCGGGATTGCATCTCCAGAGTGCAGGCCAGCAGGGCAGACCCAGCAGGAGCTGAGTTCCTGCGAGAGAATAAACCCTGCATGCAAACCGGGTGTGGGCGGCGGTGCGGACTACCATGTGGACTACGTGGCACTGAGGACAGGATGCAGCCACGTGGGGACGGTAAGGGGATGCAGCCACGTGGGGACGGTGGCCAACAGCCGATCTGTGGACAGTGAGAGAGATGGACCAGGACAGGAAGGTTTCTGTCCACCTTCTCGGAAAGTGGAACACGGGCCGCCTCACACCCCTGGGTTCCACTACACTGCGTCACACCCAGGCGGTGAAGTCCTTGAGTTGTCCTAGCTCTTTTATTTCCTGTAATTCATTCATTACTGAAAACAGAGGGGTCGTGCCTCTGGGTCCTCAACTCGACCCTTGCAAGAGCCCAAGACTGGACGAAACAAGCAGCACCCGCACTCGGGCGGGCCCTGGGACTCCGGGGAAAGCAAAGAGCTCCACAGGAGGAGGGCTGGGTGTCACTGGGCTGAAAGACTACAAGCTGCAGAACAGGATGAAATGTAGAGAAGAATCCGACAATTCCTTTCCAGGAAAAGGCTGAGCAAAGGCGCTCAAGATTGTGGAGACTGAATTAGGACAGAACACAAACATTTTCAATGCACCACCGAGGTGCATTCCTTGCCGGGTGTGGTCGCCCACGCCTGTAGTCCCAGCACCCACCGGGGAGGCTGAGGTAGGAGGGTTGCTGTGAGTTTCAGACCAGCCTGGGCTAGAAAGTGAGCTCAAGTCTAGTCTGAACTGCATAGTGAGATCCTGTCTCCAACAGAAAAAAGAAAAGAAAGGAATAAGAAAAGAAAAAAAAAAAAAAAAAAGAAAGAAGAAAAAAAGGTTGGCTGCCTTAAATTTTTTTTTTAAAAAGGAATTTATTTGCCATAGGGTCTTACTACGCAGATCCGACTCATAGTGATCCATGTACTAATACAGTGCTGGGATTACAGGTGTGCACCACCATGCCTGGTTTTGGGGGCCGGCTCGGCATGCTTGGGGTTTCAGGGATTGAACCCAGCTTCTTGCACTGTCAGGCAGGTGCTTAGCCCACCGAGCCCTCTCCCCAGCCCTTGGCTGTCTTTTGCACAAGCTTCACTCTCGTGGGTGTAAGAGAAATGCAAGTGTATCCATGTGTCCCCGAGAGTTTGCCTTGCATGCTTTACAAATTAATGGCTAATAAATTCTGAGAGCATTTCATCCTTTTTATAAATTCGCTCACAGGTCTGTCACACAGACTAGAAATCAGTTACACTGTCTGCAGCTGACTGTGCTGGTAAATCACAGATTTACCAAGCAAGGTTCCTAAGTCAGGGTGGGTGTGTTTCTGTCACTACCGAGCGGAGCTCTGTTGCAGGGCCATCGGTGCACTCCGTCTCCTGCCATGTTTCGCCTTTCACTGTGAACACATGTTCTGTTCTGGAAAGGAGATCAGTGGACACTACCTGGCAGGACGATGCCCTGTAGACTTGGCTGTCACTAACCTCGGCATGTATGACCTCCAGTGGGGCAGAACGCAAAGGCAGCGCTGCCCACGCTGCTGGGCAGATTCGCGTCACACCAGAAGCTTTTCAGGGGAATGTGGGTCGCGGCCTTTCTAGTTGCAAGACAGTAGAGAAAGCAGAACTGCGGCAGGTCAGAACTTGGCCGCATGAACTAGATACAGAGAGGTGACCGATGACTGTTTTCAAGGAAGAAGGTGTATGGCGACAGAATTCTCACACCTGCGACGCTTTCCCACCCAGAGATGGCAAGAAGTAACCTCCAAAAAGCAGCTAAGTTTAAAACTTGGAGGCTTCAATCCCAACTTGAACTGAAACCCAACACCATCCACTTCTGAATACGGTGTCTTCTGCCGCAGCAAGCGAGAGGTCACAGGCGCGGTCCAGAGTGCAGAACTAATTACTCTGAAGGAAGAGGCCACACCGCAGCGGTGCAGGGTCTGATCCCCGAGCCTTCCATCCACCTTGCTCAAGGACTGAGATGTTCTCATGGAGGATTTCATGAGAAATCCTCCAAGCTGGGGTGCACGCACTTCCGCCCCCTCCACAGGGCCACCCCAAAAAGGCGGGCCACCATCCCAGGGGAAACGCAGCTTCCACACCTCTGCCGCTCACTCACCATCTGGTCCTGGTGGGCCAGGAGGCCCTGGGCGACCTGGCAGGCCCGGCCTCCCATCAGCTCCCTTGGGCCCCGGCACGGGCGCGATGATGCCCGGGTCTCCGGTGAAGCCTTTGGGTCCCATCTCGCCGGTCAGGCCTCTCCTGTCACCTGAAAGCCAGTGTGATCACAGCGCCTCGTCTTTGCAGGACTGCAGCCACGGAGGTGAGGCCCCGTAGGGCCAGGGTCCAGGCTGGCCAGCACCTCCAGGCCACACGGCATCACCACCCACTTTGGTCCTAGGCACCCCCAGCACCCCACCAAATAAGCCTGCTCTCCTCCCTGCCATTCAGGGCTGGGGTTGGGGGCACCAGCGCAGCAGGGAAGCCCTGCCTATGCCATATGTGGGACATTACCGCGGTCTCCGGCGGGCAGGCCGGGAGGGCCTGGTAGGCCGGGCTCTCCGGGCTCGCCCCTGCTTCCTGGCTCTCCATAAGTCCCCTGGAATCCTGGGTCACCTCTGACACCTGGAACACAGACACACCCGGTGGCAGGGTGAGCGCTGCATGCCTGGCCTGGGCGTGGGAGCCGCTCACGTGGGACCCCTTCCCTAACACAGCCCTGCCAGGGGCCACTCATGAGGCATAGGACACCTGGGAAAGCAACTCAGCCACATTTCCGCTCAGCGGCAGACAGTGGCGGTCAGCAGTGAAGAGGGCGAGAGGGCGGGGGCATACCCACAGCCAGGACAATGTGGCTTATTTAAAGTTTTTTCTTCTTTCTTTTGCCAGGCGTGGTGGTGCACACCTGTGGTCCCAGCACTGAGGCTGCGGCGGGAGGACTGCTGTGAGCTCCAGGCCGGCCTGGGCTACATAAGCAAGTTCAAGGCAGCCTGCACTACACAGAGACCCTGTCTCAAAACAACCAGACCAAACCAAAATAAACACCAAAAAGATAAAAATGTTTCTGCTTTTGTTTTTGAGAGGCTCTCACTCTGTAGTCCAGGGTGGCCTCAAAATCATGGCAATCCTCCTGTCTTGGCAGGATGGCTGGGGTGCGCCTCCCCCATGGCTACAGATGCACAGAGAGGCCACCTGCCCCCACTTGGTGCCAGGGACGGAGTGCAGTGGGAAGGAGCACCCTGACGAATGGACCCTGGGCCCTCTCTCTGGGACATTTTTAGAAAACATCATTTATTTATTTATTCATTCATTTATTTAGTATAGGGTCTCGCTACACAGCTCAGACTTAGAGTGATGCTCCTGTCTCAGCCTCCCCAGGGCTGGGATTATAGGCATGAACCACCATGCCCAGTTTTGGTGGCTGGCACAGCATGTGGTACTGGGGATTGAACCCTTGTCCTTGCACTTGCCAAGCAGGTGCTTAGACCACTGAGCTATCTCCTCAGCCCTCTGGAACATTTTTGAGAATGGTATAAGATACATCACCAACATTAATTTCAAAATCATGTGCTTAAAGCCTCAAAGGGATTACTTCCACTTGACCAAGGGCACTGATCCTAAGCAGGGGAAGCCGGTCTGTTCACCCCTTCTAGCAGCTTCAGGTATGGGGTGTGGGGGGTCTTGTGGCTGAGGAGACACCCCAGGGCCTCTGCCAGGCTGGGGTAGGTTGGGATCCTTAGTGACTTTCTCACCACCAGCATAAAGGAGGGCAGTGGGGGCATCTGGTGGGGCACAGCACTGTCCTGCAGACCCAGATGGTGGCCTCTTGTGCCTTTTCCAAACCACCAGGGCAGAGCGTCCCACCCTCTGTCCCAAAGCGCATGTTGGGGACACCTTAGGCTTGCTTTGTAAAACCTGCCCGGAAGCTCCCGCTCACTCCACAGCAGAAGTGAGCGTGTTTGCTGCTGTCTTTTGGGGAGCTGCCCCCACGAACCTTTGGCCAGGGCAGGATGAGGTGAGTAGGCTGGCGGGCCTGGGAGTCCGGGTTCACCTATTTCTCCCTGGAAGAGAGAGTGGAAGAGCGTGGGCCTGGCTGGGGCTTGGACTGTGAGCACACTTCCAAAGCAAGCTGGACACTGCCTCGGGCACGGCAGGCAGCTCTTCTGATGTCCCTCCCCTCCTGTGGCGGCGGAGCTGAAGGCCTTAGGCCCCCGCACTCCAGGCCCCCATGCACCCCAGGGTCCCCCTTAGCACGCAGCTCCTCCCCACTAGGGAGGCAGGACACCACCAGAAGGGAAGAGGGCATCACACGGCACCTTTTGTCCTTGGGCTCCGTCGGGGCCTTGGTAGCCATCGTGGCCCCTGCTTCCCTGCAAGATAGATGCACACATGTCATGTTCATCTCAACAGACGGCCTCACAACGTGACCAGGCCCAGTTACTAAGCGTGGTAGTGAAATTAACAACAGTTCCTCAAAATCCCTGGCTGCCCAGGGTGCCCTGTTTTGTGTTGTAGAGTGAAATTTGCCTATTTATTTACTTATTTTGGCAGAACTGGGGATTGAACTCAGGCCCTTGTGCTTGCCAGGGAAGCGCTTATTCCACTGAGCCATCTCCCCGCCCCAAATTTGCCCTTTGCAGCTCCTTTGCTTAAGCCAGGAGCCCAAGCTCGAGCGTGGGCTCAGCGTGGTGGGGCTCATTTCCTCTCAGCTCGTAGTGGGCTCTTCTTCCTCTCCATCTTTGGTGTCTTTTTATTGTTCTTGCTTCTGTGATGGCTCTGCTGGTCCCCCTGCCTCTGGGGGCCGTCTGTTCCTGAATCAGGTCCAGAGTGACTCTTGAGGACCGCTGGCTTTCCCGAGCGTCACTCCAGGGTCTCATGCCACACCCAATGTGAGCACCCTGTTGAGTGACACGGGGCCCGGCACCAAGTGCAAGGCTGAAATCTTCCCCAAGATGGGTGTTGAAAATTTCAATTTAAACCAAATAACTGTTAGAGCCTCTTAACTGGTGATTATTTTCTTTTCCTTAAAAAAAAATCTCCCTAACCCACCAGTTGCTTGGCGGCCCCGCCCTGCTGTCCCTCTTGGGAAGGCCACGAGGGCGTGGCCCCCAGCTTGGTGCCTCTGTGGCCACTGCTGTGCTGTCAGCTCTGTGGCTCACTTAGCTAGGGGCTGTGGGAGCTGAGGGCCAGCGTGCGCGGCCTGTCTAGGCCTGCTGCGCTCTGGGGCTGCCTCGCATTCATGGCGGGGCAGGCAGGGCACTTGGAAGCAGCAGCTCAGTCTTTGAGCGGCAGAAACAAGCCAAGGTGGGCATCGCCAGCCAGAGGTGGAGACGGCTGCAGGGAGACGTGGCTCCGGGCAGCTTCCGGGCCATGCAGCTGTGGCCCACACAGTGGCCACGAGTGGGGTCAGGTGGGGTGGAACCCAGTGCCTTGAAGGAGGCCTCGCCTCAGGAAGCCCTGTGGCCTGCGAGGGGATGTGGGTTGGGTGCTGGGGACCCAGTGGGAGCCACGGCCACCACGCACGCCACCTGGTGAGGCTCTTCTGAGTGACCACTGGCCAGAGTCCTGTTGTCACTGCCTCGGTCCACGCATCAGAGGCCTGAGCAGCTCTGACCGCGCACACATTAGTGTGCCAACACCGGAGGGCGGGCGGCAGTGGTGGGGCTGTCATGTGTGCATCCTCCAGGGGATCCGGGCGCAGATGCACTTGAGAGTAACTCCAGGTACTAGGAGTGCGCTGGGAAGAGGGAAGTCACTTGGGGTGCCTGCCTTCTTCCAGCCCTAGGGAGCCCGAGGCCAGCCTGGGACACAGTAATTGCAGGGCCAGTGAGAACTACAGGCGAGACCCTTGCCTCAAGAACACAAAAGAAAAAAAAAAAAAAAAAAAAAGAGGGGAAATGATCTCTAATTTTTTTTTCTGAAAACTTTAAAATAGCCAAGCCCATAAGACCTTTCCCGACTCCCTCTCAGGAAAGGCTAGCACTAAGTGCAGCTCTGTAAGTCTGGGGGCAGGTTCACGGCTCAGCCCACCAGGCCAAGCCCACGGCTCCTCCACGTTCACTTGGCTGGCTGCTGAAACCTGGTTCTTCCCAACTCCTCCCAACTGCAGCCCCGGCATGAGGTGCCACCCTCGCACCCAGCTAGGGCGTCTGGTGCTGCAGCCAGTACTCTTGGCCTTTCACGGAGCTCTGGGCTCCAGCAGTATGGATCGCGGCAGCTCTGTGTGCGGGGTGCGGGCGGGCTCACGGTCAGGGCGAGTCAGCCAGTGCAGGCTGAGCAGGAGGCCTGCAGCAGCTCTTTAGATGCTCCAGGAGATGGGCGGATGGCTCGGACACACGCTGGCTTTCACCCCTCTTCACCGGGTTTGCTTATCCTCCCATGTCAGCTGGGTGTTGACCTCTGGCCTCTGGCTGGGCACAGTGTGACCAGCTGTGCTGCCTTTGGGAAAGCCCCTGCCCAAAAAGGATGGCAGGGAACATGGGTGTCCTGAGGACAAGGCTGGCGTCGGGTCTGGGCCTGCTCCAGCGTCACAGCGCAGGGAGGAGCATAAGATTGGCATGTTTCCGGGAGCCAGGCAGGCAGGCAGGCTTACACGGTTAACAGTCCAGTCCAGGGCCCGGGGAGCACACAGCTGTGCCTCAGGCTGCTGGAGAGCGAAAGTGGCACGTGGGGGACAAGTGCCATCCCTGGAAGACCGGGCAGGAAGCCCGTGGGCTCAGAGCCCCGCCGCGGCCTGGCTCTCCTGCAGGGCCGGGGAGTCTACTCTGTCGGAAGGACCCACTCTTTGCATCTGCTGCCCCGCAGGGTAGAGATGCTGCCGCACGTGGTTGCGTGGGACCTGCTGTGCTGGCTGGAGGTGGATGCCCCTGGGGGTGCTGATGTGGTGTCCCTGTGGCTCTGAAGCTCACTGAAGGAAGATGCAGAGGGACGCGTAGAGCAGGAGCAGGGCAGAGTGTCACGAGCACACCACGTGCAGATCTGCCGCCGCACCCAGGGGCCAGAGGTGAGGATTCTGGACTCCGGTGAGAGTTCTAGCCCCGCGGGGGGAAAGGCTGAGTGGCCTTGGATTTGGGGCTGAGTCCCTGAATGCAGCAAATGTGAGCCAGACACAATGTCCCCTCCCCACTGAGACCCCCACTTGCACCAGCTCGCACCAGCTAGAGTTCAGTGCGCCTAGGTCCTGCCCAGACCCAGGGCGTCCATCCCCTCAAATTCTGTTCTAGAAAAGCTCAAGATCTGCCTGCAGAACAGCATGAGAATTATTAACTGGGCTAATGCTGCACATAAACAAAGTGTCAATAAGCATGCTAATCTGTAACAAATATAGGTGGAAACCTTGTCACCAGCTGAGAGCTCCCTAAGAGTGACCCCAGTGATAGCCACAAAGAAGGTGGCCTGGCAGGGCATGGGGGCGACTGGGGAGAGCTTCTCATGCCCCTGTGGGTGGAGAAGAGTCACATGCTTTTTTCAAGGACACGCTCTGCCCCTGGACACCAAAGCCCGAGGTCCCCACCTGGCTCAGAGTCTTGCAGCACTCACCTTCTGCCCTGGGAGTCCCTTCTCGCCATCTAAGCCTGGAGGGCCCTGTTGGAACAGAAGACAGAAGGCTAACAGCTCAGACATGCAGCAGGCCTCTCCAGAGGGAAGAGCAGAGCCCTGCAGTGGGTATGACTGTCACATGGTCACCAGGAGCCCTCGGTATCCTCCTGCTGGCCCTGGGGAGTGCACAGCACCCTGGGGCTATGCCTGGCCAGAGCTGAGAGCAGGGGGTGCTGGGGGCACCTGGCCCTTGGGGTTGAGCCCCTCGTCCAGGGCCAATGTTGCTGGATTGGGGCAGCCACTTCAGGTTTTAGGGACCAGAGGCTGCCTGAGCCTGCAGGATAGGAACATGTTCTTCTCCAGGCAGAGGGGCACTGGCTGACAGCCTCAGTACCACAGATGGGGAGCCCGTGAGGTGTGTGGGCTAAGTAGACAAGGGGGTGGGCAGAGGACACCCACAGAGGGAGGCTGTATGCACGAGTGGGGTGGGGGCATTTCAGGGACAACAGGAAATTTTTGTCCTTTCTGTTTCATTTTGCTAGAGAAAAAGCTACTCTCATCAAAGAAATTCTATTTAAAAAGTAAAACCAAAGCAAACAGCCACATGGTTATAAAGTGATTAAGACACACTATGCATGTGGACAGTTTCCCAGGATGAGTGTAATTACCACGTATTGCAAACATATGCTCTCAAAGTGGGACCAGCGCACACGGTGCTTGGCTTACCCGCGTTCCAGGGAAGCCCACGATCCCTTCTTCACCCTTATACGAGATGCCCTAGGAGAGAGGAGAGGGCGTGAGCGCCACCAGTCCTGCAGCCCACACTCCGGCCTGCCTGGCCAGCCTGGCCAGCCTCTACGGTGACCCCATTCGGAAGGTGCCTTGATGCGGATGCCATAGGTCACTGTCACGGGGTAAGAGACACCGACGGACAGCTGGGCAGTGCAGCAGGCTGGGGGGACGAGCTTGAGGGGTGGAGAGGCTCGCTGTGCCCAGCCGCCATCAGGCACCCTGCACCACGGGGACTTTCTAACACCAGGAAGGGTTGAGCGTGACTAACAGCCAAGGCTGCAGGAGCCCTTCCTTGCTCAGATGGAGGGTGGGGGTGGGGTGGGGCTTGGGGTGGGGGTGGGGCTGGGCCAGGAGGACCCCTAGCACGAGCCACGCTCCCCAGAGCGGGCTGGCGGTGTAGAGGTGTCTCAGCAACTCACTGTCATTCCGGGTTCACCCTGGCTGCCCTTTTCACCCTGTGAAGAACAGGAGAGAAGAAAAGCTGGTTACTTCCAGAGCGGCACTACCTGCACCTCAGCCAGGTGAGCGCTGAGATGCAGAAAGTGTTTACTAAGAGTGTAAGAAACCTTTCAATAAGTTAACTGGGCAACCTGCTCAGGGCCCTTCTTGGACAGAAGCTTTCTTTCCCCCAGTAAATATTCTGCTCTTAAAAATAAATAAATTAATTAACTGCAGCCAATGATTCCTAAATTTTGCACCTTCAAAATCAGAATAAAAAACCCTGATTATTTCTTCTAGGTTTTCACAAGATGAACTAAGTCCTGTTTCAGGGGTTGGGGAGGGGCGTGTGCTAGATCAGCCTCTTGCCTGTGCCCCTTCCTTCCTCTCATGGGTCTGTCCAGGGTGAAAGTCCTTTCACCTTCGTGTATGCCACGGTCTTTGCGGCTCATGGGGAAGGACAGGCAGAGGAGAGCCCCTGACGACAACAAGCATCCAGCACAGCGCACGCCTGGAGAGCTTCTATGAGGAAAGACGCGCGGGCCCTGCGCAGACCCCGGCCAGAGGCTCCCTCCGCTGCTTCTCCCCTGGCTAGGGGGCTAGGACAACCGCCGGCTTCCTGTGATCTGCGCCTGCACCTGCAGGCTGCCAGGGACATCTCCTTGGTGGCGGGAGGGGACCCTGGCATGCAGCGGTCCCCTGGCCGCTTGCCCTGGCCCCAGACAGAGGCCCCACGGCCACCTTGGAGACCACACCTGTCTCCTGGATCAAGGGAACCTGTTGGTGTTCTCTCAGCTCGGGCCACGGTGCTGGGTTCTCCTCTACTGAGAAAATGAGCCTCCGTGCTTTTGCGCTGCGTGTGCCATCGTACACCGCCTCCGCGGTCTGCTCCCGGCTCTGCGCTTATGCGACCAGCTCCATTTGACCCCAAGGGATGCAGGGGGCCAGAAAGGGGCGCTCTGTCTGAGCCAGCTGACAGGACAGCGTCCCCACAGCAGGGACAGTGGAATGTTAACTTCCACTGGGGGCCGGGGGTATGCGTTTAACCGCACAGAAGCAGAGGAGAAACAGTGGAAACCCACCTTGACCCGGGAAGCAAACAAAACCCTCAATCAGGTGATGTGCAGGAAGAAAGAAGAAAAGTGGGTTTCATTTTCTGAAGGCAGCAGTCTGCTTGGGTGGCCCCAAATCCTGGCTTCGAGTGATTGGCCCTATAACCTATGTCTACGTGGGAGACTCCATGGAAGGATAGATTTGAGTTCATCACGATTGTGTACATAAGTGCGTGAACCACTGAAGCAATCTCACTGAATCTAGAACTATCTGGAAACATTCAGAACATTCCAGAAGGCTGGCTGTGTTTTATGTACAATTTGCCATTTTGTTGGTGGCATCTTTACCCCTTGGGATGTGATCATCAGGACAGAACCGAAGGGAGTTACCATGCCTTCTCCTTTCCTAGTGCCCTCCTTACCTTGTACGGGAGGATGGTTGAGCTCGTGGGCGCCACAATGGGGTGGGTGGTGTCCGAGGGAATCCCATTGGGTCCGGGCAGGCCCTGCTCACCCTGTGCGCGGTGCAGCAAAAGGAGTTGTTTTAAGTGGAAAAAAGCACGATCTCATGGTAGCCACATCTTGCGTGGGCACATCAACAGATGAATGGATGAAGAAAATAGGTTTGGTTTTTTTTTTTTTTTTTTTGCGGAACCGGGGATTGAACTCAGGCCCTTGTGCTTGCCAGGGAAGCGCTTATTCTACTGAGCCATCTCCCTGGCCCCAAGAAAATACTTTTTACACAGTGGAGTACTACCCTGCCAGAAAGAAGGATAAGACTGAATCCTCCAAGCTTGGGACCACAAGGTCAAGGGAAATTAACCAGAGACACAGCTTAAATATGGCGAGGTTTCTCTTAGGCGAGAACCCAAAGGTGAAATGAATTAAAAGTGAAATAAAGGAACAGGAAACAGAGACAGATCTTTTGCAAATGGGCAGTGGACTGGGAGGGAGGGAGGAGGTGTACAGTGGGTTTCAGTGCGCTATGCACACGCACGGATCCCTAGTGAGGGCTTGGGTGAGGACACTGCAAGTGTGCGTGCGTAAAAACAGAAATTAAGGGCTAGCTACTGAGAAGGGCGCACAACTCGAACAGCATCCCTGTCCCACCGCAAGACTATTTCAATTTTTTGCATATTAACACATGCGTACTGTAATAACTAACACGAAAGTCACCGTGAGGCAAAGTGATCGCCACAAAAGCGTCCCTATCCCCACATTCCCCAGTCATCGCTGGGAATCAACGTGGAGCCTGCAGCCCCTGCGACTGGGCCCCGCTCGCCCCTTCCGGGGCTGCACCGTCCAAGCCCCGCTCCCGCAGCCCCCTGGCCGTGGTAGAGCCCTGTCCCTGCGCCTGCCGCCTCCATGTGACTCACTCCACGGGGCTTTCTTTACCTTTTCACCCTTCTCTCCATAAAAACCAAGTCCTCGGTTGCCCTGGAAAGATAAACGGCTTTTGTGAGTTTTAAAAAGGATTGCAGTAAAATACACTTATATTTTTAGGAGAACGCGAGACCCAGACCTCCCTGTGAGTGCACGATCGGGGCCACGTGTGCACGGCGCGGGCGTGCCTCCCGGGCTGGGGGCTCCCAGCTGCGCCCGTCTGTCCGTCTGTCCGCCCCTGGGCCCCCCGGCCCGCTCAGAGCTCAGAGCGTTTCTCTCTCCTTTCGCTAAGCTCACCCTGGCTTCACGTGAGCATTTCCGCTCTTTTTGATGATTTCAGGGGTTAGAGTCAATCAGTGTAAAGGCTCCATCCAGCCTCTGCTCCTCCTCCAGCCCGGAGCGCGGCCGGCGCTGGTCCCCTGCGCACGGCGCTGCAAGGGCCACCTCCGGGCCGCGGCGTCCGCGAGCCCTCTCCGTCCAGGCGGGCCGGGGCGCTCCGAAGCCCGCGAGGCCCGCGAAGCCCTCGGCCTGCTGGCGCCGCCCAGCCGCGCGGAGGAAAAGCGAAGCCCTTAAGCGAGCGCGTTTGCTGCCGCTTGCCCGGCGCAGAGCGCAGCCCGCTAGGGAGGAGCCGCCGCCCACTCGCCCGCTCTGGAGCCAGCGGCGGCCCGCCAGGAAGTGAGCTGGTGGTGGGAGCGGTTCGGGCTGGCGGTGGCCTGGGGGGATGGGGTCGCCTTGCCGACTTCCGCTGCAGAGGGGAGCGGTCAGGCAGCCTCCGCCCGAACCCCGTTGTTGGGGGCTGCAGGCGCCGCCGAGGTGGTGGCCGAGGTGGTGGCCGAGGTGGTGGCCGAGGTGGTGGCCGCCGCCTATCCGCCTGGGTGGGGAGCCGGGCTCTGACTTCTGCTGCACTCGCGGTTTCTGCTCCACCCCGGGCTGGTCAAACCTTCCCCACAGGCTCGCTCGCCGTGGACATCTGTCTGGCTCCCCCGGGCCACTGTGAATGCCAGCTCTGTCCTTTAAGTTGACAGACCAGCTGCGTGGCACGCTTCCACCACACCAGAGCCACCCTGAGGCCGGGCTCCGCTCGGCTGCCGCCAGACCCCACTGCGTGCAGCTAAGACAGCGCCACCGCGTTCCGGGACCGAGCCGGCCGCATCCCGCCCACGAGCGGGAGATAGATGTCACTACCCTGTCACTACACTGTCACTACACTGATCGAGGCTGCTTGTTGTTTGTTGCTGTTTTGTTTTGAGACAGCTTCTCCCTGTGTAGTTCAGGCTGTTCTTGAACTGGAGATCCTCCTGCCTCGTGTGTGTGTGTGGAGACTACGGGTGTGTGACACCACACGCTCACTGAAGAGGTAACTTACGTCTTTCTTCTCTGCTTTTTTTTTTTTTTAATACTATGCATTATTATTTTTTTAAAATTTTATTTGTTTATTTATTTATTTTGTGTGTGTGTGGCCAGCTCAGCCCACCAGGGGGCGGGGCTGGCTGGCATGTGGTGCTGGGGGAGTGAACCACAGTCCCTGTGCTTTGCTTAGCTTAGCTTGTTCTAAGTAGGTGCTTTAGACCACTGAGCCATCTCACCAGCCCCTCTTCTCTGCTTTTTGCTTTTGAGTTTTGACAAAGTCTTGGTATGTACTTCAGACTGGCCTTGAACTCACTGTGTAGCACATGCTGGCCTTGAACTTGCAGCGGTCCTCCTGTCTCAGCCTCCTGAATGCTGGGATTACAGGTGTGCACCACCATGCCCTGCTTTTTTTTGTTTTTGTTTTGAAAATGCTGCTTTTCCAATTCAACTTTCTTTTTTTTATTTTTCATTTTATTGAGAAACAAATATGAATGAGACAGTTTCAAAGCTGATTAATAGGACAGTTTCAATAATCAGTACATTGTACATTGTTATCTTCTTAGTGGTTATCCATAGTACAAGAAGCAGGCAGGATATCCTGTCCAAACACTATTAGTACACTTCTTTCGTCTCATTGAATTAAGCAAAAGTAGCTGTATATCTATCCTAACTATTTTGTATATATAAATACAAAATGATCTTTCCTTTGTATCCCCTTTTTTGTTTAGTCCTGTCAGAGGTGGGTATTCTATTGGCATCTAAATACTACAGGTGCTTGAACAGCAAAACAATCTAACACTGTCTAGCAGTCTATAATCAATCCAACTTTCTGGGTGTGATTTTTTTAGATAGCAGCAGGCATGTGCAGTCAACAGTGGACACACAGTAAGTCACAGAACACCCACAACTATGGAATGGACCAGGAGTCAAAGACGTAGCCCTGGACCCAACCCAATGCAGTTGACCATTAAGTTTTAAAAACCTGGAAGCCTCTTCCTACAGTAATCTAAACAGTACACAACTGTCAGCTGAATCATCCTGGGATGAAAACACCCAGCCCAGCCCTCCCTACCCCGTCCCGGCAACTCACCGGCTGTCCTTTTGGCCCTGGAGGTCCGGGAGGCCCCTGCACAAATACAAAGGCATTTGAAGGCTGTCTTCTTTATCCCAGGTCCCCTGTACACCTGCTAGGTGCCCTGGGAAGCCACTTGTGCTGTCTTGCAGGGGTCTCCGCACCATCTCGGAGGGTGAGGAGCTGGGCAGGTCAGCACCTCCCAGCTGCCAGAGGCCCCGCTGGCTCTCTGGGCTTGCTGTTGTGTGTTTGGGCCTAGGACATCACCCGTGGCCTGCTGTGCCCCTGTGTGAGCCCCGCCTGTGGCCTTGGCTGTAGTTCCTAATTCCTCTGGGACCCTCAAGGCACCAGATCCTCACGGGAGACTTAATCTGTGGAGCAGCATTTTGGTACATGGCCGACACCAGCCAGTGGACAGTGGGGCCAAGGCTGTCAGATCAGCTACATAGCCTGCTTTGGGTTCCCTGTGCTGTACTGTTTATTTATTCAGTCTTTTCTGAGACAGGGTCATGCTATGCAGTTCAGGATAGCCTCGCCCTCACTCTGTAGCCCCGGCTGATCTCCAGCTTACACCGATCCTCTTGCCTCAGCCTCCCAAGTGCTGGGATTATAGGCCTGCACCACTATGCCCTGCAATGAGGTGTCTTTTTTTTTTTTTTTTTTTTTTTCGGTACCAGGGATGGAACTCCAGACCCTGTGCTTGCCAAGTAAGCACTTATTCTACTGAGCTATCTCCCCCGGGCTGAGGTGTGGTTTTTAGAGTAAAAACTGCAAGTCACGAGGCCTGTGAAGCAGGAGGCAGCCCGTGACAAGGCACTGTAAAGAGCTGAGGACATCACTGTGCCTCCTGCCTGGGTGACTCCTTGCAAAATGGTTTCACAGCACTGAGGAAATTTGCTTTGTGAAAACAAATAGATTTTTTGTCGTAGTCTGAAGGAGGTGGTGTGCACTCGCCAAATGTGAGGACTCAGGTCCCTGAGCAGACGCCGCCCGCTCCTCAGGCTCTGTGGGGCTGGGGCTTACAGCCTCCTGGATGCCTGTCCTGGTCTGGGGTTCCCTTGCTTCTGGCCAGAACCTCCCCTGTCTCACTGTGGAGCACTGAGAAGCAGGGTCTGCAGCCTCCTCTCCGTGGCTTGGGTTGGGACTCCTCTCCTGTCCCCTCCAGCAGCCCACCTTCCCCAGCAACCCCCACCCTCCGCCCAGGACCTTGTGTTCATGCAGGAGGAGGGGTGTGGGAAGCCTCCACAGGGGTTCAGGGCCCAGTCTCTTGTGAGCCCCTGCAGCCGTGGTGCCTGGGTGTGACACTGCCTGCCCTGGTGGCCGTGGCCTGTGATCCCTTCACCGCCCTGGCCATGGCCTGGGCTCAGTGGTCCTCCCACGCAAGGTCCTGCACGGAAGAGCCCAAGTCCTTCTCATGACTGTGGGACTGCGTGCTCTGCCCAGGGTGACAGGCCTTTGTCACATGGCTAGGTCCAGGTCCAGGTGAGTGCACCAGTGCCTGGGAAGCCAGGGTCTAGAGCCCAGATCACTATGAGGTGGCCCCCGCCCTCCCCTAAGCCTTAGCAGGAGCAGCGTGCGTGGAGAGAGGCCTGCTCATCACACAGGCCCCTGGGCCCCAGGCCTGCTGCTCTGCAATGACCTGGGCCAAAGGCGTGCGGTACTCACTGGTCTTCCCGGAGCTCCGACTGGACCCATCGGCCCCACGGGCCCAGGGCGGCCGGGAGGTCCCTGAGGACAGGAAATGAGACTGTGTTGAGGGGGAGGCGTCCTGAGCTCGAGGTTCCCAAGCTCGGAGCGTCTCCTTTGGCAGTTTCCAATCAAGTCCAACTCACCTGGAAGCCGACCAGCCCGGGCTCTCCAGTCTCGCCCTGGTGGAGAGGACAATGGTTCAGGGTTAGCACCTCCGAGAACCTGGAGACTTAGGTTCATTTTGCTGAGAGTTACAACGCCGCAGCCCATGGAGACTCAGCCTCCCTCAGGCGCCTTGGGGCCGGGTTGTCATGAGCCCAGGAGAGGGCGTGCCCCCCAGCAGGACTGAAAGCGTCCAGATGGGCGATTTCGGGTTATCCCCTCACTCCACGAACTCCTTGCCTTCCTCCCTAGCAGAGGGCGCACCTGGGTGACAGCCTCCACGGGGCTGCTTAGCTGTACCCCCACCTGCAGCCACCTACCCTGTATCTGTCACGTTCTTCTGGAGGTAGCGCATAAGGTTCACCTTTCTGTCCTTTGGGTCCTTGCGGCCCCTAAATTCGCAGGTATTTCATGAAATGAGAAACACAAGTGGGTCGGTTAGCAGTCAGCATAGCGTGGTGATTTGGATGATGGCAGCAGTCGCTGATGCCTGCTTGTTCTGTGGCCCTCGACATCGACCTCTACGCTCTGTTCCACGGGTGAGGCCTGACTGTACACTTAGCCAACAGCGTCTTTCCTCAGAGTTAGGATCAAGTGCGGTATGGGGTTTGCTATAGTTTCAAAAGCCTGAATGAAGCCTCCCAGAACTTGTCTCCCAGCGCATCGCGAGGTTCTTTTTCTCTGGAGTGACTCTAGGTGCTCTTTGGCATGAGCCCTAACCTAAAAGGCCCGCTGCAGGGAGAAAGTCGGCCCCTCTTTAAAACTGGAGCTGTGTTCAGGACAGATGGGACGCACACACTCATGTCTCTGCATGAATGTCTCTCAATACCTGCTTGTACTACCAACATTTTAAAGCAATGGATACAACTCTTGGCTGTGAAACAGAGCTTGGAATTGGTGAGCTGGTTGGAACGCAGCACCACACAGAAAAGAAACGGCCATGGAGAGGGAGGGCAGCTGGAGGCAGAGGGGGCCTACGGCTGGGGAAGTAAGTTCTCTGCAGGGTGGAGACAGGGAAGCCGCTGCTGGATTCCTCCCACCTTAGGCTGCTTTAAAAAAGAAAAGCCTTGGGCTGGCCAAATAGCTCAGCAGATTAAAGCACCTGCAAGCAGGCTCAGGGGCCGGGGGCTCGATCCCCAGGGCCTGCTGTGCCGGCCCCATCCCCAGGGTGCGCTGAGACTGGGCGTGGTGGTGCGGGCCTGTAATCCCAGCTCTTGGGAGGCTTTAAACAGGCGGATCATGAGTCCGATCAACTAGTGAGACCTTAAACATCCTGTAGACCCTTCCCTAAAATACAAAAGAAAAAAAAAAAAGAAAAAAAAAAAGAAAACTCTTACTAAGCTACTTTTTAGTAGAACCCTGAATTTGGGAGCTTTGCATAGCAAGAAGGCAGCAACATACGCAGAAATTTGTCAGGATTCTTTGCGAAGACCCTAAACAATGAAGCAGAGCGCAAAATCGCTAACTATATCAGAGTTCTCCCTTGGAAAAGTGAAGTCTCGTGGCGCTCCTGCCTCACAGTGCGCAGAGAGAGCGTGACTTCCCTGGAAGCTGCAGAGCGCTGGCCTGTCAGCAAAGCCGGGTCTACAGGACAGAGAGTGGGGGTCTCAACATGGAGGCCAGGAAAGGTTTCTCGGGAGAATTCAGAGAGGGCGATGTGGACCAAGCCCCAGACTGTACCTCACGTATAGGAAAGAGTGTGGCACCTCAACCCCAGGGCCAGGAGGCCGCGAGCGCTGTGGGGAGGCGGGAGGCTCTGCCCATCACAGCGAGAGGGGTCCCTGCAGATGCCCACGGCCAGGTATCTGCCTTGAGACGGTTCCCGGGACAGTGTCCTCCAGGGGCCCAGCCCGGGCATGGGGTGTGCAGGCTACAGCGGCTTCCTGCATTTGCCCCATGGGTGCCCACCTCTGCTCCAGCTCCCCAAACCCATCCTGCGCCCCGACTCACGGGTGTGCCGGGGAATCCCTCAGAGCCCGAGGGCCCCTGTGGGCCTGTGTCACCCCTGGTTCCATTGCAGCCATCATATCCAGGCCTTCCCCTGGGTCCACCTTGGCCTGGATGTCCCTGGGAAAGAGAAAAGCAGGTGAGGCTTGCAGCCCATACAGGTTGCCAGTGTGCGTGTAACTGCGCTGTACAACAATGTCTGTATTCCACGAGGCCACGGCCATGGCCACGCAAGAGGCCAGGGAAAGGACTTGGACAGAGCCGATGGAGGAGTGGAAGATGAGGCCAGAGGAGGCACAGAGAAGCCCAGGGCCGTCTGCCTGGCTCCTCGGGAAATCTGTGTTGCACAAGGCACGGGCAAGGGCAGCTCCTGGGTGTCTACAGAAGCTCCTGGGGCAGCAGCCATTCCCAGTTGTGCCCAGCCGACTTTCAGATGGTGAGCAGGAGACTGACAGCCCAGAACAGCCGAGCTGCACCCTGGGTGAAGTGCACTGCTTGGCCACGTGGGGCGCTGAGTCCCTCCCCTTGGGAAGAGCGCTCAGGGGTCTGAACCCAAGTAGAAAGTGCTGAGTCTGCGCCTTCAATTGTGCAATTTCTTTGAAGCTTTGGATTTCCTGATAATATATTGCAGAAAGATTTTCCAGAACAGTAAGATGTCTTTTAGATTTCCTTTGAGAATTCTGGAAAGTTTCAAGAGCAACGAATAAACCCTATACCCCGTGCCTCATGCCCTGGATGGTATTAAGAAATTCAAGGAGGAAAGTGGCGTTCTTCCTCGATTGGCACAGCTCCCTGCTTCAGAGGCTGAAGTCACTGCTTCAAAGTCAGGCGAGGGGCTCTGGGAGCCAGAGGGTTGCCCAGGGCCCGTTCACACATGGAACCGTGAGAGCGCCAGCCAGCGCTCAGCGGCCTTGGGAATACAGACACTGGGGCCTCTGGGTGGCTCTGTCCATTTCAGCCCGAAACTGCCTGCTCAAGGTCTGCGTTCTGACGCCTTTGCCTGAAACGTACCTCACATTCTTTATCTGTTTCCTGGATTGTCTGCCTGCACTTTCTTATCAGAACTGAACTATGTCACCTGCAGTAATCATGTAACACTCTGATCTGAGCTTGAAACTAGGCTTTCGAGGAAAACTTAGAGCAGGCCCGGCGTGCAGTGGGTCTCTTGGCACTGAATTCTATGCGTGTCCATAAGATGTGATGGTCAGCTCTCCCTGTGTGCTGCCTTTTATGAGTTTGAAGTGGCTTAACGGGTCCCCAGATTCCACATCAGTGACCTGGCCAGTTAGGATGGGCGCCCTCAGTCAACCAGCTTGAGCGCATCTTCATCCCGTAGACATGCCCACTCTCTTGGGCAGCGTGACCACTTCCTCCTAAGTGACAAGCTATCCACTTCCAAACCAAATGAGTTCACAGCAGAAACGAGTGGCAACGAGGGACAGATTCCTTTCTGTCTTATCTCAGTGTTACTTTAGGGTTTTAGGGTTCCAAAGACAGCCAACGTACTGTCCAGAGTCAAAACAAAGTTTAAAAGCTGGTGACTTAGTCTTAGACCATGTTTAGGAAAACCTTCTAACAGGTATTCCCTGATCCTGCGTCTCCTGACCCCAGCGTGACAGCTGCTTCCCCTGCTCCTGCCTTGAGGTGTCCAGCACCGCCTGAGCTGCCCGAGGTGACACTGAGCTCCCTGGCCACAGAGTCTCAGCGTGCTTCTCCGCTTCCTTCTACACTTATGGAGCCTCCCTGACACACGCCCGGCATGGACTCCTGTTAATGAGCACTGTTCCTTGTCTGTGTATGCATGTGTGTGCGCACGTGTAGAAGTGTGGGCATGCGTGCCCCACGTGTGTGTGCGCGCGCGCACGTGCAGTGTTCGTGCATGTGTGCACATACGTGTGGCAATGGAGAAGATACATGTGTAGCTTAGGGCGCCAACATCTGCATGTCTGCGAGGTTGGGGAAGCAGATGTCTCGGAAGCACAGGCGCAGACAGGGAGGGCGCAGGACGCGTGATAAACACGCTTATCCGAGGTCAGATCTGGCCAGGAGTCCAGCCTGGGAACGCTGTGCGGCCTCCCTGCAGAGCGTGCAGTGAGTCAGGCTGATCGTTTGTCATCTCATGCCACAAGAAGTAAAGTAAACTAGGTTACAAAAACACATTCTACTGCCTTACGAGATTTTCTCATGCACTAACCATGCCTTCCCCCTTGCTCATGTTCCGTGTGGTTACCCAAGGGGGCTGGCTGTGTCCTGGCTGTCCAGGTCCCCAAGAAGCCACCCCTCCTCCCGACCACGTCCATGTGGCTCGAGGCCTGTGTGCTCCAGCGTCGGTGAGGAAGTGGCCCCACTCTGAGTGGGATCCAAAGGAAAGCCACCCTGAGCGCGCCCACGGCTGCGCTCCCCCACCAAGGGGGCCTCTTCCCCAGGCTCTGAGCACGCCCCTCTGCAGGGCTCGCAGAAGCTTTAGAACCCAGACTCTGACTTACGGGAATTCCGTCAGCTCCAGGAAATCCAGAAACACCTCTTGGGCCCTGTGACGGAGACAAACAAATCAGCCAGGGCCAACACACCCCACATCCCCCAGCAGCGGCCCGGCCATGGCCTTACCACGTCTCCTTTGGGTCCTGGCGTCCCAGGGGAGCCTCGCTCGCCCTTGTCACCCTTGCGGCCCTGCAGCCCTGGGAATCCTTGCAGTCCTGGTGGCCCACTGAAGCCTTGGGGGCCCACTGGCCCGGGCTGACCCTGTGTGACAACACACATCCAATTTCACAATTAAAACAAGATACCTATGGTGCATACCTGTCATCCTAGCCCCGAGAGGCTGAGGCAGGGGGAGGGTCACAAGCTGCGGCCTGGCCTGAACACTCTCAGTTGAGTGAGATTCTGTCTCAGAAGGAGAAATAAAAACAGGCAGCGGATGTAGCTCTGTGCAGAGGCCGTGGCTTCAATCCCCAGAACTGCAAAAAGCAAAAAGAACAACCCCCAAATCACACCCCCAGTCACTCATTTCCTGCCACCGCCACCACCATCCACACTGTTCATTCCCACAGACCTAGGGGCTTCTGAGAGCACAAAGCAAGCACCCTCCCTACCGCGGCAGCGTCAGAGGAGTTTCTGGCCCAAGAAAGAGGCCGCAGAGTTCACAGGGAGTAGATGAAGATGAGACAACGTGATTCTGGACAGCTAAGGCCATGTCGCCTTGAGGTGACAGTCCTGGTGGGCATGCGAGGAATCGACTCGCTTGGCTTCTCTCTACTTTCTGCTGCTAAAATTTGAGTCCCAAACAGCTCTATACAGCCTTGTCTGTTTCCTTAGCTCCGTGTGTGTCCTACGCTCTAGAAATACTCCTCAGCGTCCAGGTGCCAAGCACAGTGCTGATCTCTGTCCTGTTTACACTTAACAGGAAGAATAAATGGTCACGCAGCATGGAAAACCACGTCGCCACGCCCACCGTGGTGGCGAGTGGCAGGGCCTTGGGGTGATCAGAGAGATAAATGGCTCCTGTGGAGGCAGTGTGGTGCTATCTCAGGTTGAAGTCACTGTGTGACCTAGCACCTCAAGACAGGGCAGGGCCTGGGAGGGGAGGCAGGGCTGCGGAGGCCCCAGGCACACCCGTTCACAGCACGTGGTTGGCGTGGCCCAAGGACCATCCTCAGATGAGAGGACACGGTGTGTGCAGGGCAGCATGGAGCAGCCGCCCCTTGGCCCAGAGAGGAGCCCAGCAGGCGCGCTTGTGCGTGGAAGGGAGGAGGGGCCGGGCCGGCAGGCGCTTCTGCCGGGGAGCTCTTGGGCCCTTCAGGAAGCCGATCAACGTCTGGAAGTCGGTGACAGCAGGGAACGCACACCGCACCGTGACTGCGTGCGCAGTGCCACGGGACAGCACACCTAACGCTGGCAGAGAGGGCGAGCTGCATCTGTGGGACGCTTTGATTTCTGGAGGGGGGCTCTCTCTATGCAGCCCACGCTGGTGTTGAGCTCACACTGATCCTCTTGCCGAAGCCCCAGAGTGCTGGGGTTGCCAGCAGGACCCACCATGCCCGCTCTGCTGTTTTAACCGCAATAGAAAATTTAATTTAATGTAAAAATTAAGTTAAAAAATAAGAATACATTAACAATAAATAAAATACATAAAAAAGTAAACACATCTTAAAGAAGAGAATGAGGAGGTCCCCGCGTCACCACAGGGGCAGAATCTGCTGTCAGGGCCCAGGTTGCACCGACACCACTCTCTGTTCCCACGCCGGAGCCACACCCGACCCACTGCCCTGAGTCACAGCCGTTTTGTCCCGGATGGCGGAGGGGACTCAGCGTCCACTCTCTGGCTGGGCAGTTCTTCCCAGTGCTCCACAGTGCTGAGGGGATACAAAGGAGCTGTATGTAACATGGGGGCCGCCGAGGCTCAGCTGAGCCGAGTTCCTGTCCCACAGTCCCAGGAGACCCCTGAGGATGAAGCCAGCCCCCAGGAACCTGGACCCCTCCCTACCACGGGGCGCTTGGGGAGGCTCCCTGGGCCTGGGTATGAGCTCCGGACGTGTGGGTCCTGCTCTGCCCTGGGGTGCTGTCCCTCAGGTGTCCTTTGGTGGGGTGCTGCCCCAAGGGTGTGGGTTTCCCTGGAGGTGACGGAGATGCTGCTAGAATAAGGTGGTGGCTGTGCTGCTCTTTTGTGGAGTGAAAGCCACCAGATGGGATGCTTGGGCGGGGGGGTTTTTGTTCTGTAGATTTCGCCTCAAGAAAAAGAATAGGTGGCAGCATGTTCCAGAGAAGAAAGAGGGAAGTTTCCCTGTGCAGCTAGGCTTTGCCTCCAAGCGAGGATCTTCAGCTGCGCTGTCCCAGCTGCCTCCATGTCCTGAACTGGCTCCAAAGGTTTCCCTTTTTTAGTCATTTTGACTTTGGGGAAGAGCCAGAAGTCCCACAGCGCCAGATGCAGTGACTGAGATGGCTGAGGACACCGAGTCAGGTTCTCACAAAAGCTGCCTTTCCATTGGGTGGTGCTTGGTGGCGGCGGCAGCAGTGTTCACTGTGATTTTTATCACACCTGGTAAAGACCCTCAGGAAAGAGGACTCCAGAACTGCTGCAGAAAGTGGCCAGGACCATGGGATGAGTGTGTTTGACGCGGAGGGAAGGATGGGGGCGCTGGCAATGCATCGTTTACTGTGAGGAACTTTAAGCACATTAGGTATTAGGCATGGCATTTTCAATGATCCTTATTCTTATTCTTATTTTGTCTCTTTGAGATAGGGTCTTGCTATGAGGTTCAGGCTGCCCTGAACTCACCGTGTAGCCCAGGATGGCCTGGAATTTGCCGTGGTCCTCCTGCCTCAGCCTCCTGCTGGGATCACAGGTGTGCAATCCCCCCCCCCCCGCCCAGCTAGTCATGGCTTTTGGTGGCCAGTGCATCCTGGGAGAGTGGCTCTGCTGAGGGTTCAGCCATGGCTGGTTGCCTCCGCCCCACGACGAGGGCACAGGGCCGCTGCGAGCTCGTCATGGTCCAGGGAGCTGGGGACCACAAACCTCTGCTTCGCGCTGCCTTCCGCCCCCTGGAGCTTGCTGGGAGCGCAGAGTCCCAGCCCCATCACAGGGTCCCTGAATGTGCTTCGGACCCCAGGGGGTTCCTTGCACTGGAAAGTTTGAGAATCACGGGTGGTACCATCAACTTCCCCTCTTGTCTATGGGTGTATGTGGGGAAGCCGGCAGTACCACACAGGGATTCTTTTTTTTGTGTGTGTGTGTGTGTAACCGAGGATTGAACTCAGACCCTTGTGCTTGCTAGGGAAGCGCTTATTCTACTGAGCCATCTCCCGGCCCCAACACAGGGATTCTTATCTTCTAAGGAGAGAAGGTCTGAATCCCGGTGGGACTCCAAGGTTGGTCCAGTGGGGCTCAGGGGCAGGGAGCCCTCTGCTGGTCAGATGTTAGTTTGGCTGCATTTCTTTTGGTCACAGGCAGAGTGGTCCTCACTGTGACAGGTGCCACATTCCACCCCTGGCTCATCCTGGCAGGCAGGGCCAGGCTGGGCCCAACCCACACTGCTCCAACCCCATGTCCACCCGGGATGTGCACTGTCGCCCCACAGAGCTTTCCTGAGCCCTAGAACTGTGCTTCCGAGCCCAGAGGCAGAGCAGAAGCAGAAGCGTGCGTGGGCAGTCATTCTGCAATCTCAGACCAGAGAGGAGACAGGCCGGCCGCACACTGGCTGCAGAGCCCGGCCGGTGGGCAGTGGCTTCTGCTTCCATCCAGAGCCCATTAGCCTTCAGCGTGCTTGGGAAGGAAGCAAGAATTCCATCTGTCAGAGAAGGATAAAAACATTTCCAAGAATAAATATGTGCAGGACAGCATTTTCCTGGTAGAGCAGAAACGAGCTCGCGGTGACGCACGGCCGCATCTGAATGGCAGGAAATCCCTCCTTCTTCCTCAGCTGGCTCTTCCTTTGTCACCATCCATGGGCACCGGCACCCTCCAGACAGCCCCGTCCGCCCCGGGACCCGCCCTTCCTCGCTGGCCCAGATGTGTCCCCGGCTGGGGGCGGCAGTGCCGGGTGACCCTCGGGGAATTCCAGATGAAGCCCTGCTTGCCACAATTAGCAAATATTTCGGATGTCCCCCAAGGCAGGATTGCTCTAGCTGATCCAGGAAAAGTTTCTCCATCCAAGATTTGGAAACGTTCGTGGCACTTAAGGAGGCTGACTAACTTTTGTGAGCATTTGTATGTGACCCTGGGGCGGCGCAGCAGAGCGCAGTCCATGCTCATCCAACTGCGCCAGCTAGTGCTTATCTATTATATTCTATACCTAAGCATCCGTGCGCAGCAGCCTCCCGCGCCGTTAGCCGCACGCCGCGACCCCACTGGAGGCGGCCTTGACTCTGCCCATGACCTACATTGTCCTATTTAATAGACCACGTTCAGCACTAGTGTACATTAATGATCTGTCACACGGAGGGGAAGGACATGATCTTCTCTCTCTCAGTACTTGACGGTGGTGGTGTCAGGGTCAAAGAGTAACGTCTCCCTGCTTTAGCCTTCTCCTCGCTTGACATGGATCCCAAGCCCAAGGGGAAGAGCTAAGCCTGTCAGAGGTGTAGAAGGCGGCGGGAAAACCTGGGGGTGGGTTGGTAAAAACTCCTTACAGGAGGCACAGAGCTCACGAACTGCTAGTGAAAACAGCTGATAAGCTTAAAAGCTTGACTGGCAAAGATACCGGGTGGAATAAATGCAAAGCAGGTGTCAGGCATGCGGCTTCTGCCCAGAAGCTGCCAAGAACCCCGGAAACTCGATGACAAGGAATCTGGTGGCTCTACAGAGAATCCGGCAGAAGACTGGGGCAGATGTCACCATGAAGAGGGCTAGGTGGGGAGCGAGGGTTGAAAAGATATTGCATGTGGCTAGCCGGAGAAATTAAGCCGGCAGAAGGGTATAAGTATGAGAGCTGGGATGGTGACAGGGACACCCCATCTCCAGCTCAGCATGGGGACAGCGTGGTGCTTCCTACCCATGCTCCGAGCTGCCTACCAGTGGCCTCTCCTGGCTTTGTGCTCAGGGTAGGACCACGTGAGACCTGCGTGGGAACATGCACTGTGATTCTAAATGGAGCAGGGCCAGGCAGGACCCAGAGCCTGTCAGCCAATGAGTGTGTAAACAAGCCAGGGTATCCGTGGCAAGGCCAGGAAGAGCAGGGGTGCGGCTGTGGGTGAACCTAACGTGGCTCATGAGAGGGGCCAGACCCTACCCCATGGCTTGCATGCTGTGGGCCTACTGCGTGACACTCTAGAAGGGGTGCAGCTAAAGACAGAGAACAGCCCACTACTAGGGGGTGAGGAGTGCCTCTGTGTGACAGGGGTCCTGGGGATTGGTCTCTGCCAGGGTTTGGCGGATGTTGAGTCTTGCAGAGTGGCATGGAACTGATGCCCCCGGTGGGACTCAGATAGGAAAGGACACCAGTCGAGGTAGAGAGGAAGCCAGCAGCCCTTATGCGCTCTGAGACCCTCCTGTCTTCTCGGCTCCTGAGGCAGAGGACATTCCGCAAGAGAGGACCCGCCTGGCCAGTAAAGCCCTCTGTCGGGTGGCAGAAAAATGAGGCAGCCAGGCCAGTGGCGCTGGTCGGGAGCTCGGGCCGTCAGCCAAGTGGGCAGGGCTGGTCCTGCCCTGCTCAGTGTGGAAAGAGCCAGCCTTGGGGGCGTGGGCCCAGGATGTCAGGACACGGGAGAGTGGCTGAAGCAGTCTGGATAGATGAACTTGTGCTGTAAAGCCGAGAAAAAGGGCCCACGTGCCAGGTCCCCCGAGTCCCACAGGCAGCGTGGGCTCTGGTCCTTCTGCTTTAGGCCTGTGGCCGTTGGGGCTGCCTGGTGCCAATTTCCTGGGAAAATGTCTCGCTACCCCGGTGAGCTTCAGCACCCAGCGCCTCTCACCTCAGGATGAGGAGTTGCCTAAGAGGCCGGCAGGGTTTCCGGAGCTATCTAGTCCCTGAAAAGACCAAGTTGGGGGTGGAGGTTGTGGCTGGGGAGAAGGTGGAGCCTGAGGGCCAGGCTGGAGGGCAGGAGTGCCAGGCAGCACGTAGGGAGGACACAGGATGCGTCCCCAAGCAGTGCATATACAGCCTGGCTGCCGTGGCCAGCTGCACTCTGTGGCTGCTTTCTGCCATTTTGAGTTTCTTCATCTTGTCAAGATTTTATTTCCCGTTTATCTTCAGTGGGATTCACTTTCTAACAAGCACAGCTGAGCTTCGGCTGCCAACTCGAGGCCTGGCAGGGCTCCCTGCTGTCCTCCCTGTCCCCGGCCTCCCAGGCACCCCGGGCTCCAGGCTTCCACTCCTCGCTTCCCCAGGTGATCATGGAAGCGGAATCTGAGGCTGCCTGCGCCCGCCTGTCACCCATGCGTGGCTGCGGATGGCCCTCCTATTGCGGGGCAGGAAATCTGCTCCTTGTTGGAGACTGTGAGCAGCAACGAAGACGCTGCAGAGCTGTCCGCCAGGCGGGCTGAGCCCTCTGGCAGCCCCTTTAGCAATGCCAAGTGCGTCCACGTCAGGTGGAGCCACGAACTTCCCCCTCAGCTGGCCTAACAGGCACGAGGGCACCGGGTTTAATGGCTCCCCTTCCAGTCCGGCAGCCGCCACCTGTGTGAACCCCAGGCCCAGCTGGGGGGTGGGCTCGGCTGTGGACTCGTCCTGCCCGAGAGCTGTGTCTGCACGATCCGCAGGAGCGTGGATGAAGTGGTCAGGCAGGAGACCACTGTAGGGGGCACCAGGCAGACATGCGAGGTACCATCCCGGCCATGGCATTGCGGGTGGGGCAGGGACGTCTGAACCGAGCTATTCTCAGGACCGGGTTGGGGATAAAGCAAACACGTGGGAGCAGCAGGGCGGAAGTGCAAGAATTGGGGTGAGCAGCTCCGGAAGGGGCGCGGGTGGGTCAGCAGGCATCTGGTAACTGGACTGCAACATTCCACCAGCACTGCTGGGAGGAGCGGGGTGCAGTCCTGGCGGCCAACTGTAGGTGGCAGCAAGAACCCCGGCCGCGAAGGACGTCAGGCCCAGAGTTCCCAGGGCCGTGCTGTGGAAGCTCGCCGCAGCCCTTTGGGGTCAGGGTGACTCATCCCTGCGGCCTGCGGGCAAGTCCCTACCGCGGGGAGCTGTCTCCCGCAGGCAAGGCGCTGATGAGTACTGACAGCAGGATTCCAGCGGCCGAGCAGGGCGGCCCGGGTCTTCCTGCAGGGTCCCGCAGTAGCTCAGGGAAGCGCCCACCCGCCCGCCTCCCTCCTGCTGCTCACTTGCAGAGCCGGTTCCGAGTGGTGTCCCTGGGCCCAGACCCTCACCGCGGCCCAGGCCAGGCCACCTAGACTGCGAGCGCATGACCTCTGGCCTGTGGGAGGGCACCCGAGGGCAGTGCTGTATCCTGTGGGGGAGACTGAGGCAGGGTCAGCCCTGGCTTTGTGAGGAGCAGCTCGTGCCCGGTTTTTCTGAGCACTCCCGAGGGCGCAGTGTCTGCCGCGCACGTGTCCCCGAGGAGTGGACGGGACGGCAGCCCCGGGCTCTGTCTTTCCCCCAGTCGTGGTGAGCTGGAAATCAGGGCAGAGTAGACCGCTGATGGGTGCGGCTGGGTCAAGGCCCTGCGGAGGCCGTCTGAGTCCCGTCTCTGCCTGGACCCCTCTGGTGCCCTGTGATGGCCGGGTCGTGGCTCCCTAGCCCGCTGGAAGTGACTGGGCAGAAAGCGACGGTGGAACCCATCAGCTTGGTCACCTTTTAGCAACTCTGGGCACAGGGTGACGCCACTGCTGTGGGGAGGTCACAGTCACCACGACAGGGCCCTTGGACGACAGGCTGCAGAGTGAGGCTCCCTAGAGTCAGAGGCTCAAGCAGGAAGCAGAGGCCTGAGCAGCCCGTGGCTGGGTGGCTCCTAGCATGGGAGGGTCACTCCTCTCGCATGTCCCACGTGTTTGTTTTTTCATTTAGTGCTGGAGATACAGGGTCTCACTACATAGATCAGACATGTAGTGTAGTGATCTTCCTGTTTTTCAGCCTCCCAAGTGCCGGGATTATAGGCCTTTGCCACCACGCCCAGTCTCAATTGCTGTCTCAGAACGCCCTGGGGGCAGGGCCAGTCTGGCATGCTGCCTAAGCAGTTGTTTTAGTCCGCTAAGCTATCAGGCTGGTTCTTCCCACATTTTTTTTTTTCTTTGTATTTTGGGCAGGGTCTACAGGGTCTCACTGTGTAGATTGGATTCATAGTGATCCTCCTGTTTACAGCCTCCCAAGTGCTGGGATTATAGACATGCACCACTACACCCAGTCTCAATCCCTGTCTCAGCGTGCCCCAGGGGTGGGGCCGGCATGGCAGGCCAGGGGATTGAACTCCTGGCCCCTGCATCTGCCTAAGCAGGTGCTTTAATCTGCTGAGCTATTTGGCTGGCCCTCCACATGGTTCTTGAAGGTTTGGGACTCTTTGCAGTACTGGGGACCAACCTGGGGCCATGAACATGCTGGGGAGGGCTTGGCCCTAGCCCCAGAAGTCTGCTTTTAGGAAGAGGAAATGGCAGGCAGCTTGGTGCTGCTCAGAACTTGGTCTTTCCTACTCACATCTCTGAAAATGTCCAGCTCTGGAAGGGAGCTTCTGAGAGGTTTGTGAGGGTGTTATTCCTGGCCAGCCAGACCTGGAGTGCAGTTCTGAGCCACCAGCCCATGGGGCCTGCATCACTGTCCTCCCCTGGGAGCAGCAGGGAACGAAGCCACCTCAGGAGGTTGATGGCTGGGCATCCTGGACGCCCCCACGCCAGGCCCAGGCCCTGCTTCAGGTTGACTCTGGATGAGCCCAGGGAGGCGACCAGCGTTCAGTCTGTGCAAAGACAATGACGGCTTCGGAGACGTGAGCCCCGGGGTCCCGGCGGGAGGAAGCCGGTGACGCGCGCGCCATTCCAGAGCAGTGAGTCAGCAGGGTGTGCTTGGGGACACAGGACACTCGTCCTCTTAGTGGCAGTCGTTGGCAGGAAAACAAGCAGCAGCTTTTGCCACAAGATGGGAGGCCACAAGCGGCCCTCCCGGGGGTCTCGGCAGGCCCGCTGGCCAGACAGGGTGTGGCATCACAGGGGAGGAGCACAGAGGCTCGAGGTCGCATCCCTGCCTGGGCCTTGCTCTCCCTGGGTCTGTGCGGGCAGGAGCTGAGCGGGGGCTGGCTGGGGGCTGGCCGGGCACCTGCGCTGCCCACACCTGCTGCACCAAGGGCTCCGTGCCAGGCAGCGTCTCCACGACCCCGAGAAGCGAGACCATTGGCACTGACAGGACATGGGAAGAGGGCAGAGGCTGGGGGGCACAGACGCCCACTGCCATCGAGTCAGAGTGTGGGTTCATCATTTTGGGGTGCTTTCTTCTACACGCGCACAGAATCTGAACAATCCCAAAGCCAGTTCCTGTCCCGGCCTTGGCTACGGGCCGGGTAGGAGCACCACGGTCCTGCTACAGAGCAGCAGGGCGCAGTCGTCAACCCTCGGCCCGCAGCACCCCGCCTTTCAGGTCGCAATCCGGTTCTGGGCTCTGGCCTGGGCCTCCCAGTGCTCACTCCCTGCATCCTTCTTGGGGAGAACACACAGTTCTGCCTGGAGCTGTGTTTTTGAGACACTGTCTCTGTGTAGTCCGTGCTGACCTTGACTCCCTGTGCAGCTCAGGCTAGCTTCAAACCCATGGCGACCCTCCTGCCTCAGCCTCCCAGAGCTGGGAATCCAGGTGTGAGCCACCATACCCGGCTCATTACACATTCCTTAAGTTTAGAAGGCATGAATCCATAAGAAGTGCGAAAATAAAAAGAAAACAGTATATGAGCTCTTAGTGGCTGAATTCCAGAAAGCACTGTGGCTTAGTTACAAACTGCACACAAAGACGCCCACGATCCTCCCGCATGTGTGCTCCAGGAGCCCTGCATGACAGAGACACCCTGCATGGGTGGCAGCAGCTGCGTCTCACGTGACATCCCCCAAGCTTGATGAGCTCTTTCAGCCCTGTGCCACCCTGGGAGCCACGGACAGCCTGGGGCTCTGTCCACAGCACCTGCCTCTTGCCACCCCGCCTTTGGAGCACGGCCTGGCAGGGCCAGTTATGAATCAGAGCCTCACTACCTGGCTTGCGCTGGGAGTCAGCGGATGCATCGGACCTCTTCTATTCGCTCAGTTTGCCGTGGTTCTTCTGAGCCCGGGATGACGCTGGGTTGTGGACAGTGGTGCTTCCTGTCGGCTGTGGGCCTGATGCGCCCGGCATGTGCCAAGACTCATTAGAAAGAGCTCTCAGGATGGGACGAGGGGCCTGGCTGCTTCTGGCCGCTCAGCCTCCCAAGCTCACGGTGAGGCCACGAGAGGTGCCCAGCAAAGCCAGCCACTCCCTGCGGGCAGCATAGCACTAAGGGTGCTGGCAGGCGGGCTGAAACACGAGGCTCTCCTTCCTCTCCAGCGATGCCCAAAACCAAAAGCTAAGAGGAAGGAGCAGGCGCTGTCCATAGGCACAGGAAGTGTCCCTCTGGGACTCGTGTGGGCCACAGGGCAGCCACTGTCGCTGCACAGACGGAGTTCTCACCACCTCTGCTGAGCTGGGTGCCAGGTGTGGGCCCTGAGCCGCGAGGCCCTGGGTGGCACCGCATTCCCGGGGTCCTGTTTGCCTTCCCACTCAGGAACTCCGGGTGCCCTGTGCATCTCCTTTTGTTCCCCAGTGTGTTCTGGGAGCTGTGGTCTGTCCCTGCCCCTCAGACCACCTACACTGGCGCCCCTCCCCCAGCCACGCTCTGCTCCATCGAGTCTGCACAGAGCTCCTCCAGGGAACTGCACCTCATGCTCACAAGCAGACAGTGTCCTGGTCCCCTCTGCTGGGTGGTGACATCCCACGGGGGACGTGCACCAGCCCACAGACTGCATCTTCCCCCAGGGGTCCGCATGCTGGTGGAGTACACCAGAGCTTGGGACGCACACGCCTTTCAGCAGCATTACACCTTGCAGGCGAGCAGGGCCTCAACTGCGGCCAGGTGGGAAGAGCCCAACCACCCCAGGGGGCCACCCGGGATGGGCAAGTTTAGCGGGATTTGGTGGTGCACACCTGCCACCCCCGTATTCAGAAGGCTGAGGCTGAGGACCAGTTGGGAGCTTGAGGCTGCCTGGGCTGCACAGTGAGACCTGGGCTGGGGAAGCGAAGCAAAAGAGGCAAACCGCATCATAACTCTGCCCCTGTGCCTTGCGCTGCTTTTCTTTGAGCGATACTGCGGGGGTTTGAACACATGAAATTCACTCATGAAGCCCCAATATGTCACTGTTAAGAGGGGGTTCTTGGAAGGCGACAAGGTCAGAGGTGGGTCCCTGAGTGTGATTTGCACCCTGACAAAGCAGCTTGAGGGAGCTAGGTGCCCCTTCTATGTGAGGTCACAGCAGTGCGGCATCGTCTGTGACCCCAGAACCTGCCTGGACCCCGAGCCTGCTGGTGCTGGGCTGGGGCTGCTGGGCCCAGGACAGGGCATCATCCCGGCCGTGGCATCTTGGTCGCTCGCAACGGACGACCGGGATCCTCAGCAGGGAGTAGAACTGGGTTTCCTGAGCCGAGAGAACTCTGAAGACACCTTTAAGTTGTGCTTGTTGTAGTTTCCACGGATGACCAACAAAACCCGGTTGTCTCCTGGAATGCACCAACTCGGCTCCCCCGTGCAGCAGGTGTGGCACGGGACAGTGCAGGGTGAAGTTCTTCTCTGGCTCCTTAGAAGACCAGGGTCACTTTGAACTGTGCTTGTAGACCCCTGAACACGGTCAGCACTTGTAGACCCCTGAACACGGAAGAAAGCCAGAAGCTCCGTGCTTGCGCAGCCCACCCTAGCCACATCCCTGTCTTTAACCTCCCTGCCTGTGTTCCCGTGACGGGGTGGGCGATGGCCCTCCCTGTGAACACGCGCGTGGGCAGGGATGTGCAGTTAAGGGCAGCCCCGCACAGCTGCTTGGCTGGAATAGCCGGCTGTGAAACCGAGACCTGCCCGCTGGAGCCAGTTCCGTGGCTGGGAAAGAAGTTGGAAACGCGTGGGTGGATTCTGCAGGCCAGAGGAAAGTTCCGGAAGTCCCACAGATGTTTTCTGTTAGGAGGCGCTGGACGCCTCAGGAGCTCCATCTTCTCTTTCTTCTTTTAAAACATAGGTTTATTTATGAAGCGTTTTTCCCCTCTGTAATAGTTCCCTGCTACACTTACAAAACGAGCCCGGTCGGCGTGGGTGAGCTCAGGCCCGCGTGCGCCGCCTGCGGCAGCCTGGCACCCTGCACCTTGCCTGACTTTCCGAATCACTCTTTGCTCTTATTTCCTGAAGCAGAATTAGAACTTTTTCTTTAAACTTGAGCTGTGTTGTTCAGCTGTCAGTAGTTACCCTGTTTTTCTTTCTTTGGGATATGACCTAACAGGCATGATGGTCAAGCGTTTGGTTTGGGGGTGTTCTTCGGCATAACTGCTGATAAAGGGGGCCCCTAGTTGGAGCTAGGGATAGAGTTAGTGAATATTGACTACGTCGCAATTTCTTGCGCTTTAACGACCACCGTGGTCTCGTGTTTCTCATCCACTCAGGAACGTTTCCACTTCTATGACATCTTGTAAGATGTGGTCTCTGACGAGCTCACCAAGACCGGCTCTGGCAATGGAGGCGTCCTGGCTGAGTGGGGACGCGGGCACCCACAGCTCGCGGGAAGCTGTGTGAAGCCAGGACTCCAGCTGGCTGCACGTTTTGGGGAATTAATCTGATTGCTGCCCAAGGTTACTGGGTACACTGCGAGTGTGGAACTGACTCAAGAACATTCGATTCTCTGTGCTGGGGTGATTACATGGGGCAGCAGGAATGTTCATGGACAGCCCTGCAGCAGGAAAGCCTGTGAGCGCCCGGCCCAGAAGCTGTGACCCGAGCCAGCACCCTGGCTGCGGCTCCTGGCCTGGAACCGCATTTGCCCTGGAGGAGCAGGTGGCCTTCGTCCCTATGGGGGCTCAGGCTGTCCACATAAGCAGAGCACAGTGAGCTACCAGTGGTGTGGGAATTTAGACTTTAAACATTTTCACGGCAGGTCTCCCAACGATTCCACCATTTTTGAAAAGTTCCAGTGTGTCCAGACCCTTCTGCAAAGTGGACTGCGTCACCCAGGGACTATCACGCACCAAGGAGGGAGATTTCACAAGACCAGGGCTCGGCTGGACACAGTTGCTGGTTGGCTGCTTGGAGCACAAGGATGGATGAAGGCGCTCAGATCTGCAGGGTGATGGGCCCGAGGCCAGCCCGGCCTGAGGGGCTGCCTCAAAACCAATGAGGGTGAAGCTAGACTTTGCCTTCCTCCCTGGACCCGAAGTCCAGATGGGTGAAGTGAGGGAGCCCCCAGGGGTAGGGGGCTCAGCCACCCTTGCCGAGGCTGCCCTCCAAGATCTGGACAATGGCATGTTCCTGAGCGCAAGCCTCGCGTGAGTGTCAGCGGGGGGCGGTCCTGTAGGCGCACGTGGTGTGTGCCCACTTTCCTCGCCAGTGCCCTCACATTCCTTCCTCCTGTTCCAACCTCCTTCCCATCCTCACCAGCATACCCATGAAAGCCACTCACCAGTGTGTGTATTCTTTTAATTTTACCACCAAAGAAAAAATTCTGATGGCCAAAAGCAGTAGGAATTTGAGGTTGGTCTTTCTTTCTTTCACAAGGAATCTCTCTCTCTCTCTCTCTCTCTCTCTCTCTCTCTCTCTCTCTCTCTCTCTGTCCATCTACCTGTGTTTGGTACAGGGTCACACTATGCAGCTCGGACTTGTAGTGATGCTCCTGTCTCAGCCTTCCCAGCTCTGGGATTACAGCCATGTACCACCATGCCCAGACTTGGTGGCTGGCTCAGTGTGCCCGGGGCGCGGGGCCAGTGTGGCATGCGGTGCCGGGGTTTGAACGCTGGTCTCTGCACTGGCCTAAGTAGGCGTTTAGTCCACTGAACTATTTTGCTTGCCCTGAGCTTGGTTTCTTTTGATAAAGGCCTTAAAAAGTCCCAAAGATAATTCTATAATTAAGGAAGAAAATAGTTTTATATGAATTTGATCTAAAATGGAATGCTTTAAAGAAACTGCCCTAAAGCACTGTGGCAGCTGAGGAACCCACGGCAGGCCTTCCGGCCACATGGTCTGCTGCGTAATGTCCACTGGGTTTCCTCATTCTGTTTTAAGGCTTGCAGAGTCTGTACCCAGGCGCAGCTCCTGACTGCATTCACTGATACAATGCAAGAGGTGACTTGAGTTTTCCTCGTAATAAATACGCATTTCATTGTTGTTAGCTCCAGAGCAATACGCAAAAATAGTAAGAGAGACAACCAAGAGGGAAAGCACAAGACAAAGAAGAGGACATGGCAGCCAAAAAATGGGATTTGGTTCAATTTTTGTGCTTTTCTAAAATTAACATCAAAGCCCCGCCGTGCTCCTTGGCGCGATGCGCTGATCTCTCACCGTGACCTCCACTTAGCCGCTGCCCCAGAACCCCTTGATTCTTACACATGACACGGGACTAGAGGTAGGGCCATGAGAGTTTAGACTCCACTGGGTCCTAGGTAGCAACCACGACTTGCACACACAGAATCCTGGCGTCCAGGCCCCACACCGGCGTCCTCGCCCAGCCTCTGCACTTGGGGGCGACGCCTCCTGTCCCGCAGGCCCAGAGAGGGCCGCTCATGCCCACAGCTGAGATGACAGCCGCCGGCCCCTCTCTGCACTGTTCACAAGCTTCCCTCTGCCACACGGCTCCTGAGGAGCAGCCGCCGCCCAGGGCCAGGGGCATTAACCTCCGAAAATGCCTGCCCGGCCAAGATTGTGAAATGTGCCTCCTACGGCACTCTCCAAAGACGAGGGCAGGTTGCCAGTCTGCTCATGGCAAGCACGCCTTGTCACTGGGCGCAGATGAGCAATTGTGGTCTTCTCTGAGGGCGCTCTCCCAGTGTTTTTCCTAATCAAGCCCAGAAATACCAACAACCTGAAGACTATGCCCCACCCCAAGGACGGGGGTGAGCGGGCAGCTCGGACCCCCGGGGCTCCCTGTTCCCTGCATGCACAGACCACTCCCCAGGGACTTGGGTTTGGCAGAATCGAGACTCTTCTGCAAGTAAACAGCTGTAAAACTTATCTCCAGACAGACACGACGGGGGCGTATCAACAGCCGGCCAGGGGCTCCTAAAGCACTAACAGCGCTGCGCTGCGGTCTTGGCAGGCCTGCTTGGAGCGACGCTTTGCCCAAGGATGGTAAGGCTGAGCATTCTCGGGTTAGTCACACCCGAGAACCTGGGCTCAGTGCGGCCGGCCGGCGGGGCCTGAGGCTTGCGGAATCCAGGACTCTGGTCTGGCTTGCGTCCCCAAGGCAAACCACAGAACACTTGCATGTCCACCAGGCCCTTTCCTGACACCTCTCTGGGATTCCGATTTGACATGTCCAACAGCTTGTGCACAGGGAGGAAGATGAGGTTTGCTCTTCAGAATAGAGGAGCAGTAACTATAAAGACCAGTGCTGATTCCACTGTCATTAGGGACTGAAATCTCCTTTAATTCCTTCTTCGCCTGATAAAAGGGACAGCCCTGTCACTTCTGTGGACACCGAATGGTTTCTATTAGAGAGGAATTTAAGCACAGAATGGTCAGTGTTGCTCTCTGGAGATGATTTGCAATGCTAAAGGAAGGGGTGGGAGACGTCACGTTTCCGAAGAGGAAGACAGGTACCCAGGAAGGTTCTAAGCTCTGGGGGTGTCCTGTGGGCCATCCCCTCACTCTTTGGCTGTGCCAAGGACAGCTCCCCTACCCATGCAGCATGAGCAGCTCCCCCAGGGATGTGTTATGGGGGACGACCCTCCCCCAACTCAGTGCAGAGTTGGACGCAGGCTGCCTGGGACCAAGAGCATGGGGCTGTTTCCTTCATGCCAGTGCCCAGCGTTAGGAGAAGTGGCTTCTACAGGGAGAGGACACTGGAAGCTGGAGTGGCCATCCTTGCTGTGCTCCGGCTCTTGCCACTCATCCCAGCACCTGTGCCCAGCCCGCAGGGACACCTGGTGGCTTGTGGCAGCAGCTCAGGGAGACAGTACCAGTGCCCTGCGTGCTGCTTGCCCACGTGTTTCTGACAATGTACTGCAGAGCTGTGGACAGGTGCCTGCGCACAGGTTGGCTGGGATAGCTATGAGCTGCCAGCCCACCCAATCCGGCCGCAGCACAGGGAGCGGAGGGTGGGTGTCGGCTGCCAGCAGGCTCCTGAGTGGATGTGGGGCACAGCTGATGACAGACACAGCTAGCTCCAGCAAGGCACAGACAAGGGACCAGCCATGAGAGACATCTCTGCCTCTGAAGCTCTGAAAGACAGGCTAGGGGAGGGGGGGAGGCAGGGAGAGCTGCTGAGAAGGAGCCGGCACCAAGAACGAGTCTGTGGCTGGGGCACAGCCCGGAAGATGGCGTGTCGAGCAGCCCCACCTCTGCGCCCAGGAAGAATGATCTTCAGGTCCTGTGTACGAAAGAAACGGATCTGATGCAGCAAGCCTGGGGGCTGCTTCCACCGTGGTGAGTATCAGAATGCAATCTGGGAAACATTCTCTGCCTGGCAAGTGGCCTGGAGGACAAGGCCGTGTTCCCCACCCCTGTACCCTCACATCACACACACCCACGCCCCCATCAGAAGCCCGGCTGGCCCGTGGCCTCCAGACACAGTGCTCAGACTGAGAAAGGCTTGCTGGTCTGTTCTCAGGTGGTCTCCTCCTCCCCGCCTGTGGGCGCCCTGCTGCTTGCCTGGGCCTTGCCCTCTGTCCCCCTGTGGCATCCTAGTCTACCTCTACAGTCTGCTCAATGTCCTGCTGAGAGACCTGCCCCTGGCAGGGTCTCAGGTCCCTTCTGTCAAAGGAGCAGTCCGGCCTGTCCAGGGGACAGAGGACCCCACTGCAGCCCTCCTGCCCGGCAGTGCCCCTCACTGTCCACCCCGGCACTGCCTGGCTTTCCTGGTCCAGCCCCCACAACACCAGCACCATCACCTGCCCCTCCCCTGAAAGTGAGCTGGGAGCGGGGCCTGGCCCAGCCTCCCCTGCTCGGAGCGCACCTTACAGGGCCCACCAGATCCTGCTGGGATCTGAAGCATGTAGCAGGTTTTGTTCGTTTTAGTAGGCTCTCTGGATGTTCCTTGAATTACAGTATATAATCAGCTGAGCACTGAGGAATTAAAACCCAACATTAATGCCCTTATTACTCAGGGAATGAAACACAATTTGTTCCACACGGTTTACACTGTTATGCTGCATTTTCCTCAGAAAGAGCGAGCTGAGCATTATTTCTACATCCAAGCATGGCCGCTTCTCAACCAGATCCTTTTGAAATGACTCCCAGAAGGGAGAGAGCACTGGACAAGCCAAGCAGGTGAGAGGTCTGGGCTGACATTTTGGCTCAGCTTCCCTCTTGACCAGCCTTTCACGCAAGCTGGGCAGAGGAGTGGAGAAGTTCAGCTGGCCTGGCCAAAGGAAATCCCACGAGGTGAACTCAGCTCTGGCCGCTCCTATAAGGAGGTGGCCCTTCCCCTGCCCCCAGCACCAAGGCCTCCAGGGCACCAGGGCCCTCAGCCATACCTCGTGGCCGTCGGTGCCCCTGCAAGCCTCTGCAGCCGTACCCCAGGGCAAGGGTGGACACCGGCTGAGGGCTGCTGACGGGTCTTTCCCTGCCTCCGCCACTGATCCCAGCCTTGCTCTCTTGGGGCCGGATTGTTCCTCTCCATCTTTATTCCAGGGCCTAATTGACAGCGAGAGGAAGAGGGCGGACAGGGGCTCCAAGGAAGAGCAGATGTTTCCCGGGCAGGAAGTGGCCAATAATTATTCCTGACCACAATTAGATAAGGGGATGGGAGGAGCGGGCTGGTTTGAACGGGGTTCTCAGGCATCCCTGGGGGAAACAGGAATGAGACGGACTTGCACTAGTGTGGCCTCCAGGGCGCATCTACGGTGCCGTGTGACTCAGGGTGCAGCTTTTGCATACTAAGTGGGTGCATGTGCAGAGCCAGGGGAGGCCCCCAGACCTGACCTTCACCCCTTGCTCTCGTGGGAGAAGCGCTGTCGCCTGCTCCCTCTGGACCCGGAATTCCCTGTCCCAGAATGCACCTCGCTGAGGCCTGCCTGTCCCCTGTGCCTTGGAGACAGACAACTGTGGACTGCTGGGTCGCTGTCTTGGGAACGGCTTCTGCCTGTTCTCTGAGCACTCTCATGGGGGTTCTCTACTACCCTTTCTTTGTGGAGCTGTTGGCTTAGACCTGGCCAAATCTTTCTCTACTTCTAAGTTCTTGGAGTGCTCAGTCCTGATTGTGGCTACTTCACCTCTTTCTTCTAGAATCTTAAACCCAAAGTTCTGTGGAAAACACAGACCTCTGAGCATCTCACCCTGACAACCAACGGTGGCATGGAGCAGGAGAGAAACTTCCAGAAGAGAAGCCCGTGAGGTGCTCACAATGCACTTGAGATTGAAGGAGGATTAAGAAATTCAAGATGAACATCACGTAAGAACCCCAGGAGACTCCCAGCAACCTGAGAGAGTCCCTGCAGCATGGCTGGGTGGCGGCCACCATGAGGGAAAGCCAGGAACACGGGCCATCACCAACATCACCGCAGGCAGCAGATTCCTCTAGCCCCTCTAACAATATACCAAGCCTGCAAGTAAGTTCTCATCCTGCCACTGACAGCCTTCAAACGCAAGGAGGTGGGTGGAGCCAGTGTCCACGCAAAGACCCCTGGCTCCCAACTGGACCCTTTTACTATTCAGATTCTTCTTTGGGACTCAGACGGGAGACACTGGTGAAGCTCTGGGGATTCTTGTAACTCAGGTGGTCATTAACGTCATCGAATACCTCGCACTGGTAACACCGAGACACGGAGAGGGAGCGCAGGGCCCTTCAGGCACCAGGGATGACCGTGCCCAGGCGCCCGGGGCACAGGGTTTCTGGTCTTCAGAGGAGTTCTGTAGGGCTCTGCCAAGTTGTAGCTGTCCCCAGAGGGTGACACAGGCGAGGTGAGGCACCCACTGGGGCACGGCCACCCATCGAGAAGCAGCTCCCAGAAAGACTTAGAAAACCAAAACGAAATAGCATGGACCAGAAGGCAACCCAAAACACTATTAAAAATGAATGCATTTTTTTCTGCAAATGAGGAAATATCACAAAAAGAAATCTCGACCCCAGTTTCTTACCCACATTTGTAATTTACTTCTGACCCAAATTACAGAATAAACAGTTTGAAAAGATCTTGCCAGATATGGATGGAATAGCTTCCACTTGGTAAGTATCTGTTTAGAAAACAGTCCTCAGTGTGGAGAATAAGAGCCCCCTTCTAGCGTGGCTCACATTCCACACGTCCAGAACAGCATGCGACTGGAACGGGCAACCGCAGCCGCGGCTGAGGGAGGGTGTGCGTGCACGGGCCTCCCCAGACACAGCCCTGTCCCGTGGGTCTCCTGAGAACATGTCATGGGGAATCAGCACTTGGGAGCCAGAGGGCGGGGGACAGGCTGCGTACCCCCAGAGTGGCTTTCTGTGCCCTTTGGATGACTGAGGTCACACAGGTACTTACAAAGCTCGGGACAGAAGCGCCTCAGACAAAGCTTTGCAGTGTGGGTTGGTGGGGTGTGGTTCACGGGTGAAGGCCTGGCCAGGGTCTACCTCAGCCACGCATGATGGCAGGGGCTGCATGTCACCACGGTGGGATGTTGGGGTCCCTTGTTACTCCTTCAAAGACTGTCAGCCAGGCCTTGTCACTGTGTAGCCTCAAGAACCTGTGGGACGGAGAAGCCTGTCTTTCCTGGGAATCTTGCTGGGATTCCCGTGGGCTTCAAGGCTCCTTGGCCTTGTGTGCTGGGAGGTGACTTGGAAGTCCCCAAGGGACATGGGCCTCAACGTACTCCACTTCACAGCAGATTTCAGGGAGACAGCAGTGTCATGAGTGGGCCAGCTGTGTAGCATGTGCCCCAGGGGTGGGGCCGGCACTGCGTGCTGGGGGTCGAACCCCGGTTGCTGCGCTTGCCTAAGCAGGCGCTTTAGTCCACTGAGCTATCTGGCAGACCCTGTTTTATTTTATCATATATATTGTAGCTTTAGAAATGTTTCAGGCAAAAAGTAAAATAATAAAACCCTCAACATTACACAAGAAAGCTGCATCCACCAGGCTCTCACCCTGGAAAGTGGCTGACTTTCCTCGGGGCCCGGCTGGGGGGCATGGTCGCTTGTCCCCCCAGGGTTGGTGCCCTCTGCCCTTTGCCCCTTCCCCCAGGGGCCTCAGAGGGTGCACGGGGACGGGGGGGCTCGAACACAGCTCCGCTCGCAGCCCGGCCGAGGCTCTGGTTGCCAGGAAGTGTGGGAAGAGGGTGTGCAGCCAGGGCTGATGCTCAGACACTGTGGGTCCCCAGGACCCGTGCTGACCTCGGCCGACACCATGGGCCTCTCACCCGCATGTGTTGATGGGGGCGACAGGGCCCTGGGGTGCACACATGATTCGCCACACAGGACGGCGCTCATCTGGCACTGAGCCCCCCGGAGGGGCACCTGGGCTGCACACACATATGAGCCCCAGCAGCCCTGGCCCCCTCTGTGGGTGCAGGGCTCTGAGGCCCCCCTCGCCTGGCAGTGACCCAGTGCCACCCTGCCAGCTGCCCAGGCCTCGCAGCGGCACATGGGCTCAGACTCCTGCTCCCGCACAAGTAAAAATAAATCCTACATTTTGGGCAGGGGAAAGAGAGGCCCTCCTTCCAGGCAGCGCCAAGAGTCGCCCAACCTCCCCCTTCCAGTTGTCCGCCTCCCAGCTTTGGCCTCACCTTCTGGGGCAGCAGTGCCAGGGGCCCTGCGCCTTGGGGGTGGGTGGCGCTGCAGGGCACTGAAGAGGCTGTTGAGTTCTAGGGTTTCACAGGCGTGTAATCCCCCCTCAGGCTCACTTGGCCACAGCTGCTCCACAGGTCTGACCCTTACTGTTTTGCTGGCCATTTGGGGGTTTCTTGCACAGGCTGCACCTGACCTTTCTGAGTGGTCACTGAGGCCAGCAGGAGGACTGCGTCTGCTCAGTCCTGTGGGCCTCTGCACGCCCCCTGCAGTGCTGGTGTTGGAGCTGCAGGTGAGGGATGGTATGCTCAGGGTGACATGACCCCAAGCTGCCCTGTGCCAAGCCCACGCTTGCAGGGCCCAGCACCCAGGGGTGGCCCTTGTTGGGGGGGGAGCCTGCTGTCCTGCCTTCCAAAGGGCGCCAGTGTCATGCTGTGAGCCCCTCACTTGGCCTCACTGCCAGCTCGGCGTCTCTCAGGCTGCCCTGCATTTAGAACAGCCCCGCCCGAAATCCCGGAAGCTGTCTATACTTAGAAAGGCGCTCCGCGCTGGGCTGTGGTCCCTCGCGGTGCCCTCCAGCTTGGAGCGGCCGCAGCCACCAGGTGGGCTCCTCCTCCTGGCCAGCATGGGGTTGTGGGGCAGTGTGGGGAGTGCGGCCAACGCTCCACTTCCCTGGAGGGCGCTGACCCCGCGTCAGGCTCCTCCCGTGCGGGGGCATGGCCAACCTGAAGGGAACGGGTACATGAGGATTTTCTTGCAGTCTGAGTCAGGATGCCATTCTCAGACCTGAGGCAGCTCAATTTAGGGCTGTCATGGAGGTAGGTGACCTCTTAAAAATACCAGCTCTGAGCCAGGCATGGAGGGCACTCCTGTAATCCAAGCCCTTGGGAGGCTGAAGCAGGAGGATCACAGTGAGTGTGAGGCCAGCCTGGGCTACACAGTGAGTTTAAGACCAGTCTGAACTACAGAACAAGCTCTTATCTAAACAAGCAAATAAACACCCAAAACAAAACAGCAACAAAGTAGCCATGCTGTCGGTCTGAGATGCCTACACGGTCGGGTTCCCGGACTCTACTAATTCACAGAACACCCAGCCACAGCCTGTTCAGCAGGCCCCTCCTGAAGCCCCTGGACAGAGCCTTCCTGCTTTCTGTGGAGCAGCAGAGGGGCAGCAAGGGCAGGCGGCAGGACGGCACACAGGACAGACGCAGGAAAGCACCAGATGCGGAAGTGCCACCTGCTGGATTCCAGGGCAGGGGAGCCCCGCCCCGGCCTGGCTGCAGCCCCGTGGAGGGCAGACGGGCTGCCCACACCTCACGGGGCCAGCTCAGGTGGCGGCCACCTGCCTCTGTCCTCCGTGGGCCCGAGTGCAGCCGTCTTTCCAGAGCGGACAGGTGCGTCAGCCTCAGAGGGCTGCAGTTGGAAAAGGGCCGCAGTGAACCGACCATTGGCTCTTCCTATCCACTTCTCAGTTATTACGTTTGTACAGCTGTGTACCATCTAAAGCTTCGAAAGAAAGGTTTCTGCTCTTGACCTGGCAGAAACCCGCGAAGGCAGCTCTCACGCCCAGAACCCCACCACGGCCGTGCACACCTATCAAATGAAAGCGGAACCGCTGTCTTTCTGAAGCCGTCAACTCTCGAAGAGCAGCATTTGTAAAATAGTAGTTCCTGTATTCCCAGACAACACTCCTTTCCCTCTCTTCCTCCTGCTCTCCGTGGGTGACGCAACCACTGGGCGGCTCATGAAATCAAGGCGCGAGGCAAGAGCAAGCTTCCTGCTCAGTTTTCTGCACCTGCTCCGACCAGCACCACCTCCGGGGAAGCCAGCATCCTCCTGCCACGTGGTGAGCCGGCCCTCTTTCCAACAACTTCAGCAAATGTTAAATAAGGAACTGGGGTCATTTTTAAAATGTGGTGCATCTACAGAGAAGTTTGCAAGAGCAAGTTGCATTGATTCTCAGCCAGGGCCTTGTCACAGAGACGACAGGAACGTCTGTGGAGGCTGTGCGCACTGTCCATGAGCCCGCTGTGCACCCCAGAGCCTCTCTCCCAAGGCACCATGACAGAAGCCTGTCGCCGCCCTGCTCAGATGGAAGCATGGACATCTGATCGGCAGGTTACCTTCTGTTCGCCAAAGTGCGCATTTACTGTGAGCAGGGAGGTGGGGATGGAGCCACTGGGGTCTCCTTGTGAAGGCTGTGTGGGCAATGAACTATCTGCCCACTAACTCCGATGGGGCTGCCTGAGGTTGGAAAGGAAGGAAGTTTTGATGCTGATTTCTTCTGACCATTCTGTCTTTTATAACTGGATCTGCTTAAAAGCTTTCGATGTGACATGAAGATGGTATTGAGTGGCTCCTCCAATTCTGTGTGCAGTGTGGCATCAGTTTGCCCTGCATTTGCTCCGTGGCCACGCTGGAAGTGAAACTACGCACACAGGTGCCAGAAATGCGCGCTCTATTTCCAAAGCAGCCACGGAAAGCGACGACTCATGCCCTGTGCCGCGGCACCTGCCCGGCTGCTTCCTCATCGCAGCCATGATTCACGCTGCTCTCTGGGGACGGAGGTGGAAGACCAGGCACATTGTCCTATGAAAACTCCAAGGCTTGTTTTCCCCCCTTAAGTCTTTAAAAATATGCTATGGAAAGAATTTGTTCCATTTGGCTCCTCTGCAAGGACGCCAAAGCAGCACACAGCTGCTTAGAGCAAATGCTCTTGATCTTGGGGTGGTGCCACGGCCCTTCGTCTGGGGTGGGGACGAAGAAGGCTCAGGACAGGCTCGGCCCAGAGTGTGGGCTGACATGTGGATGCCCCGCTGGGTGCGCTCTGCCTCAGGCATCGGCTGCTCACCTTAGGAGCGTAGTGGACAGCAACGATGCCACTGCTGCAGGAGGTGGCTGTGAGGACCGTGGCCAGATGCAAACCTGTGCCACTGGAGTCGGGAAGGACTGAGGCTGGGCATCAGCTCCTGGTGGAAAGTGATGTCCAGGAGAAGGGGCGCCTGCACCCACAGTGTGGGCTCAGAGGACGGATACCTGCTGCTGAGACGACCGTGCAGCGCTGACACACATTTCGTTCCCTGGGTCCCTGATGAGGAGCAGGGCTGGTGGCCCTGGGCTGGGCGAAACAGTGGCCTCTGGGCCAACAGGAGGACGGCCCCAAATGCAGGTCCTATGTGGCCTGAGGGGTGGCTGCCCGTGCCACCTTCTCTGACCCATCCACGAAGTGGGAGTGTCCTGTCAGGGTGCAGGGCACCTTGTTCCTGCCATGTGGGACCCTCTGCTGGCCTGAGACACAGAGCCGGGCACACACAGCTCCAGTGGGCACCTGGTCCTGTAGGGTCGGTTGTGTTTTACTCTGTAGCAGTGTCCTTTCTTCCCAACGTCTGCAGTGTCTGTGTACCTGTGGCCAGGCTGCGGTGGATGGCAGCGGCAGGGCCGTGATGCAGGGAGCCGGGCAGTGAGCCCAGCTCCAGTTTGAGGTACGGCAGTAGGGGTCTCGTAGGCTCCTGCCTGCCTGGCTTCTGCGCATGGTGGCAACAAGCTCTGCCTCCTTCAGTGGTGCATATGCCACATGGTGACCGAGCCCTCCCTGAGGTCGGGCAGGGCCCGGAGTTAGCTACATGCACGCTGGTGTGTGCTTCTGATGTTAACGTTCAGATCTTGACTTTGCACTAAAATGTTAAGCCATACAGGTGAGAGACGGTGAATTACTGTGGATCAGGCAAAAGCACATGAGAAGTTCCTCTTTAGAAAAGCCTCTTTCCTGCTTTTGCTTTTGAGGCAGAGTCTCACTTTGTAGCCCAGGCTGGCCTGGAACTTGAAGCGATCCTCCTGCCTCAGCCTCCTGTCTGTTGGGATGATAGGTGTGAGCACCATGCCCAGTAAAGAAAATCTCCCTCCAAAAACATTAATAAGTGACAGTGGAAAGAAAAGGTACCATAGTTCAAGGGATCTGTTCTTGATTTTTCCCTTAAAATGAAAGTATCCCATAAATCTGGGGCAAGGCCTGGCCGCCCAGGCTGTCAGGACTGAGCTTTCCTGAGGGTGGAGGCCTGCAGATGTGGCCTCGTCCTGGGAGCTCCGGGAGTAGTACAGGTGCTACAAAGGGATGGGGCTCCCAGACTGGTGGGCTGTGCAGCCCAGGGTGCTTCCTGCTGAGGTTGGATGGTGGCATAAAGGAAGCTGCTGGGGAGGCAGCAGGAAGCTCTGGCCATGCCAGCCTGCGTGCGCGCCCGAGGGACTCGGTGACCTACCCACTGCAGGCTTCCTGCATGCTGGACACTGTCTGGAAGTTGACCTGGGCACTCGAGGCAGTCTTGTCCTGGGACCGGCAAGGTCACCCCCAGTGCACTGCAGCCAGGCCCTGCATCCAGGCCCAGCTTGGCCCTGTGGACCAGGAGGGGCCGCCCCCCCATGCACCTGCGGGTCCAGCCGGGGGGGCCGAGCAGGGAGGGAGGACACCTGCAGCTCTTGCGTAGCGGCTGGAGCCTCACACCTAGCAGGAGCTCCAGCACCGGAGTAAGCGAAAGAAATGAATTGTGCTCAAGTGGGGGAGCACGTCCCAAGAGCAGCTCTTCTGGCGATGAGTCTGGCGTGCTCTTGGGGCCCTCCTGACTCCAGTGCCCAGGACAGTGTCGTCCTGACCTTGCGCTCCACTGACCACACAGCCCATGATTCTCTGTGCTGAGTCTGTGGGGTGCTGAGCAGTGTCCGGGCTGTGTGGATGCAGTCTGGGGCAGCGGAGGATGCTGGGTCTCATGTCCCCCAGAGACCAGACTCCATCGTAATGACCTGAAGGCAGGGGCAGTGCGGTCCCGGCCCACCCTCGGGGACCTGCCCCAAGGCCCTCGGTGAACAAACCATTCTGCCTATTCTACCTACAAATCCCGGAAAATATTTATAAATAACACCCAGTAAGACCCTGACAACCCCTGCATGGAGCAGAACTGATAGAACAGAGGGCCTGGAGGACAGTGCGAGGGCCAGGTCTGCCTTACTGCGGTGCACATACAGGCTGGTGGTGTCCCTGGGTGGCTGACACTGTGAGCAGCCACTGCTCTGATGGGCCATGCCCTGTACAGCACAGATGGGAAGCCCCATTCGGGAGTGCTCGTCACGAACTAACCACAGAGACCCCTGCGTCCCACCACCTGTACAACAGACTGGGACACAGCCCCGGGGCAAAGGACTTGCCCACGGCCGGGGCAGATGGACTGGGGGTACCTTTCCTGTCGCTCAGAGCCGCATCCAGAGTGGCCACTTGGCGTGGTCTGAGCATCCTTCCTAACCGCTCTGTTCTGGTTCGGGGGCTCAGCCCCTCCCGTAGGGCCGTGTCCTCTCTCTCTTGCAATCAGGCACTCGCCAAGCCTCTCAGGTTTGGTGGTAATTCGGGTTTGCTCTGTTCTGCCAGTCTTCTGGTAGGAGACCTAGAGACCTCACCCTGTCACCCGAGGCTGGACAAATGCCCAGACCACAGTGGGCCTCAGTTTCTCCAATTAGGGCAAGATCTCTCTACGCAGACATTTGTTCTGTGTCTATTTGTTTGACCAGGCTCTTTCTCCTCATCCACACTTCCTTACCTTTGGGTTTTATTTGCAGATGGGGGCGGGGAGCAAATCCCCGAGACTCCAGAGAAGCCGCCCTCGGTGCCGAGATGGACGTTAGGGGGGAGGGGCCGCTTCCAGAAAGGAAGCAGCAAAGAGGACTACAAAAGAAGGGAGGCTGGAGGAAGCGGGGGCCTGGCTCCCGGCTGAACCAAGACACCTGCGGATGGGCGCCTTTGCTCAGGTCGGGCGGGGCGGGGTCTGATCATCCTCACAAGACTGCAAGGAGTCCATCAACCGCTGCTGGAGTTGGGCCACTAACGAGGGGAAGAATATATATAATTTACTAGAAGAGTAAATGAAATTCTGCAAAGGACTGCTCTGCAGAAACACGCCCGTGTTCCGCTCAAATCATAAATCTGAGTGAAGCTGTGGATACCGGGAGACCCTCTCGGCATGGGCTCAGATACCCACCTTCCTCACATGTCACATGTTCTTTCCTGTTACCTGTTTCTACCAAGTTTAGCTCAGCTTAATAAATATCTCCACGGTCAAAGCAAAAGCAGAAGAAAGGAGAGACGAGGCACTTCCTCGAGAAGACAGCCACCGGGGATCGCTCTGAAAAGCTTTCACTATGTCAGGTCATCTAAAAAGGGGCCCTCCCCTCCCCTGGTCCCTTAGGTAACACCTTTGGCTTGGGGTGTCTCGGTCCCACTCAGGGGCACCCCAGGACAGCAGTGATGGTCCTGGACAGGTCGTCAGGTCACCCAGAGCCAACAGTCAGCCCTCGGGGATCCAGAAGGAAGGGAAGGGATGAAGGGATGGGAGGGAGGGGTTAGACGAGCTCTTGTCCCTGGGCGTAGACAGGCTGTGTCCTCCCCGGAGCTCCATCAGGTGGGCACCTGGTGGGCTGGCTCCTCAGTGACCATACACAGTGACAATCCATGTGACAAATTAAAGACACCCCCTTCCTAGGGGAGCCACCTGCCCTCAGCCAGGCGCTCATCTTCTGCAGTGGTCTAAGCCTGTCCCCTCCAGGGAAGGAGTCTCACGTGGGCAGATGCCGGCTCGCAGCACGCTGGCGGCCTGGGCCTCGCCTGCACGAGGGTCCCCGCACTGCGCGTCCGGGACCTGTTGAGCCTGCAGGAGCTCTGCGTCCACAGCCCCAGCACATGCTAACATTTGGGAGATTCCTGTGCGTAATTTGCCGAGTGGGACAAATTTGGAAGGTAAAAATGTGTGCTCTGGGGGTTTCCAGAATGAGTGAGAATTTCTACTGACATTCTAATAGCCGTCAGAAGCTGTGATCGCTGGCCAGGACCTAAGCATGCCCTCCATCCCTCCACCGGTAAGTTGAAAGTGTGTTTAATCCCCCAACTGCGGAGCCTCAAGGGCAGCCCAGTCCCAGGAACCAGGGTCAGAGCACTTAACTCAGATCCTGTCTTGCAAAATCACCCGGCACCGCGCCTACAGAGCAGTGGAGTCTCGCCTGCCTGGAAAGGCCAGAGGCGACATCTGAAGCGGGGTTTGCAGCACATGTGGGTCACTTTCCCACCACCGAGAGAGGGGAACATCGAAAGTCGGACCATCTGGGATTCTGTTCTGTGGTGAACTCTGACCCTGTAACAGCAGCATGAGTCCAGGCAGAAGGACCGCGAGGGCCTGCAGCAGGGCGGAAGCCCTGGGACATCAAAGCACACACAGGACAGTCGCGCCATCAAGGGGGGCCCTTATCTCCAGGTAGAGGGTGCCAGACCCAGATCTGTGATGTGCTACCCTGGGGAATGGGCAGAGATAAGGAACAGCTTGCTTATGTCTGTCTTCCTTGTTTGCAAGATAATTCCAGAGTGGCAGGGCAGGGAGGAGTGTCACCAGCGGGGAGACCTCTGCCCTGAGCTATTTTACTAAAAAGTCTCCAAGGCCGTGGACATAGAACAACTTTTGTTTAGCAAAAATTTTGTTCAACCAAAATAAAGAGTGAGATCCTATCAGCACTTGCTCAGCACCATGGGGCTCAGGGGGGCAGCACGTGGACACACACCGGCAGCCCCAGCTGCACTCTGGGAAACAGTCCTTGGGCCAGGCCAGGGACCTCCTTGACAGCCATTGTGCATGCTGCGACAATGGGAGCTCAGGTGCGCAGACAGCAGGCAGACACTGAGCCTGCCAAGCAGGGACAGGAAACATCTGGAATGTCTAAAAATAATAATAGCTGTACTGCAGGGGCAGGGGGAGAGACTTCAGTGAGGGCGCAGAGCACACCGGAGCAGTGCAACCTGCTGCTTACGGTTGGAAATCTCTATCTTTTCAGGGTATCTGGGGAGAAGGGGAAAAGATCTCCATACACAAAAAAAGAGTTGGAACTCGGCGTGGTGGTGCATGCCTGAAATGCCAGCACTTGGGAGGCTGAGGTAAGAGGATCTCTGTGAGTGGGAGGCCAGCCTCGGTTACAAGTTCAAGGCCACCCCAAACTGCATATTAAGAGCTGTCTCAAAAAACAAACAAAAAATAAAAATAAAGTAAAAAGGGAAAAGAACTTGATTGTCGTCTAGAAATAACACATGCTAAAAAGAACTGCAGCGATATATAAACAGTAGTGTCTCTAAATCTGAAACAATAGCACAACACAGATCTCACTGATTACAAAAATGCCGCAGGAAGGGTGCCAGCGAGGAGGGCTTCAGCTCGGATACAGCCCAGCATGCTACAAAGCAGACGGGCACTGCGGCGTGGTCTCCAGTGACAAGACTTACACTTTTTCTTAAAGGAAAGCGCCTGTTGAGGGACGTGGGGAGCCCAGCGCCCTCGGTGCCTGCCCCAGCACTGGGTGAGCCCTGCGGTTCGATCCCTTCTCTCAAAGCCACCATCTCAGCCGGGGGCGGGGCGGGGTGCAGGCCCCTGGGGTCCCGGCGGGGTGCTGCCATCCCGCTGTTCCGGGCTCACTCGGAGCCCAAGCTCCTGTGAACTTGAGCGGGGCCACTGGAATGCAGGGCGGACGGGGCTCCTCATGAGAGAGGACAGAGGAGAGGCTGCCAGGGTCCCAAAGCCGACAGCAGTGTCCCATGCGGTTGGCTGGAGGACGGAGGGTGCCACCCCAAAGGACGGAGAGGGTCCCTGCCCAGAGCAGAGGCGCACGCAGACGGCCTTTCATTTTCCACAACATTTCGGTTATTGCGCAAGCTGCTCGGGTGCATGGGGCCTAGTTCGGATGCACAAGGAGGCTAAGTTTAGAACTCAACAGTGCAGTCCCTAGCAGCAGCCAGCCACACGCGGCTCCACTTCGCAGATAAGGGCAGTTCACTTTTAATTCTGTCATCACGTTTCCTCCTTCACTGTCTTCAACTAAGTTGTCTTCTCTTCTTTTAAAAAAATTATCTGCTTACATTAAATGCTAAAAATATCTAAAATCCCGTATTGAAACACCAGCTCATGAAAGGGTTTCCACGGCAGTCACCTGTTCCTCCCCTGGAGATACACCCAAAGCATACAAACACTCGACAAACGTGAACTCTATGGCGCTTGAAGCGGAAGCGAAAGCGCGCATGCGCACACTCGCTCCCACGCGCAGCGCACACACGCGCGGCGGCTTCTGCCCCCGCACACTTCGCGCCAGGGGTCGCTCTCGGGCTCGAGCTGGCGGTCACCACGCCGGCAGCATCGGGAGGGACCTTGGCGGCCGGGCGGCCCCGGCCTCCGTGCGACGACTCTCATTCATCTTTGTCACCAGCGTGGGGTTTCCATTACTCATCTTTCCTTCCAAGACAGATGACATTTTTGAAGGACACTATTTTTGTTAAATTTTATTTCCTTGTATTAAAGAAGCCTTTTTTCCCAGTCTTCTGGATTTAGGATGTTCGTTTGTACCCACAAAGTTCTTTTTGTTTATTTCCTCGGTTTGATTATGCTACATGCAGATGACTAGATATCCCTTTTCATTAATGCTAGCCTCAAAATAAAGCCCTAAAAATACCAGTGGCAATTAACATTTAGAAATCTCCTTCTTGGTCCACAGCCATCTTCATGGAATGTCTGTGTTTGAATTAGATCAGAAGCAGAAGGGAGAGGAGAGAGGCCGAGGGACGCAGCCAGGGCAGGCAGCGCCTCGTTCCCACATTACGGGCTGCAGCTGCACCTCTCAAGAATTCGGCAGGAGTCAGAGTCAAGCCCTGGGCCAGCGTTCAAAACTAAACCACACAAATGAAGACCCCTAGTCAAAACACAAAAATAAAAAGGAACACACACAGTTACTGAAAGCAAAATAGGAATACACTGGTGGAAGGCGGCACAGAGCAGCACCATGGCAGACAGCCCGGCAAACAGGGTGATGTGGATTCAGGGTGGGCTCAGGAGGGCTGTGCCCAGCTGGGGAGACAGGACAGGCGGGGAAGTGCTGGGTCAGAGAAGAAGAGGGAGAAGCCTAGAGCAGGAGGCCAGGGAAGGGTGATGTCTGCACAGGAAGTCGGGGGCAGGTGAAGCTCCCAGGTAGTGGTGCTTTACTATGAGGTTGGAGGCTATGCTCTTGTCTAAGCTCTGCTGTCCCATGCAGACCACAAGAAGGGGGCTGGTGAGGGCGAGAATGCCCACCGGAGCCTGGGGGTGGACAGCAAGCAGGGTCGTGGGGACCTGAGGCCATGGGCCTGGGTGCAGGGTAGAGGGGCTCCCTGAGCAGCCAGCTAACCTCCTCCTCTGCCACAGCTTCACCGAGGACCCTGGTGATGCTGGCTGCTGCATAAGCCACCGCTGGCGCTTCTTGCCCATCAGACCCATGTCGCAGTGGTGGGAAGCACTGTCCCTTAATGCCTGGGAAATTCAAGGCCTGGGGCTGGGGAAGCTGGCAGTAAGCCATCAGCACCGCTGTGCCTGTGACCCTAACTGCAGGACGGCGGCCTTCTTGGGATGCAGAGCAGCCCCCAAATGCTATGATTTAGTTCAATCCCTTTCTCTTTGTGCTTAGTTGGTTGGGAATTTTAAAAAGTTACTGGTTAAATGTAGCATGCCCATGGCACACATCTCACTTTATTCTGTGACTCCATGCCCTCAGGGTGCTCCGGGAGCCCTTGCTCTCCACAGAGACAGCTGGGGTCTCTGGGTCTGACTCTTCAAAGTGCAGAGCAATGGGAGAGAAGCACCACAGGAGGCCAAATCCCTTCTAAGGAGATGGACGCTGGGAAGGGAACAGAGGGCTATCTTGCCGCCCCTGCAAGCCTCCTTCCCGGCAGCGTGCGTCAACGCCTGGCTCTTTCCTTTTATGGGAAGGGGGTGTCTGTCCCCAGATGCACCCCCAGGCTACCTCTGTTGGCTTCTTCTACCGGAAGCTGTGGGTGAGTTTTATTCCCTTGAGCTCTGCCCTGGGTAGGACTTGATGTTAGGCCATCCCAAAGCAAAGTTCCAGTTTGAAGAGAAGGTTTTTAGCTCAACATTTCAGAGTACAATTACTTTATAGTGTAAAAGCACAGAGAACCTAAAACAAACTGAGTCCTGCGTGAGCCTCATTCCCGACAGATAGAAAGCTCCTCTGTGCGTATGCGCATTTTTAATCTTTGCCCCCTTTGTTCATTGCGTTACCAGGAACGTCTGCCTGGTTTCCTCCACTGCAGCCACCCAGGAACTGCAGGCTGGTGGGGGTACTTTCCCGCCCTCCCTTGAAGTGCCGCGGGGGAGAAAGCCTGCCAATTCTGTTTTTAATGTTATAAAAATAAAAATAAAGGAATCCTTGTTACTTACATACATTAACTATAATATTTATTTTTTATGTGGCCCAAGACAATTCCTTTTCATTAAAAAAAAAAAAAAAAGCTGCAGGTTGAGCCTGTAGACTAATGACGCCCTCGCTCTGGGCAGAAGAGTGCAAATATTTGTACAACATCAGGTGTTAACTGACGGGGAATTCACCCCAAGGCCTCAGCGGCAGGAGGGCTGGCCCGCCGCTGCAGAGGTCTGTGTGAGTTCTCTGCGCTAGTATTCAGCCTCTCTTTCAGACTGCACTGTCAGGGCTGGGGGTACACAGTAAGATCTGCTAAGGATGCGGTATCTGGCTCCCGCCCTGTGACTCCGCGCCCCTGTAAGCACTGCCACTTCTCCAGCTGCCTGAGAAGAGCAGAAGGTTGAAGGCAGTGTCTGCATGGAGACCCGCCTGCTCCCCGGGCTCTGGAGTCCATGACCTCTGTTCCCAGCCAGCATTGTTCGTTGGTCCCCAAAGCCTGGCCATGCTCCTCTGGCCAAATCGGGCTGCTTTTGCTGACACGTGCTGAGGGGGTGCAGCGGATAACAAGCTACCCCAGGGTTTCCTTGCAGCTCATCTAGTATCTTCCCAGGACTTTAAAAATGCCACAACTGCCACTTAAAATGTATTGTCCTCAAAACAATTATTCCCATGAACATTAGAAAGGTGTCAGCTCTCTATGTTTGATTGCAGAGAGACCAGCCTCACTGACACGCACCTGACCGTCTGTTTCTTTATTGAGAACAGATGCTAAGTTTGAAGTCTGAGTGGTCAGCGAAGATGCCGTCTCAATAAGAAACATGAATGCTGATGATGTATCTGAGAGCTTATTAGACCAAGAAATTGTTTACGACATTAATAACTTCTGGCCCATTTCGTGTTGTTTCCTGTTCTTTCTTTCTGGTCTCTGTGTGGGCCGGGGAGCGAGCAACCAACCATGCTTGGCTGGTGTGGTGACCAGGGCCCTGCTGCTGGCTGCCCGTCTACTTCCCTTCAGTCTTCTGGACGTAGAGGGGCAGCTCTACTCTCTGGTCAGTGGAGACTTGTGGCCACTGAAAGCTGCTTCGTGCCTCCTGGATGAGTCAAAATCTGGCCCCAGGAAGGGGCCAGCTGTCTATACCACATGAATGAGCCAGGAGGCTGGAGACATAGGCTGTTCAGGGCCTCTGGTTGGCCGGCTCCTTAGGAAAACTTTGAAGCTTGAAACTATTAGAAATAAATTTACTGTTTACGCTTGCCCTTGACAAGAAAGCAAGCTGAGTGGGTCATTCTTTTTTTTTTTTTTAATGTATTTAGTATAGGGTCTACAGGGTCTCACTACACAGATCAGACTCATGGTATCTTCCTTTTTCAACCTCCCAAGAGCTGAGATTACAGGCATGTGCTACCACACCCAGTCTCCATCGCTGTCTCAATGTGCCCTGGGGCTGGCATGCAGGCTGGGGATCGAACCCTGGCCTCTGCATCTGCCTAAGCAGGAGCTTTAATTCACTGAGCTATCTGGCCATCCCCCTGAGTGGATCATTCTTTACTTGAACACTGACAGGTTGGTCCCTGAGGGCTAAAGAGGGGAAAATGAGGCAGAGAAGAGGCCTTGTGCCCACACCCGGATGCTCCATTGCCTGGCAAGTTCAGGAGACTCTCAGCCAAACAGTGTGCAAAGTGTTGCTGGGCTCCATTGCTTCTGCTGTTTTTCTTGGGTTATTAATTTACTGGGTCTCAAGGAAAATGAGAAGAGCCCTTTTCTGATTTGCCAGAGTCTCTCAAGTTTATCCACTGCTGCAGAGAAGTACAGAAACCTGGGGATCAGGACAGGCATGGGACACACTGCATGGGCAGATGGCAGTCTCAGCGCTCCTGTCCCTGTCCTGGAAGAGACCCGGTCTCTGCTTTCAGACACTGCTGAGAAAGCACCCAGTGCTGGGCACAGTTCTGCTCTGGGCTCAATGGAGGGCTGCACATATGTACTGAGCAGAGACTGGAAGGGAATGAACCAAGGCAGAGGCCTGGGCGAGGGTCTGCCTCCTCCAGGCAGGATGCAAGCGTAGCTCCACAAGTGACCGAGGTCCCTTTGAGAGGAGACAGAGTGAGGTCTGTGGAACCTGTGGCTCTACTTGCTCGTGGGCACAGCAGGACCTCAGCCCTGCTTGGGACCACCTGGGGCCTCTGAGCTCCACCCAGGACAGGAGCAGTCACTGTTGCTGTCCTCAGTGTGGACCGGAACTGGGTTTCTCCAAAGCCCAGCACTGTTCACATGCAGCCTGCCTAGTGCTTTCCTCACTGCTCTTGGTGACAGATGCCCATTACACGGAAGATGCACTCCTGGAGGCCCCTGTCCCAAGGGCACTGAAGGCCACTCTGTGCCCACACCAGCTGCCTACTGGCCTGCAGGTCATTGTTGGGCTTCTGCAAACCCCACTCCGATGTCCCCGCTTTCCACCAAATATTGATCAGCCAGAAACCCAGCTAAGGAACAAAGAGGAAGCAGTTTTCTCTCAGTCTTGTTCCCTCCTCTGAGCCCTGAAAGTTTGCTCTGTGGATGGTGTTGGTCAAAGTGATGCGCAGCGCCCCGAGGAAGGCAGGACCTTATTTCTCCCATATCTAAGGTCCTAGATACCTCCAGGATGCATTAGCAACACCTGGAATCCAAAGCAGCATTTTCGTTATGAAAGAATGTAGAGGAGCTGCCAAAGCATAGTTTTTGGAGTGGCATGTGCTTGCGTGCGTATGTGTGTGTGCGTGCATGCCCATGTGTGCATATGTGTGCAAGCATGTCAACAAACAAAACAAGCAACACGTCTGGCTTGGCTCTGCATTCAGGTCCAATGTCTATGGCGAGGGCCACTGAAAGCATCTGTGCACATGCAGGGGAGCTCTCTGCTAGTGCCAGGATCACCAGGTGCCTGGGCAGCTGTCCTCGGTCACCTGGACAGCTTCCGGTGAGGTAGCTCAGGTGCAAGCATGTGAATAATTTTCACCAAAGGATTTATGAGGCTTATTACCTACTGAGGCACCACAGAGCCCAGGATAGAGCAAGCGGCCATGTTTCAAGTGAAGGGAATAAGGATTTCCAGGGTGAAGGAATCGGATTTTTAAAAACCGAAACAGCTTTTGGGGGTGCATGTGCTGGGAATAGAGGCCAGAGCCCTGCAGTGCAAAGCCTGTGTTTTATCACTGAACCACCTCTGGGCCCTCTGGACACCTACTGGCACCCAAGCCCTGTCTAGGGTGATGTCTCCCCGGCTGCTCAGTGGTACCATGCTCAAGTTATGTCTTTTCAGGATTTGAACAAGGCACTCTTCCTTTTGCTTGAGCTCCAGGCTGGCCTATCATCCTTTGGACAAGCGTTATCATGGTCTTTGTCAGAGTGGCTGGAAGCACAGGTTGCTTCTCCCTTCCCCAGTGGCATGGCCAGCTGGAGTCTACAAGTTCGCCAAAGTCCTGCTTTGAGAAGACGCTTACTACACCTTGCTGGAGGGAGAGCACCAGTGCATCGAGTCTAAGGCTTGTGGCTAACCACCTATACCAAGGCCGACAGGCAAGGGCTTTCTAGAGGGGCAGAGGGTGTGGTGATGAGCCTGAAAGGAATTCCCCTGGCTGGCCCGGGATACACATCTGCACACTCAGGGACACATCCGCACTCTGGCCTATTTACCTTCCAGATAACATCTTTCTGCAAAGACAGAAGCCAGTGGGTCACAGGTCCTGGTCCTATTCTCTAGTTTTCCATTGTCCTGGTCCCACACATCCTGGCATGGTTCCATTCCTACCTAAGATTTGCTGTTGACCACGGATTTCCCGTCATTGTTTCTCTCCCCTGGGTCTCCGTCTGCCCACCTCATCAGATCCCAGGGTCTATGTGGTGCCCGGCGGGCTGGGCGCCCATTTCCCTTGAATTTCATCAGTTTGAGTAAATCCTAGGGCTCACCCTGCATCTCCCTGGCCACATTTCAAGGCTTCAGAGCGCTGTCCCAGCCAGGCAGCCTGTAGGTGGTGCCGGCAGTATCTCTGGAGAGCACAGGGCAGCCCCAAGAATCAGGGCGAGGGCAGCAGTCCTGTGCGCCTCTGTGCTCTTGGCACCCAGCAAATGTGCAACAAATAATCACTGAATGGCTAAACATAATGTTAATGGCCAAGCATGGCTACATGTGACCTCCTTCCTCTGTTGGGGGCCATGTGCGGGTTGGGGGGGGCACTATCTCTGACCAGAACTCTGGACCTAACCCAGCTTCCTCCCAAGGACTCTAGCCAGCGAAGCAGCTGTTCTCCACCCCAGGGGTGTCTCCTGGGCTTGCCCAGGCTTCCCACAGCCCTGCCTTCTCCTGTCCGTCTCCATCCCTTCTGTGGTCACCCTGCTTCGGCCCCAGTCATGCAGAAAGCGCAGTGAGTGCACTCTGCTGCTGCAATGCCCCCACTCATTGCCTCGGCCTCCTCTCTGGACGAGGTCCTGGCAGGAGACACAAGGGGTACACAAGGAGTGCAACTGCGAGCCAGATCCTGCGATGGCAGACACGGACCAGAAGCCACTGTGGTGATGATGTACAGGGAGGTGGCCTTGTCCAAAGCTGCCTCCTCCAGAAAATGATTGAATTACCACACAGCCCCGGTGCTCAGCAGGAGCCAGGACAAATAACCCCCTGGTTTTAGAACTAGGGGAGAGATAGTGTACAGCCCAGTAGCCAGATGGGCTCTGCTACTTCCGAGGGGTCTCTGCCCTTCCTGGAGGGAGAGGCGCAGGCAGCACTGTGGAAGGCGTAGATCTGCTGCTGCTGCGGACAGAGGAGCTCAGGGGCGCAGACTTGAGCCCACATCCCAGAGCCTGCAGACAGGCACAGGCCTGTACTGGGCCCCACACCTGCACATGTCCACCTGCTTGGCCTGGGATCGTGTCTCCAGCTCTGGGGGCCACCACTCCCTGAGCTACCCTGTGTCACTGGGGCAGGGTGAGGTGGTCGCTGGCAGCATGGCTCACAGGTGGCCACCCACCTCCGAGGAGGCTTTGCTGGGGGGTCCGTGCTGCTCTGAACCTCTTTCCTCCCCACCAGGGGCCAGGGTGGCCCTGCTCTGAGGCACAGAAGTTCCCATAACATCTGTCCCATCTCTTGTCCCCTGTGCTCTTATTCCTGACTCCACTGCTGAGGAACGGTGAAAGAGCCTCACCCTGCAGCGCTCTGAGTCTTCGCAAAGCCCCAGGGCTGCTGCCACCATTTGGATGAGAGACCTTGGAGACACAGGGTGGCAGCACCCTTCACCTTGGTGTGACCTTGAGCAACGGGGTGAGTACCAGATGGGGAGGGAGGAAGGGAAAGGCTGTGAGCTCAGCCACTACTTCTGCCTTGGTCCCCTCGCTCTGCAGCTCAACGCCCAGTGCAGAGAGGAGAAGAACTGGGCCGCCCACGCTGCACACGCAGCCGTTCGCTGGGCAGCTCCAGACTCCGATCAGAAGCCAGGAATTACCCAGCAGCCCCTGCTGGGTCTGTGGCCATGGCGAGGACGCAGGCCTGGGGCCGTGTCCATATAAGGCTGAGTCAGGCCCGGGTGCAGGAAGGCGTTTAGATCGCAGCTCTAGCAGCGGCTGCAGTGGGGCAGACCCGCGGCCAGCAGCCCCGGGAGATGTGGGAACAAACAGGCTACCCTCGCAGGAGGCTCTGGGCGCGGACTCCAGTGGCTGCTATTTTTATGTTGTGTATTTCTTAAAAAAAAGTACCATCACACCAGAGGGCCGACATGGCTTTGTGAGGAGACAAGCCTGAAGATCTGTCGGCTGGTGTTTATTGCACACACACTGCCGTCCACAGGCTTAGAGGACTCTAAGGACACACGGTCGTCCCAGCACACGGCCACACAGGGCTCTCTCTTTTCACCCTTAGCCCTTCCTGCCTGTTCACTGGCTGCCGCACAGCGACACGCTGGTGCTACCTAGACGGCCCTCTGTGCCGGCTGCCGCAGCGTCCCTGGCTGTCCAGGGTAGTGGGCTAGGTGGCCGCGTCAGGCGTCACGCAGCACACACAGTGCCTCCCTCGCAGTGCACTGGGCCATGTGGGTCCGGAAGGTGTCCCTATAGCCAAGGAGCGAGTGGGCATTGCTTCCTGTCTCCTCTACAAGCTTCTGAGATGACTATCAGGCCCCTCAGGTGACCGGAGTCTGCCAGCTGCCTCGGAACTGCAGCAAAGCCCAGCCCTCACCCGCTCGGGATCTTGGGTGTGAATTGAGCCAGCTGGAGGTGGACCTTCTGCCCTTCATGTGACCACGGGGGAGACAGACTCCCGTGCCTCCTTCACGGGGGGCTCTGGGAGACAGAGGGGCTCACGCTCTGTGTGTGTGTTTCCTAAGTCACAGAGGTCCAGGAATCATAGAGAACCCCCCCATGCCCTCCTTGAGAAGATGCTGGGCACCATATGGGCACACACTCCTGTGCCCACGAGCCTACTAAATAACCAAGACAAGCTGTCTTTATCCAGAACAAGGCTCTGGGCAAGGCAGGGTGAACAGTGTTCTGCATTGGATGATCACAGAAAGCAGAAGGATCAGGGCTTGTGCCTCTGCTCGGGCACATGGGCTCCATGTGGCTGACCAGTGTGGACAGCGAAGAGAACCCGGACTCCAGCTCCGCCCCCAAGCTGCTAGCGGAAACCACACTGCTGATTTATCCACTTCCTGCCCATATAAGGCCGAGGCAGCCAAGTGCTCAGGGAGCAGGCGCTGGTCACCGACTCAGTTGTCATCGCTGGGAAAATCTATAGCGGGGACCAAGGGGAATTGTAGGACTCAGGAAATGGCTTCTGATATTTAGAAAACATTTCCCCTTGAGAAAGGCTGAAGAATGACCTTCACATAGCAATTCCTATAACACAGGCTCCCAGGCCAAGCAGAGAAGCCCTCTGCTAAACCGTAGGGTCACTCACTGGAGAGCTGCAGCTCCTGATGAACAGAGTGTGGGCCTGTGGCCCCGAGGCCTAGGCGCTGTGCCCTCCACACTGGGGTATTGGTCAGTCGCATGTGGGGGGGGGCACCAAACTCAAATTCACCAGGAGGTCCTCGTCATCGTGCCGTCTGTTAGATTATAAGAAGCGAACTAGGAGTGGTGGTATAACTGTGGGGGACCTGACCACAGGGCCATACTCCCAAAGACGGATGTCCTCCCTAGGGGGATGAAAGGGGCGCAGCCACTCTAACATCCACTGTCGGGATCTGACAGCATGAAACTCATAGGGACGCCAAGACTGTCATGCTTTGTGACCCCAACGGCCACACAGGCAACACTTCCCATAGCCAGGCCTTCTCCAGACCAAGGTGGAGACCATCCCGGGTCTCAGGGACACGTGGCCCCCGGAAGTGAGACGCAGAAACACTACCTTATAGAAAGAGGTAGTGCCGATGTGTGAACACTGCTCGCTCTGTGTGCTTTGTGGTGCCAGGGATCAAACCTGGGCCTCAGCAGCTCTGGCACCGCTCTCCCGGCCCTCTGAAGGCAAGGCCGCTGCTGGGAGACTGACTGGGAGACTGACTGGCTATGTGAGCCAGGCCCCGAACACACCCAACTCATCCTCGGGCCAGGCTGGCTTTCCTGCGCACTCACGGCTGCCCCCGGCATCCAGCAAGGGCGTGATTCTGCCAGAATCAACGTCAAGGTGCCCCAGTCAGTGCTGTCTAGCTCGCACGCCTTGGCTGTGGCACGCGCACAACTGCGCTTTCCTTTATAGATTTCTATAAAATGCTTGTTTGTGTAAAATACACGTGTAAAAACCTCACTGCACTTTACATATAGCTGTGTACACATGTACACGCACGCACACACACGCACGCACACACACACACACACACACAGCTGGCCCCTGCATCTGTGGGTTTCGTGCTAGCAGACTCCATCCACCCTGGACCGGAGACATCAGGAAAGCACCGCGCCACCCCGAGCCTGTGCAGACTTCCCCAGCCTGTTTCCCACATGACGCAGCACCGCACCCATCTGTGTGGCATTCAGACTGCACTAGGCCTCAGGAGTACCTGAGAAAACCGTTTGACGTAGCCGGGAGGACGCCAAGTGACCCGCACAGGACGCAGACCTTGCTGCTCTTGGGGGTCCTGGCCAGCCCTTGGCAGATATGGGTCCAACTGTGCACGGGTTCAGCACAGTGAGCAGGAGGCAGGAACGTGCACAGGCCGCCTGTCTCTCAGTGCTCCTTGTGTGACAGGGGACGCACAGGTGTTATGTTTCTTAGGCGGCAGCTAGGGAGCAGGGTGCGAGGGAGGACAGTGAGCGCGAGCTCGGACTTACGCGGCCTCCTTTCTCGGGGTAACACTGGCAGCCTCCGCTGCAGTCTCTTCCTCCGCAGGGCACTTCGAGCTTCTTCACACCCTGCAAAAATGAAGCACACAGCTGGTCATCCAGGGGCACGCAGCACAGTCGTCGCCTGCCTGCAGAGCCGCCTACCTCCACAGCTCAGGGCACCCCCAAACCCTGACATGCGTTTTCCTGAGCAGCGTCAGGTTCACTGTAAGGTGGGGGGAGGGGCACAGGACCCTCTCCTCCCCTGCCTGATCACGTCCGGCCTCCCACAGGGCACAGCTCAGTGGAGGACATCATCATCCCAGAGACCAGGTTGTGTACAGGGCACCCTGTGGTCGGTGGCTTTCCAAGGCCTCCCACTGGGGGATGCAGGAGCTGAGCAGCGCCCTGGGCTGGCAGTGTTCCTGGGCCAGGGACTTGGGGGTGGAGACAGTGCCAGTGAGGACACCCCGGGGACACCAGGGGACAGCAAGCAGTGTCCCTTCGGCCCAGAGGTGGAGGAGAGCTGGAAAGGAAGGGGAAGGGTCCCTCTGGGGGCAGCACTGAGGCAGGCCCAGTGCCACACGCACCCCCTCCCCTCATGGCGGGTGATGTGGCGCACCCACAGGTGCGATGCGACAGCACCCCAGTAACAGGCAAGCTGGGCTGCCCCCCCCCCCAACTGGATCGTCGCAGGAGAGCCTGGCCTCGCCCTGTGCTGCCTTGCTTTCAGCCCCATGTCCGAGGCCCTCACGGAACCCACCCAGCTGAGTCACCTCCGGGGAGCCTGAACATAGTCGGGTTGTGGTGATACTGGGCCACCCCCCACTACAGGTCGGATGCTCTCAGGACAAGCATGCAGTGTGTCACTGTCCCCACTGTGCCTGGCGGCTCAGCAGCAGGTCGTCGTGCAGGCTGGAACCCAACAAGCCCCCTCCTAAGCTGTAAGTCTCACTCCGAGCTTGGTCTGTTCCCATCCTAGGAGACTGGATGGTCCAGCCACTTCTCACCCAGAGCCATCTGGCAGGGTCACCCCCCACCTCAGGTTCTCTCTAAAGACGACTACGACGAGACCCTCTCCTGAGTGACAACGCCCCACTTCTGTGCACTCATTGCAGCCCTGGGCCTGGCCCGTTCCCTCCCTCAGGCACCCGCTATGTTCGAGGAATTCCGCGAAGGCTACAGGCCTCACATCCTTTAAGGAGAGCAAGACGCGGAGAACCCTTCGGGCTCCTGGGCAGCGCTTTGCTCTGAGTGAGGTCAGGAGACAGCCCGAGATCCGGTGTCAAAGTGAGCGGCCTTCCACACAAGATCCCGAGCATTTGTCGGTCATTCTCGGTTCCAGGGAGCGTCCACAATGAACAGGTCCACATTCCCTGGTTTTGATCAGGTGGCTGCTGAGAACATAGCTTCACACAGCATGTGTGGCACCAGGGGACACATACAGACTTTCGGTACAGGGGACCCAGTGACAGCAACAGGCAAGACCCATCTCACCAAGAACTCACGGGCCCTGCTTCAGAACGGCGAGGGGCTCCTGGTCCAGAAGGGACCCATGCGCACCACCCCACTTGGCGCTTCACAGGCTGCTTCTAATTTTGGTCTTGGAGCCATTTGCCAAACTGCAGTGTGCCAATCAGTGCAATGATTTTAAGTGTCTCAGATCAATCTGGGTCCCTGTTCCGACTGAGAAGATTCCCTGCACTTGGTGAGAGGCGAGCTTGCCCCGCATTGCCCCCTGGAGTTGAATGGTACTCTCCTGCTTTGTGGGCCAGGGCAGGGAGGCTGCCCGGGACACCTTGGCCACCGCTGTTCCAGCTAGGTGCCTGTGGCCTGACCCTGTCTCGTGGTGGAAGGACAAGCAGCACTGGAGGTGGCTCCCTGTCGGGCTCTGCAGACTCCGGCCACGTGTGCACGCGTATGCCACAGACATTTGTCCAGCCGCACAGCCACCTTTCAGGAGAGATTATGAATTCCAGCACTCACAAGAGCCCTCAGTGCCACACTCAGGAATCCAGTCTCCAGGACGAGCAGAAATATTTGTGTGCCGGGGCCAGGCGCGAGGTCTGGACAGCCTCTTGCGACTGCAGCACATCCCTACCTGGTCCCTGAGCTAGAACTTTCTCCATACGTCGGGCCTCCTGGACATGGATGGGTGGGGACTGCACGCAGGCTTGTGGCTGTGTCCCTGCTCACGGCTACAGCCCACAGATAAGCCTGAGTGCTCACAGCAGACCAGCTGGCTCCGTGGCACAGCCCTGTCCCTTAACTTTACTGCTTAAGGCACCTCGAGGATCCAGCCCACATCTGCAGGTCAGGCCCCGAGTAAGATGCTGCCCCCCCCCCTCCCGCTGTGTCTCCGGAGCGGTGAGTCCCTCAGCCTGGAACCCGCCCTGTGCTTCCAAGTCCTACCAGGCCAGATCTGCTGTGTGCAGTGACTTCCAGGGGTGGCGGCTGGGCCCAGGACGCATGACCCCAGTCCTAGCGGTATGGGCTCAGCAGGTCCCCTGGTAAGGTGGACCTTGGGCATCTCTGTCTCAGCAAAGGGCCACCATTAGGCCCTTTGTACCCCGATCCCCGTGGGGCCAGGCTCTGGGCAGCTTGGACTCAGAGACGGGACTTCCAACGAGAGTCTATGTGTAGTTCTCTTTTGCTTCTCTGAAACACACACTTCCATCGCTCCCCATTTCCTGCTGGCTTTTATCCTGCCCTGCATGGGTGACCAGCAGTACTGTGCTGATTAGAAATTGGGGGACTTGGAAGAGACCCAGATGGCTTGGGAACCAGCTGGCACAGAGCAGGCCCGAGGTACTCCCTGGGCACAGATTGAGTTCCACCCCATTGGGACGCAGTTGACACTGTTCCCAGGTGTGCAGTGGGAAGCCTTGGGAGCAGAGCTCTCGGCTGACGTTTCACAGGGAACTCTTCCTTGGAGTCCTCCTGAATCATGGCATTAGGAAGCGCTGGCTGCCTGCCTGTCTTCATGATCATTCCTCCTCACGCAGCCCGATCTAGCTGCAGCATTGAGAACCTCGGGGGAACCAAAGCCCGAGTCCCCTCGGGACACTGACTGCAGCTTCCCGCCCCGGCTTCCCATCTGGCTCTGGGGAGCTCTCTGTGCGTTGCACCCCTGGCTCTGCGGCTGCCGCAGCGACGGCTTGCCATTTATAAACGGATTCCTGAGCGCCGGCGCAGAGATCAACAGAAACAGCTGCAAGATTAGAGGACATCCGGTCCCACGGGGGGTGGTGGTGGCCTGGCAGGAGCAGCTTGATGGCAGGGTATCACATCACTCCTCTGGGGACCCCGGCCATCAGCCTCGGGGACAGACTTCTCCTTGTCACCTGCCATAGGGAGTACAGTCCAGAGGCGCAGAGAGCTGCTCAGGGCTGCTCCGCCCAGACTGGCACTGGATTTAAGGAGTTTAAAAACATTTCATAGCACAGAATAACTTGACTGCCTGGGAGTGAAGCACCTAGAAGATTCAGGCTCCCTGAGTGTATTTCACTTCCTGTGCGAGTTGCCTACGTATGTTAAAGGCAAAACCCCACGGAAATGGACCCAGCTTTTTATAGTGCTGTTTTCTTAAGTTGATGCACTATAGGGAATGGAAGAAAAAGTCCACAGCCACTGTTTCCATCTGGCACAGAAAAATGAGTATTAATCATATTTATATGAAGACTCAAGAACAAAATGCATCTGTCCTAAGACAAAGAATAGTTTGTCCTCTACATGTTCCAGAAAAGCCTTGTCCAAGGAAGTCTTTTTTAGCCAATATACCTCCAGCTAAAAAGAACGATTCTCTGAAGGGAATTCACAGCCACTTACCATCCGATTGCCCCTGGCCTCCAACCCAAGCTTCCTCTGCAGAGGAAGCTCCAACTACCCAGCCTGAGCGACATGAAAGGTAAATATTCCTCACTGTTGAAAGTAATTACCTTCCAGATTCTAAGGCAAAATAATCTGTACAAGTCTTTGTCCTGGCTGCAAGTCCAGTCAAGCAGGGCTTTTTAGAAATATCCTTCTAGTTCTAAAAAAGAGAGGCCAACCAAGAAGGAAGCCAGCTCCCAGCACAGCTCCATTCCTTTATCAGAACAGGAAATATAAGCCACTTCTGCACATGCTGCTTTAGAAATTAAGGAAATCATTCCAATGTGGCATTAGCAGGGCAAGGTATAAGGAAAGGGAAGCACACGGCATCAGCCACTCACAGAATGAAATCCTGTCCCCACGGAGCAGTGGGGGACCCCGCCAACTTGCGTCCTTTGTTTAACAGCATTCCAAGGGCGCCAGAACAAACGTGGTCATTCTAGAACAGTCCTGGAATTGTCACCAGCTGGAGACACAGAGGCAGCAGGGGGCAGTTACCAGCCGGGTGACAATAGCCACACCTGTCCTTATGCAGCTGGAGATGCAGGAGATTTAGGGGTCAGGCTGTTGTGTTGAAACAGAACAGCCAGGAAGGCAGGGAGCCAGGGAAGACTGAGGGAAGGCTACAGTCAAGGTCCAGGGTGAGCTCCCTTAGGGAACGCCCTGGGAACAGCCATGCTGCCCCCCATCACCATGGCAGCAGCCACAACTAGGAGACTTGGCCTTAGGAACAGTGCTTGAGTCACTGGGAACAAGATGCATACTTACACATCTTGAGGAGCAACTCCCAGCCGACAGGGCCACCTTCTAGTTCTCAGGCAGCTTCAGGTACAGGGGGTTCCCCACAGTGGCTTAGAACCTTTGTAACCTGCAGCAGTCTCACTGTGGTGCTGCGTGTGGGTATGGATGCCAGGAGTGTGGCTGAGGCCAGGTGCTTCCCAGGTCATAGCCCTCCTCCTGCTCGTGTCTGATGCAGGCTGGACAGGTCTACAGTGAGCACTCCTCATGGGCTTCTTGGAGACCCAAGGCCCTGGGCAGGGGCCATTGTGACAGCCTGCCGGGCTGGACTGCTGCCAGATGGCTGAGCCAGTGCTTCCCAGGGGTGCCTGGCCTGGCCTTGGCCCCATCTCCAGTGTGGGTAGCCTGGGCTGCTGGTGAGGATGGGCAGAACAGGGGCCAGGGCAAGGGGGAGTCGGGGGCCCGGTGCTTCCTCTGGGCCTTTGCCTTTTCCCTGCTGGAGGATGAGAGCTGACTCGGCATCTCTTCTCTAGAGAGGACGGTGGCTGCAGGCAGCCGATGGTGGAGCAGCTGGGTTTCCCCAAGGGCGCTTTATTGGGTGCTGGGCGAGGTGTGGAGCTGCCCCACCTGAGTCACCCAGGGCAGGACCTGGGACCTAGACAGAGCCACGCGGGAGGCTGTGGGGGGCCAGACGGTGGCCGTAGGCAGGGACCACGCGGGTGGGTGGTGGATGGTGGTGACATCCTGGTGGAACAGGCAGGCCGAGGATGCTGAGAGCCCAGCCCAGAGGGGTGCTGCTGTGCTTCCTCAAATCTACCCCAGCGGAGAGCTGAGGGCAGCCCCAGCTGCAGCTGCTGAGACACTGAGGACACACCGTCACTGTGATTCAGAAGCATGTACGCATGTGCAGTCAGCAGCTCTGCTGTCCTGAGCAGGGGTCAAAGCTGACCTCGAAGCACTTCCTGCTGGGGAATCCAAGGCTTGGAGCTGCAAGTGGACAGACTCCAAGTCTCCCAGATAGTGGTGTCCAGGGAGGCCCGGCTCAGTGCGTCCACCTCACAGTGACTCTGCGTGCTGGGGAGGTCTGCTGCGGGCCGAGCCCCACGCTGAGGTCCTTGTGGATCTGCGATTGGCTGGCACTAGTCTGAGAGCAACGTATGCACACACACGAGAGCCACATATGCACACACAAGTGTAGACAAGTGTAGGCATGCGTGAGCACATGCTCACACATGGAACCGAAACACAGGGCACCTGGGCCTTCAGCCGAAGTCCTTTGATGCCGTCCTTCTTTGGTGGTTCTCTCAATGACTGGTTTCTAGACATCAGAGTCCCTGTCCCCCTACATTGCCATCCTTAACAGACGGTCACCCTTTGTGTGTGCATGAACCCTGAATACCCAGCTCGGTTCCACACCGGTGCAGAACACCTACATCAGGCTTTGTCCGCAGACACAGCGCACCTGAGGGTCACCTCCCAGATCCCCAGGTGCACACAAGCCATGGCCTCTCTGACACCTGTCCCTTGGGATCTGTTCCTTTGAGCCAGTACTCCTCTCCTGTCCTTCCACTCCCCTTCGTTTTCTCCTTCACCTCCTTCCTCTTCTTCTGAGGCAGGGTCTTGCAGTTCAGATTGGCCTTGAACTCACAGTGATCTTCCTGCCTCAGTCTCCTGAGTGTAGGGATTACAGGAATGCACCACCACTACGGGCTTTTTTTTTCTTTTTGGAACTGGAGATTGAACTCAGAGCCTTCACCCTATACTACATCTCCAGCTTTTCAGTCTTTATTTTGAGATAGGGTCTCACCAAGTCTCTAAATTGTAAGGGCCAGACTTATCCTCCTGCCTCAGTTTCCCGAGTGCCGTGTTGCTCTTCCAGGCCAGTTCTCTCCTTCCATGCTCTGAGTCTCCTCCTGTTCAGCCCCATGGCACACTTAGGCTGTTTCCACAGGTGCCTGGGGTGTGGTGACTCCAGGTTCCCAGCAGGCGCCTTGGGTTCTCATCCCCACAGGGTGCACTCTGCCGTGTCAGTCAGCCCGGAATGTTCACGCTGTGCCCCATCTGACATTCACGCTGGGAAAAGTCAAACCACCACTGACACCTCCCACCCCTCCCCTCGTTGTTCAACACTAGGATCTTGGCTCCAGCTATGTCCCCCCCACCCCCCCAGATATCACCGTCTGTGGTCACCCTGCAGACAGAGGCGCACGGGAAGGAGTGTGGGCCAGATCTCACCACCCTGCACAGCCCCGTCCCTGGCGCTAATAATATCAGGACAGATCCCGATGCAAGTAGCAGCACAGCTAAATAAGAGTGGGACTTCTTATTTTCAAGAGATGCCCCAGGACTCTGCCAAGCATAGTGGGGAGGAAGGTGCCAGCTGGGTAAGGCTTTCCCTGCAACTTGAGGGAGCCCCGTGGCTGGCAGGGATGACAGAGGAGCTGGGGACTCAGGGGTCGCAGTGCCCCACACAGTTCCTCTGTGGCCTTGCCATGCTGCGAGCAACGTCACACACAAGCTTTCAGCCCCACGGCACTGGCATCGACCTCTGGGTGCCCCTGCTCACCAGCAAGGCTCCGAGGCGCATGGCTCACACTCACTTCCATCCAGGTGTGAGCAGTCTCTTTCCTACACTGCCACCCTGCGCAGAGCTGCGCCCTCCTCTCCTCACAGTGTCTACTGGTGCTCTGGCTGGGAGGGGCAGCGTCCCAGCTCCCGGCATTACCTCATCACGGCTGCTCTAATGACTCACACGGCTGGCATGTCGGCTCTTGGTCCTCCCCGGGAGCGAAGGTGAGGAGTGCACTGCCAGCACCTCCTGCCTGAGGCTGAGGGCCACGTCTTGTGGCCATCTATCCCGTGGGACTCTGGCTAACAGCTCTAACCTACCAGCAGTCATGCTAACTCAGGGCGAGGGTCCGAGCTTCTGAGCAACATGCGGTTGTGCCATGTGGCCAAGGCTGGTGTAGGCGGGGAGGGCGTGTGCTGCTGGCAGAGGACAGCGGCGCGCTGCCCAGGCAGGCTCGGCTCTGGGTGGAAGGCCTCATCCTTGCCCACTCGGCCGTCTGTATCAAGGGCTCGGGGCCAGTTGCAGTGCCACACTGCCTTGGCCGCACAGTGCTGGCAACCCGGCTCCTGAGCTGGGACCTCTGGGCTCTGGCTTTGCTCTTTCTTGGCTATTCTCAGCCACTTGCCTCAGGGCAGGCCACCTGGGAGGGGACAAGGTCTCCATGCTGCAACCTTGCAGTGTGGTTTTCTCACGCACCGAGGGTCACAGCAGATGAGCGCTGGGGGCGCAGCAGAGGACAGCGGCGAGGTTGCTAGCAGAGGGGCAGCTGCCCTTCCGCACCTATTTTCCTCCCAGCTTGCTGTGGCTGGCTGGGTGCTGCACTCAGATGGGTGCAAGACACAGGCACGGGGCAGCAGTGCCAACTAACGGAGTGGCCTGCGTGACCCCGTGTGGGCTCTGTTGGCCTGGCCTGCGAGAGGGCGGGGCAAGAGTGCTGTGCCCGGTGTCTGCACAAGTGTACAAGGTGTCAGGAGCCAGAGAGCCTCACCCCTGCCAGCCCTGAGCACACAGGTCCCCTCCCTTTGGATGCACTGTCTGATCACTGTGGCCCTGGCCCCTGGGTGCATCCAGCCTGAGGGGATATGTGAGTCACACTGTGAAGAAGGGAGCTTCGGCCAAGGCCTGGGGAGAAACACTCATCCCTTTGTCCTTCTGTTTCCCCATCTGAAGAGCAGGCAGACTGAGCTGGGTGTGGAGGGTGTATCCCTGTGGTCCCAGCACTCAGGAGGCTGAGGCAGGAGGATCACCACAAGGCCAGTCTGGGCTGAGATGAGTTTAAGGCCTCCCCAGCAAGACTGTCTCAAAACAAACAAAAAAGTTGGAGGAAGGGCCAGTGAGATAGCTCAGCAGACTAAGCACTTGCTTAGGCAAGCACAGGAATTGGATTCAATCCCTGGCACCACATGTCGTGCTGGCCCCACTCCCAGGTATGCTGAGCTGGCCACCAAAACAGTGTGTAGTGCCTGCCTATAATCTCAGTGCTGAGAAGGCTGAAAACAGGAGGATCACTATGAGTCCGAGCTGCATAGTGAGACCCTGCATCAAATACATGAAAAAAAAATAGTTGGAGAGGGGAATGAACAGTGGAATCGACTTTCCTACTGGGGCTGTGGGTGGGCTCTAAGGAAAGAACCCTTGGAGAGGGCTGGGCAGGGTCTGGGGGCAGGCAGGAAGTGCACCTGCTCCGGTCTCCATCTTTACTTATTTTCTTCCTCCATGGAGGGAGGGGTGTCCACTGCTAGCACAGGCACAGAGTGGGGTGCTGCAGGGTGGCCTTTGACCTTCCAGGCTGCACTGGGCATTTTTAACCATTCTCCTCTGATCTGAGCGCAGAGAACACTGGACCTCACACTCAGCCGCGGGGGTGCAAGTGCTCACAGCGTGTGGGACCACCCAGGCGAGGGGCCCCCAACTTCAGTGCACCTTCGCTTCCTCAGGTTGTGACCACAGAGCCAGCGGCACATGCCTCCTATGCACTCAGGCCTCTGGGCAGCCCTCTTCTCACTTGGTGCATGGCTGGCTGGGGCATGGTGTTGGGCTCAAGCATGCTGACCCTGTCCCCAAGGTCACCCTCCAGCCAGCATCTCCAGGGACCCAGCCCAGGCTTGTTTCTCCCTTAGAGCCAGAGATAAAGGCCCCAGGCTTTGGAGCGCTTGTATCAGCCCCAGACAAGCCACTCGCTGAGGTCACAAACACATAGCCCCTTCCTCGAGGGCTCTAAGCAATGTCATTGGCCTGTCTTTCCTCTCTGGTTTTATTACGATCCCATCCTTTCAAAACAGGGCTTTTGCTGCTGTCTAGCAAGGGCCAGGACAGACCTGAGATGGGCAGCGCATGAGGGTGAGAAGCCCTCCAGAGGCCAGCATGAGGCTCTGATCTCAGCTTGTCCTGGACCACATTCCCTCTGGGAGGATCCCAGAGCCCTGTAAGGCACACCTGCACATGCAGGCCCTAGGAGGTGACTCCTCAGTCCACCCTCGTGGGCCAGGGAGAGAGGGATTTGCCCATCCTGTGTGAGCTTGCACTGGCTGCCTGCACGGCTAGGGACAGTGGTCTGGCTCTTCCTAGTCAGAGACAGCTCTGTTTCCTACCTCCGCTCCCCTGGAGCCTGCTCACTGGTGTCACTGCTGTGGAGCAGGGCTGGGTTCCAGCACAGTGATTCAGGCTCGGGGGACCGCGGGGACTGCAGCACACAGTGCTTTGGACATTGGGGTGGGTTTGTGTCCCACTGTGGGAAGCACTCAGCGCCATCGCCGGACTCCGGGCTGACGCAGGTGCCCTAGCCAGCCGCCTCCCTCCTTCTTAACTGCTGTGATTCAGGCTTCCTCGCCCTAGCACCACCCTTGGAAAGCGACTGCCAGGAAGCCAGCTCTGCATACCCTAAACAGGCAGCCCAGCAGGCTTTTCCCTTAATAGACAAACCTCCTCCTTGACTGCATGGATCAGAGGGATGCAGGGAGGGCCCGGGCCCTGAAGCCCTGGCTGCAGGGCACATCAACCCCTAGGATAGGTGCTCCAGGCCTCCTTTTTTCCCTTAAAAATGTGTATTTTTATTAGTGCATCCTTGTATTACACGATGGCCACATTCCCCGTGCAGACTTGGTGCCCCACAGGCCACTTCTTTATTCTTTTTTTGTCCCCCCGCATTTCCCCGTTTCCTATCATCTGGCTTCCATTTTGTCTTTCTTTTACGCTTTTGGTTTCTCATGTAAGAGAAGCCATGTGATATTCTAGCTGTGTGTCTGATTGACTTCACTCAACATTAGGGTCTCTGGGTGCCTCTGTTTTCCTACAGTGCCTCAGTTTACCCTTCCCTTGGCCAAGCAACGCCGTGCTGCCCGAGCTTTGGCTGCCTCCTGTTTTTCGTGCATTGATTGGGTCCTGCACACCCCCACTCCGCACCCATTCTCTGTGTTTCACACTGCCCTCAAGAGCACAGGAGCACCTGCACGTGGCTGCAGAGGGCCTGGGGTGCTCCAGGAACACGCAGCACGATCCCCAGGAGGAGGCTGGGCCAAGAGAGGCTGGGCTCCGGGATTGCGAGCGAGCCATGCGCCCCATTCATGTCTCTGTGTACCCACCAGCTGGGTCCTGGCACCCTCTCCCCTGTATGTGCAGCACAGGGCCCTTGCAAAACAAGTTTCCTGCCCCTCAGCGCTTAGGAGACGACGCTGACTCCCCTGCAGGCTGAATGTCCCCAGCCTGGGCCGTCCATGGCACCTGGTAACCCCCGGCTCCATGGTCCCCAGCTGCCAGCCACCATCAGGGCACCCTTGGGCCACACCGTACTTCTCAGATGAGTGTGCATTGCCCATGTCCCCAGGGACTCAGGACCCAGGGCCTGTGGTCTGTGCGGCACCACCCAAGCCAAGCCAGTTTCTGGGGTGTTCAGAAGTGACCCTCCCTGCTCTTCACACCAAGCCAGGGCCTGCCTCCTGGGCTCGTCCAGGACCCGCCTGGGCCCAGGGACTGTCTGGGGTGTGAGCCCCAAGCTCAAGTGTGGAGGTTGGGAAGCAAGTTGGGCGACCCCATGGGGATCTGGCCCTTTCTTAACCAAGACAAGCCTTGCTTCTTTCTGGGCTCTGGAGGACAGAATGAGGGCAGCCACGGGTGGCCCTTGGGCGGAAGGTGGCAGGGCCCTCGGGACTCTCTCCTGCGTATGGAAACCTCTTGGTGGCCATGGCCCTAGGACAGGCCACCTCTCCTGAGCCGTCTGTGAGAGGATTTGGTCCTTTTTCTATGAATAGTGATTTTCTGCTTAAAACTGGAGATAAAAATCCCGGCGTTCAACCCACTCAGAAACAAGAAACTGAACTTTCCCTGCACTCCATTTTTGGCTTGTTTCTATTCTTTCCAGAATTTATGTATTTTTTTCTTACACAAGGTCTGCAGAAGCTGCTAAGTGGCTCAGTCTGAGGTGGAACTTGCCATCGTCCTCGGCCTTCCAGGGCACAGCAATTTCAGGTGTGTACCACCAGGCTTCAATTCTACCTCTGCTCTGCCAGCACGGAAACTCAAAAAGCTGCCTCCGGAAGTGGACCTTCATCCCCCACACAACGCCGAGGTGTAGCAGAACGCAGGACCCCAAGGACGGAGGGCTGGTTGCTGGGGACGCACGCAGGCGCTGTGGAGCGCATGCGCAGGGAGCCCGCGGAGTGCGGCAGGCTGCTTCCGGCTCCCCCTCTCTAGCACACTGAACGCCTCCCGGCTGCCCCATGGCAGCTTTTGTGTGAGCCCCACGGGTGCAGGCTGGGCGCCCAGAGCAGAGGTGTCAGACTAGCCCCGCACGTCCGTCCCGACCCTGATCCTTCGAGGCAGGCCCGCCCGGCCCTATCCCAGCATCCTAGGCTGCTCTCCAAGCGCGGTCTGATGTGAGGGTCCCATAAAAACCCGCTTGTTCAACTTCATTTTGATATTAACTCCCGCTTTTATTCATTCGTTTTTAATGAATCAGCCCGTTGTATTCAACCTACCGAGTGCAGCGTCAGGATATTTCCCCGCGTGTTCATAAAGGGTCGGCTCTGCCCAGGACGCACAATCAGACGTATTATCAAAGGGGCACATTAGAATATTTTCCAGGAAAAGAGGAAATGGCCAACTCTTAATTCTCAGCATCACTCTGCCAGGAGTGGAGAAAATGACGGAGAACAGCCTAGAGATCAAACACGTTGGCTGAACCAGGAAAAAAAGTAACCCTGAATGCACAGATACAGATTCGAACAGCTGCAGGTGGGCGGGGGAGGGGCCACCTGCAGGGGGTGGGGACAGAGCAGGGCCTGCAGAGGTGTGGCCCTGGGGGACCTCGCTTGTCCAACGTCCTTTGGGCGCGGGCTTTGGTCCACTGCTCTCCCAATGGACCCTGGTCCCTGGGCCTCTCCTCGGATTTGCTGCTTCTCCATGATGCCCTTAGTGGAGGGGGCACTGCCAGGGAGTGTGTGCAGTCTGGGTTCCATTTGCTGAGCTTTGGTCTGACCTCTTTGTTTTTATTTTTTATTAGGACATCTTGGGGGGGGGGGCTGTGCTGCCCGCCAGCCCCCTACGCTGAGGCAAGCCCTGTCTTTGCAGCTCTCAGCCTGGTTTATCTTCCCAGGCTGGGTCTCCTCAGCTGTAGAAAGAGGACAGGACTGGTTTCCAGGATTCCAAGGAAGGTCACTCGAGGCCACAGGCATAAAGGGGGAGAATTTATAGCCCTGAGGCAATCCTGCTTTTCCACCATAACTCCCTGCAGCAGCCGCCACAGCCATCCAGGCTGGGAATGTGGGAGTTAGACACGAAGCAGTCGTGCCCTTGGGAAGGTGGTCAGGCACCCAGGACCCTGCCTGCAGCTAGACTGCCTTTGAAAGGCCAGGGAGGAGGGAAGGGGGAGGGGAGTGCCATGAGAAATTGCCAGTGAAGCACACTGGAGACCCCAAGCGGGCTGGGAGCGCACTCATGGGAAACTCCTGAGTTTAGTCCCCAGAACTGCAAGAATAAACAGATAAATAAAAGAGTGAACAGAGGTTGAAGCATCACAGATTTCATTGCCAAAGTGTGCAGTCCTTCTCCGAGGTGAAACACGAGTCCACCTAGGCATAGGCCGGGTTGGATGGGCTCTGGCCGGAGTGCAATCAGGTCCCCCACATGATGGGCAGAGACCTGAGGAGCGTGGGGAGCCGGGTGTCCCATACTCTGCAGAGCCCCCTTCTTCCCCCAGCCCGGAGCAGGCTGGGCACAGCAGGCACAGCACCCAGGCTTCTGGACTCGCTGCGAGTTTAAGTGGCTCCAGATTCACTTCTCAACTTGTACAGTCCCTACAAGAGCTTTCTCAGCTGTCGAGGGTCAGTGCACACTGAGGTCGCAACTGTGGTGGGAGCCACGCACCTGGCAAGCTGCCAGTCCTGCGAGGGCTCCGCGCCTCCCTCCAAGCTGAGATTCTTAGGGTAGCACACGGTATAAACCAAAAAGAGACTCTTCTATCAAAATGAGTCACTGTCTGCCATCATAAGCGACAGCCAACACCCAACCCGGGAGGACCAAGGGCAGCAGGAGGACGGGCTCTGTGTGGCAGAGTCGGGCTCACAGTTAGGCAACAGCAGGGCAGGAGGCCGCATTGTTGTCTCTGTCACTCTGTCCCTAGTTTAATCTCGGTCTGCCATTGAATCCCTGGACAATGACACCAAAGACTGGAGAACTGCTTCCTACACCCCCACTAGTTAAGATAGCCCCGAAAGAGAAGTGTATCTGGGCTCTGAAAACAGCATACGCGTGGTCCGCTATCCGCTGCAGAACCCTGGCGGAGCTCACGTGAGGTGCCAGCACCTTCTCGACAGTGCAATAAGGCAAGAAAAAAACGAAACCCAAAGACTACAAAGCAGGGCATGGAGTCATCGTTAACTTGTAAATACACGATTTCCCATGAAGAAAGTACAGTGGCATCTGAGGTGACACAGAAAGAATGGTCAAAGCACCAGCCATCCAAACAGGCTGAAAACTCGGACTGCATTAAGAGGTAAGGGTCACCTTATCACAGGATGTCAAGGGAGACAAAAGGCAAGCGACCGAGGGGATGAGGGTGTGATGCACCCAGGGTCACACAGAACAGAGCCCTGGTGAGCCGGACGGGGACCTGAGGGACAGCCAGACACTACCCCAACTGGAGACTGTGGAGAGCGCACAGTCAGCAGCAGACGCAGGAGATGCGCGACAGCAGATACCTCAGTGGGGGCCTTGGAATTCATTTTTGGATAGTGTCCCAGCCCTCCAGCCACCCTTTGTTTGGGAAATCAGCTCTGTGGTTGGGACTGATGTGAGTCTGAGATCTTTGGGGCATGGTTGGTGTACCCCCAATCCCCACCACGTGGGGTCCAGGGAGCCAGGACTCTAGGGCTCCAGGTCTGGGCTTACTACCCGATCACCCAGCTGGAGGGCTCGATGGTTACGGAGGTTCACAGGAGAACAAGACGTCATGACAGGCACATCTGTGGGGCAGCAGGCCTGGCAGGATGGTGGGGCGGGAGCCGACAGAGGGATGGCCATCCAATGCTCCTAGTGCAGTCCAGGTCTGGCTAAAATGTTCTGACTGACCGTTAGAGGGTGGAGGCAGCACTGAAATCTTTTTAGGAGAAAATTATATCAGTGGATTTCCCTGAAGAAGTAGAAGAGGAAGAGGAAGAGGAAGAGGAAGAGGAAGAGGAAGAGGAAGAAGAAGAAGAAGAAGAAGAAGAAGAAGAAGAAGAAGAAGAAGAAGAAGAAGACGAAGAAGAAGGAAGAAGAAGAAGACGAAGAAGAAGATGAAGAAGACAAAGAAGACGAAGAAGACGACGAAGATGAAGATGACGAAGATGACGAAGACGACGACGACGAAGAAGAAGAAGACGAAGAAGAAGAAGAAGAAGAAGAAGAAGAAGAAGAAGAAGAAGAAGAAGAAGAAGAAGAAGAAGAAGAAGAAGACAGCTGCACAGAAAGAAAAGACTTCTCGCAGGGCCCAGGAGTGTGAGGACCCCCTGGGGCTGGGTCAAGCAGCATTTCCTAAGCAGCATCTCAGGCAGAGGTTGGGAAGGAAGGAGTCAAGCAGGAGGAATGCGGCCAGCAGCTCCAGTGGCCAGTGGCCCAATGACCAAACTCTAGAGAGGAGCCAGTCAGCCAAATGGGACAGGACCGGCCGCCCGCAGCCACCCCCACTGGTGGAAAGCGCTTGACTTGCTGCTCTGGACGCTAAATGTGCTCCGGGAGAAGCGTCGAGCGGGAGGCCCTTGATTGAGCGCACAAAGGCCGAGTCCTCACACAGGTGGGTGCCACCAGGGAAGGCATGGCCACGGTTCTACTCCAGGAAGACCACTGCCCCGAGGAGTGTGGACAACTTGGCCCGGACGGTTGGGCTGATGAGCCACGTGTGTGGCTTTGAACCAGAAGAGAATGCAGGGCCCTGGCCCGAGGAGGGTTGAGACGCTCCTCAGACTTGCTGAGGTGTCTGTGAACAGTGGCTGCGGCGTTTCAATAGATCTCAGGGGATTTGGCCCAATCAAGCTGACACCCGGCTGGAAAGCGCCCTGCTGGCCGCCCCTCCTGCTGCCTGCACCCTGCACTGCTCCCAGCTGCTCCCCGCCGCCGCCGCCGCCGTGAAACCACCCAAGGAAAATGCCCGCAGCAGCAGTATCTTTCCACCCTGGCCCCAAAGCCTCACCCTCCTAATCGCTGACACACTAGTTGTCTGCTTAGTGACCGTTATAATACTGAAAATTCCTTCCTTCAGCTTGCTCGGGATGAAGTCATGCAGCTAGAAGGGCGACTTGCAAAACAAAACCAAGTTCCATCCCCAGTTAAAGGGGCCGCCGTGAGCCTCACAGCCTCTGCACCGGCCCCACATGTGCACCAAGTCCAAAGCAGCCAGGCTGGTGGTGCATGCCCTCGTCCCAGCCCTGGGAAGGAGTGGGCAGAGGGGTCATGGATTTGAGCTCAGTCTGGGCAACTTAAGGCTGTCTCAAGATGAAAAATGAGAAAGCCCGGGCAGATGGCTCAGCGAGAAGGCGCTACCTCCAAAAGCAGAAACAGAGATAGCAGAAGTGTGGAAGGCAGTGCTCATTGGTAATGGACACTCACTGGTAACTGCAAGGCACGGACGGGCTGCATCTGCCACCTCCAGTGTGGCCACTGAAGACCACGAAAGCTGGCTTCCCAGCAGCACCGCATGGCACCTTGTCAACGGCGCCCTGCTCACGATGAGAATGCCCACCCCACTGGGGCTGGGGTCACCCCGTGCGTTTCTCCTCGCCTGCCAGCACTGTGGCCGTCCTGGTGCCCCGCCCCCTCTTGGCTCCAGGGTCCCCATCTCCTGGCTCTGATGCTCCTGACCCTTCTGAGGACCACGGCCACCCTCCGTGCCTTTCACAGGTGGCAGCACCGCACAGCTGTGTGCTGGGCCTGGAACAGGGTGCTGGGCACAACACTCTGGTTCCGGAGGGCCGGGTCCAAGGCCAGCTGGCAGCTGCAGCCCCACACGATCATGCTCTCGTGCCCCTTTCTTCCTCTGTGGTGGGAGAGGGCAACTTTTCTACCTGCAGCCAACTTGGAGAAGCCCAGACAGAGCAGGGTGTGTGTTATTCTCAGCAGTGCCTGAGAATGAAAGAATACCTGTGGTGGTCCGTTAGGGTAAATTTGTGATTATTATTATTATTATTATTATTAATTATTGTGCAGGGTCTCGCTGTATAGTCAAGGCTGGCTTTAAACTCACTGTGCAGCCCAGGCTGGCCCAGAACTCAGTGCTTCTGCCCCAGTCTCCTGAGTTCTGTGATTACAGGCGTGCGCCACCACACCTGGCTAACCTTAATATATCTTTCAAAAATGCCTGCATTTAAAAACCCTAATGCCCTAAGGATGAAGGAATACATAACTTGCGTACTGGCCTCTGTTCCTCTGCTTCACTCCCGTTTCCTGCAGCTGTTCCGGCTGCTTCTCCTGGCTACGGGCTGTGCGCACGCTGCCTTACCACAGCTGTCTCCATGGCCTGAGACGAGACCTCGAGGAAGAACGACACTGTCCCCTCTTGTGTTCCGCGGTCTCCATGGGCTTGGGCTCCACAGAACACTGTGTTCAGCAACTCCAAAACAAGCCTTTAAACACAGTGAATTATGTCCTTTATCCCCAAATGATCTAATGTATAAAATTATTTAATTAATGAAATTGTGTGGGTGGTGCTAATGTGGACGGGGGCTGGGGCTTGCTCTGCAGAGCTCGGGCGTGTGGCTCTGAAGGCTGCAGGCTGCTGGCCAGCATCAGAAGCCTGGGTCTGTGCAGCTCAAGGGAGCTTGTGTCCAGGATGAGCCGGCCACAGAGTCCCGGTGGGCTTCGGGACAGTCGTCGAATGAAGCACGAAGATTCTCACACGGCCAGTTCTGCCTGGGACAGCAATTTCTTCTCAGTCCCATGTTTTACTCTCATGTTCTATCAAAGCCAGGAGAGAAACAGGACGCTGGCTGCTTCCTGGAAGCCAGGCATGGTGGCTCACGCCTGTAATCTCAGCACTCGGGAGGCTGAGGCAGGAGGATCATTGTGAGTTCCAGACCTGCCTGGGCTACAAAGAGAGCTCAAGGCCAGCCTGGGCTGCATGGCCAGACCCTGTCTCAACAAAACAAAGATAAATGTAGAAAAATGCTTCCTGGAGATAAGCCTCACTGGTGCCACACCCGCCGCTCAGCAAGAGACAGCCTTGGCTGCTGCTTCGAAAATGTCAGGCTCGGGTGAGCAGTTTTCCTGATTTTACTTACTAGTGGGAAGATCGGCTGGAACAGAAAAGAATCCAGATTGGAGAATTTCAAAAAGAAAAGTAATTTTACTGAATTTCACACAATCCAACGGTCCAGCTACCAAGTCCCAAGCTCCAGATGGGCTCTTCAGGACGGTCACAGGTGGGTTGCTTGGGTCGGGGACAGAGACAGCGTCCATGTCTTTGAGACTGGCTTTCCTAGGCAGATTACAAATATCCCCGACAAACCTTCAGGCTGTTCACTCAAGATGCCCTCCCTCGACTTTCCTGAAGGCAGGGCTGTGCTTAGTAACGTTCACGCGTGGCCCATGGCCCAGGACTACAGCCTTCCTGGGGCGCCTTCTATCCAGCACCCAACCGCCACAGTGTGAAGGTACCGCTGCTCTGTGGGCGAAGCCTCGGGGAGGAATTATCCAGTCACCTTGTGCTTGCCACTGAGAAGTCGTGACCTTGTTGATGTTCACAGCTGAGCTTTATGGCTGAGCAGCCTGGGAGCTCAAGCAGCGTTGCGGGTCCCAGGGTCGTGGGTCCCAGCCAGAGAACTCTGCGCCAAGGCCACTTGGGGACCCAGTGCTTCACCACAAGCTCGGAATGAATTCCTGGCTTAAAACAGCACAGGCCAGGGACCTCAGCCACGCCCTCTTTACTCCTGGTGGCAGCCATCCTCAGGCCCCGCACCACAGAGACCACACCAGACGCATCGGGTCCCTCGCAGGGGCTGAGGGGTGACCACGGGCCCTGAGTGCAGGCTGCGCCCGGCTACAGAGCCCGCCAGGGACTGGGCAGCACTTTCTGCGGCTGTGGTCAGACCCATCGTGCTGCTAGGCAGCCGGGGGTGTGTGTGGCCAAGTGGATATCAAAGGCCTGTTTGCTGTCCCGACTCTGGTCTCCCATAATCATGTTGCTCAGTACTCCTGAACCGCCACCCAGGGCCCCGCGAGTTACGCTGACCTTTGGGCAATACAGGTGCCACAGATGTATAGTGCAGGGGCACACAGGTCCACTGCTAGGGGCAGAGTGGGGCACCGTTGGCCACAACCCAGCAGAGCGAGGACTGCCAGAGAGGCAGCCGGACTGAGGCAGGGAGACGCAGGGCTGGACAAAGCCCAAGTCAAAAAGGCCGAAGGGAGCTGGGGTGGCATGGCTCTGCTCTGTGACTCTGGGCCTCCTGTGAGCATGACACAGCCAGGGTGGGCTTGCGTCCAGGGAATGCTGGGGGACAGAGGAGGTGACAGTGGCCGGCACTGCAAGAGCTATTCCTCCACCCCCAGCCCCGCTGTTGGTGTTGTCTAACAGCATGCAGCCCTGGTCATGAGCATGGGTGGGTCCCAGGCTCCGGAACTGAACTGCAGCACCCTCCAGGGGCTCTCTCGGGGAACCCTGGGAGCTATGTAGTCCTGGAGACTGGTGACAGGGGTGACTTGGGGCTTGGGACGACGGCACGCAGCCAGGTGGCAGTCTCAGGGCGCAGCTCCTGAACGCCGATGTCCCTGTCCTCCCAGTCTCGGTCCCTCCGTGAGTCTGGACCTCGCCCTGCAGGATGGCTCCTTTGGAGGCAGCTATGCGGCTTGCCCAGCCACTTGCACTTTGCCGTCATCTCTAGGCTGCAGCACCCTCCAGGGAATTCTCCAGACTCTCAACTGATGCGGTGGCCAGCAAGGCCCGCCCTGGACTGACTGCCCCCAGGGAGAACAGGGTGCCACTCCTGACAGGGAGCACCATCCCGCGGAGCAGGGGGAGGGCTGAGAGCAGGGGCAGCTCCGAGCCCCGGGACCCCGCTTTCTGGTCCTAGCATGCGAGGCTCTGTGGCCATCATTCTAACTGGCTGCTCAAGCTGCAGAGCCTGCTGACCACCGCTGGGGGTGTGGGGGCGGCACCTGCCGGGAGACACCTGTGCGGACAGTGTGCTCACAGCCCCCGCCTCCAACCGACGGCCGGGGTTGGCCCTACGGGCTCTCTGCACAGACGGGCGTGCTCAACCCTCCCAGAGACCAGTGGATGAAAGGCCCTCCCTGTGCCACACCAGGGTTGACTGCGTCCCTAGCCCCCCTACTTGTTATGCTGAGGTGCAGGCTTGGTAGCTTGCCCAGGCTGGGCTTGAACCTGAGATGCCCTTGCCTGCCTCAGCCTCCCTCCGCACTGGGATGAGTGGCCCTGCCACCACGTCTGGCTGCAGCCACTGGTTTCTAATGCCCTCCTGTAAGCAAGTCAGCAGGACTGGTTTCTCCAGTTAGAACAGAAGCGACCTTAGAAGATATCCAGGAAGCCACCAGCCAAGGAGAGCCGGAATCCCTAGCTGGAAGAGCTCCACAGAGATATCTCCGGGCTTCCTGCCCATGTGGCACAGCCACACCAGTGCCACCATCACCATGGGAGCATCAGAAATGGAGCGTTAGGCCCTGCCCCAGACTGGCAGAATGAGCCACATGTGGACGGCAGAGCTGCACTGCACCAGCCCTCTCTCCCCTCTCTGGCCTTCAGCCAGGACTGAGCTCCGTGTCCAGTCTGCTGCTGCAGCCTGAGCAGCTATCATCCCCTCTCGAGCTCAGGCCTCTCTCTTTGCCGGGGATCATGTTTCCTGGGAAGAAGCAACTTCTCAGACAGGTGCCTTCTTCGCTGGCCACCTCGGTGTGCCAGCCTGGGGCTCTGGGAACCCACCTTGTGCTGCTAGCTGCTGTTTCCACAGGATCTGGAGCACAAAGCAGGCCCTGGACAAGCCCCGAGGCCCCAAAGCCCAGCTTGGCGCAGCCCAGTGGGCACCACTGGCCGAGCGCCCGCATCTTTTCGGGTCTGGAGCTCAAGGAGAAAAACACGCACGAGGAGCCAAATAGCTTGGCTCTCCGTCTTGCAGCAGAAGCACATTTTGCATCCATGTGGCTGCAGATGAGCCGCTGTGCCCACCGGGCTGCTCCAGTCGAGCGGAACCAGCAGGGGAGCGGCCTCCGCAGGCTTAGGCGCATTGTGAGGCCTGAGCTGGCCCTGGCGGGGAGCGTGCATTTGTGCTACGACTCTGAGCAGAGCCTGAGCTGGCCATGCTGTGCCTCCTCTGCGGCTGCGAGGAAGCAGGCCTGCTGGACGGGGCTGGCCGAGGGGCCGCCAGCACATGGCCGGCGGCGGCCCTGGGGCTCCCCCCGGTAGCATGTAGTTTCCTACTGGGAGAGGGCTGCAGCAGAGTGCAGACAAGGGTGGCCTCCAGGGTCCTTTCATGAGCCCCCAACTCTGACAAACGTCACCTCTTCCTGCCAGTGGATTCCTATTGGACCCACGGGTCCCTTAGGCCTGCTTCAGATTTGTGCAGCCTTCAGCCAAAGGCAAAACAGAACCTAGAAATATGAACTGCAGATGGCATAGGAATATTATATAGCCTTTAAAAAGGAAGGGAAAGCAAGGAAGCTGGACAAGGATTATGCTGTGCTGAGGCATGAAGATGTGGTGCTCAGGGACAATAGCCTGTCTTAGGAGGAGAGACACCAGATTCCTCTTGCCTGAATCCCCAGGGGCCAAACCTACAGGATGAATAGGGCAGGGCCCAGTGTGGCAAGGGTGGGGTGTTCAGTGGGGTTGGGGGCTCTGACAGGGGTGACGATAAGCTTCTGGGGAGGGGGCAGCATCAATGGCCGCAGCACAAGGCAGGTGTGCAGTGACCCCCATGCTGGGCAGAGACGTGGCCAAGAAGGACAGGTGTCTGCTGTATTTTTTTTTTTTTTTTTGAGACAGGGTCTTGCTGTGTAGGCCAGGCTGGCCTCGAACTTGTGACGCGCCTCCGAGTGCTGGGAGGGTGGGCGTGTGCCACCACACCTGGCTGCATGTTGTGTGTTTTATGAAGATTGAAATGATGCAAAGTGACTAAGAGAACTGAGCCAGGTTGGCACGGTAGACATGGAACAGAGGGCCGGGGGCACTGCTGAGATCACTGCCACGGGGGAGCGGAAGGACACCGGCCACACGTGGCGACGCGTGAGTCACAGGCCGGGAGCTGGCTTTCTACTAATTTTTAACTTGGGAAATGTTTGAAAGGAACAAAGATCTAAGTGTCTTTTTAAAATGTGAGGGCTCAGGAAGGCGGCCTGTTGGTCTGTATACTCCTCAAGACTGCAGGTGGTGAGGCCTGGGAGGAAGGAGGAACCTGAGGAGGTGAAAGCCCTGTTCAGCAACCCACAGGCCCTCGCCTGTGCTCCCAAAGAGCCAGAAGTGCAGGGCAACGGGCTTTTCTGAAAGACGCTGCCGCTACAGGAAAGCACAATTTTAAAAGCTGGTGAATTCTATCTACCCATCCATCCATCCATGTTTCCATCCATCCATCCTTCCTTCCCTCCATCCTTCCCATCCATCCATCCATCCTTCCACCCATCCATCATCCTTCTTTGTATCCGTCCTTCCTTCCATCCATGCGTCCATGTTTCCATCCATCCTTCCTTCCATGCATCCTTCCTTTCATCCTTCCTTCCTTCCTTCCTTCCTTCCATCCATCCATGTTTCCATCCATCCATCCATCCATCCATCCATCCTCCCATTCACCACCCATCCATCTATCCACCCACCCAACTGCTTGTCTCTCTCCCTTTCAAAATACACTCATTTTCTTTACTTTTCTCTGGAATTTCTCTTTTGTTTTCATACTAACTGGCGTAGACAATGCAGAGCTGAGCTCTGTTCAAGGGGAACTGCAGACCACAGTTATCTGAAATGCCAGCATCTCCCAGCCTGCTCCTCACTATAGGACTTCTACACGAGCTTTGGTCCCTTTCTTACTGCTTGTACTTCTTAAGAATTTCTGACTCAAGAAAAAGGCCAAGAGCCAGCATGAGTAATCTGACTTCCTTCCCCCTCCAGGGCGAAATAACTCATTTACTTCTAGAACATGAAATTCCTTCAGGTGAGCTGCAGATAACAAATTGCTCTTGTTGGAGAGTTAAGAAACCACCCACAGCTACAACCTAGGGGCTCAGGGAAGGGCCAAATGCACTGCCTGGGCCCTGCAGGGCCTGGTGACTTGGTCGCCCGAGGCATAAGGGACCCGGCGGTAGTGTCTGCCCACCCCGTCTGCCTGCCCGCCTGAGTTCCTTGCCTCAGGGTAAGGAGGACTTTTCTGTTGGAGACAAGGTCTCCATACGTGCTCCAGGTGGCCATGAACTCACTATGGAGCCCATGCAGGCCTTGAGCTCACAGCAATTCTCCTGCCTCAGCCTCCTGGGCACTGAGAGGGCAGGTGTGCATCACCATCATCCCTGGCTAGACAGGGCTTCTGCCCGGTCCTGGCCGTAGGTAGCTAAAGGAGACCATGACAGAGACCTGGAACCTGCAGGTGGCAGAGGCGGGTGGGTGGCCACAGATGCCTCCGCCTGTGCTTTGGCGTGCCGGCGCTGCAGCCACGGGGGACGCAGGTGGGCAGGCTGGCGAGAGGGCTCCGGCGCCTTGGCCCTTGGTGCTCCTCGTCTGCACAGGCAGGGGAGGTCGGCCGCGGGTGACTAAGGGAGGAAATCCTGTTGGAGCCAAGGCTGTCTCGGAGGAGGTGGCCGGCGGCCGGGAAGGAAGGGGCTTCGGCAGGAAAGGAGCACGTCCTGGCTTAGCCAGGGCTTGGCCTCTATCACCGCGGGGACAATCACCAAGTAAGGAAGCAGGGGAAGGAGCCTTTCCTCCCGGAGACACCCACTACAGTCCCTCACCTGGCAGCTGCTCAGCCTCCTGGGAACTGTGGAACAGGCCACTCGGCCAGGCCCAGCAACGAGGCTCTGCTAGGAAGTGCAGTGGAGAGGGCCTTTCCGCTCTTTTCAGAAGGGGCATTCGATCCTGCCGCTTCTCCTTTCTTTAATTTTTATTTTTACAAAGCAGGGTTTCACTATGTAGTTCAGGTTGGCCTCGAACTTACATGGTAGCCCAGGCTGGCCTCAAACTCCTGGAGACTCTCCGGCCTCAGCCTCCTGAATGGCTGGATCAAACAGGCACCAGCGGGCCGGCTCTGCTTTGCTTCTTCACATCATGTCAGCAAATCCAAATCTCCTGTTTTTTGCCTCCTTAAATCACACTAGGATTTCCATTCATCACGCAAGTAATTTAGTTACACCTTGACTTAACTTTAATTGAAATAAAAATGCTTCCCTCTGCTGATGTTTCTCATGCTTCTAGGAGTGGAAATAACTGTCTAGAGGGGTCAGGAAGATGTGGCTGCACAGTGTGCCATGCACGGTCATCCTGGACACAAGGCTCAGCGTCCTGTCACCATGTGACCAGCTGGCAGGGCCACGAGGCTGGGCGACTAGCGCTTCGGCCTCAGCCCGCCTGGGCCCGCGGCCTGCCGGCCCCACCTGCGGACGTGGCTCTGGGGCACAGCGGAGCTCTCCTCTCCATGGTGTCTCCCTGCTGATGGGCTGTATGAATTGCTAAGGTGTACGGTGGCCATCTAAGCGGCAGCTTGTCCTCCCAGAGGCCACCTTCTCCTCCTTGCCCACCCCAGCTCTGCGTACACTTTGTTCTCACCTTTCCTGCGCACACGAGAGGGACCCCAATCAGCTCCTCAGGTGTCGCGAAAGCCGCCCCTCAACTCGGCCCCTGGCAAGCGTCCACGAAAGTCTCAGCTTTCTCTGTCTTGGGTCAGAAGACCCTCCCTTCTTCCCTTGGATTCGCTCCATGTCTTTGGAGTTAATGAAGGCTTCTTTTATCTTTCCTATCTCTTTACTGCTTGTATTTCTTAAGAATTTGGACAGCTTTTACTTCTTGAGGATGAGATCTATGGTTATTAAAAACTAAAGCCACAACTTAAATTAAAAACCTTTAGAAAGTGGGGGGGGGGAATGAGATAGCTCAGCAGACTAAGCGCCTGCCTGGCAAGCGCAGGGACTGGGGTTCGATCCCCGGCACCACATGCTGCGCCAGCCCCACCCCCAGGCAAGCTGAGCCGGCCACTGAGACTGGGGGAGGTGGCACACGCCTGTAATCTCAGCAGTGGGGAGGCGAAAACAAGAGGATCACTATGAGTCCGAACTGAGTCGTGAGACACTGTACCAAATACATAAATGAAAATAAAAAACAAACAACCCTTAAACACATGCAGTCAGTTCCCACCACGCAGAAGATGCCAATGTGCCCACCCCATAGCAGCTCCCTGCACCACAGTGGGTTGCAAGTGGCCCCCAGAGCCACCTCTGTGGGCACTCCTCTAACCAGGGTGATAGCAGGGCTCTGATGTGCAGGCCAAGCAGTGGGAGAGCGTGCAGCACACACTGCGCCTGGCCTTGCCCTGTCTGCCTGTTCAGAGGCCGCAGAGGCTGCGCGGAGCTGGGAGTGGGCGTTGTTCCTACAGAGCAGAGTTGGCCATGCATCCTGGGGGAACAAGAATGGTCTTCCCCAGTGGTGACACAGTTATTAGTGACAGGGTCACTCCGAAAGCAGGAGAGGCCTTTCCAGGCCACGGCCCTGCAGCTGGCTCCTGTGACTCTTCACCTGGCCTGCTTACCCGGTCTCCTTAGGCATGGCTAATGCCAGCAGAACCATGGGCCAGGGGCAGGGAGAGGAGCGGCAGTGGCCACAGAAGCAGGTTCTGTCCCAGGGCCATGGCCTCCTCAACACTGTACCGGCAGCCCTGCCCAGCTCTCTGCACACCCAACCCTCTGCTCCTGGTGGGCCTTTACACGGCTGCCGCAGGCCAGGCAGGGCTCCCAGCACCAGGTTCTGCTGATCCAGCTCCCATTCCTCAAAGAACGGGCACCCTGTGTGCCTGGTCCTACCCACGGTGCCTTGCAGCCTATGTGGGTGGTGGGGAGGCGCTTCCTGGGCTCTGTGTGTGTGTGTGCGTGCATGTGTGTGTGTGTGTGTGTGTGTGTGTGTACGTGTGTGCGCATGCGCGTGTGGTAAGTGCATGTCTGTGTGGGTGTGCATGAGAGTGGATGTTTGTGTGTGTACAGGTAGGATAGCGTAATTCTTACATTTTGCGTGTGTTTGGCTGTGGATCTACAGTCACATGAGGAACAATTGTGCCTGGCCACGAAAGGTCGCACAGCCCACTCTGTCCCTTGATGTCACAGAGCTGAGTGACCGTGCAGCCTTGCTCTGTGAGGTTCTACCCTGAGGTGTGTGCCACAGCCTCGACACAGCCCACTCCACGACCTGTGGCTCATTGCTACACGGCGGGCCACATGCGAGTGTGCACACTCCGGACTGGCCCAGCTCAGCAGGGAAGAGCTGTGGGAGCACCCACCCTGGTCTTGCCTCAAGTGTGGCTCTGAGGGGCTGCTCCCTGCCCGCCTGCTCAGCCGGCTGGCCGCGGGGTCCAGGGGCCTGGGGCACCTGGCTGCCGGGGAAGGAGGCCAGCCTGCTCCCCAGGGCCGCAGCTGCACCTGGCTGGGCCATTTTCTATACGTGGGCCCAGGCAACCTGAGGGGACTCTCCCGTCCCCCAGGCCAGGGCCGTGGGCAAGCACAGGCCAAAGAGGTCCGTGGGCCTCAGGAGAGCTCTGGGTCTACCTCCTCCTGGCATAGTGGGGACGATGGCACACAAATGGCTACTGGGGCCGCTTTCTCTACGGAACAAGGCAGAGCCTAGGATGCCATGGGGTGCAAGTCCAGCTCAAAGCTGCCCTCTGTCCCCAGGAGCCGTCACCCTATGTGGTTTTGGGGCCAGGACACCCCACAGGTGGAGGACATGCAGCTCATAATTCCTGACAGGTACCAGATAACTTGTCTGTGCAGCTCAGAACCACAAATTCCTGCGACTCCCATGTGGGCTATCACAGAACTGGGCCAAAGGAGCCAACAGGCACTCCCGGGCGGAACGAAACAATCCCTAGGAAAAAATGCAAATCATGCGGCGCAGACTCAGGCTCCCTCCCAGCACCCTCAGCTGCTCCTGTGGGATGGCATTTAATTTGGAAAATAAAACTGAGAATAGTAATTTGTATCCACATTTCTCATCTGAAAGAAAGTGAGCACCATCCACACGCCACATCCTCCCCCACCGGGCAGCTCTCCCTGGACCCAGGTCTGGGATACAGAACAGTCAACGGCTAGCCCCAGGGGATGCACCTGGGCTCCACAGCAGCTGCAGCAAAGGAAGGTGTATTTCTGGGCACAAAACAGACCATGGGGGCCCAATTTTAGTGGCCACAGAGTTATGGAAGACTTTGTGAGACCTGGATCTCTCACAGTGATTTAAAGCTTTTGGTGGGAGGATGGGAGAACTCTTAGTGGGTGTTGGTGTCAGCTGGCCCTGGAGGGTGGGCACAGTGCCCTCGCCGCTGCCATGAGGTCCCTGCAGGGGCAGGACAGGGTGCCGTGGTCCTCCAGGGTTCAGAGGCCAGGGGTATAGACAGGACTACTAAGGACAGACCTGGCAGGTGGCATGACGGCCACTGTTTCCTGTTTCTCACTCTGGTCATCAAGGGCAGGGCAGTGGCAGGCACAAGTGCCAGGTGACATCCACTACCAGGGCTACCTCTGTCCTCTCTGCAGTCTCTATTCCTGCCTACCTCAGCAGAGGCCATGGTCACTTGGAGGTGAGGCTGTCAGGTCCCTGTGCCTTGGTGGCCTGAGTCATTCAGGGCCTGGGTGGAGGAAGCAGGTAGCTTGGGTGGCCCATGGCTTTCTCAGCACCTGCCCTGTCCTCAACTCTCTGTCCTTCTGGAAGCCACACTCTTACAAAAATGTGCTATCCCTGAGCCAGGAACAAGGGGCCTCCCTTTCCCTCCCAGCTATGAGGGAACCCCCCACTTCTTTCCTACTCTACTTTCCGGATCAATGCAGAATACTTCTGTGGCAGATGTGTCGTTCTTCCTGCAGCTACCAGTTACGTGGGAAATACACTTGGGTGTTCCACGTGACACCAGACGCAGCTGCCTGGAGCTGGCACAGGCCATCCACAGCTGAGTGCCTCACTCACCTGTGACCCGAGCTGCTAAGTGGGGGGACACTATCTTTTCTTTGAGTTTGATGAATAGAGTGGCCTCCAGAATCGGGGGTGGGGAGTACACCGGCTGGTTTGTTACCAGGGACACAAGAGGGGCTGCCACCTTCCAGGACCCTCAGCCTGTACCACTGTCAGCAACTTTCTGGGAGCCTTGGGTGACACCTGGGCCTCGGTGAACTGCCTACCCTGGCTGGGCCTTGTCAGACCCCATGGTGCAGCTGCCTTGGGGAGGGTCAGCAGACAGGTCCTGGGGACACACAGAATCCTCATTCCTGGAGCCCCCGAGGCTGGGTGCTGCCTGCCCAGAGACGACCAGCAGCAAACAGCTCACTAACGTGAGATCTCTGTCTCAGCCTCCAGTGCTGCGTGCCAGGCACATGCTGGGGGCTGCTACACCACCTTCGCAGGACCATTTTAAAGTTACTATTATCTGAAGAAACACTGGATGCTGCTGGGAAAGTTGCAAAGCTGGCGAGGGTTCCCTGTCTGCCCTTCACCCAGACGCCTGCGATGCCCTGCAACCCTCCCAGGGCGCTGGGGTCAAAACCAAACCAGACCTCGGGACTGGCCAGGTCTCCTGCTGATGTGGCTTCTGTCCCATGGCCCACTGAGGGTGGCCCCTCTGCCTCTGGGAGGGTTTTATCAAGGAGCTCAGAGCTTCACGGCAGCCTCGTTCAAGGCCAAGCACATCCTAGGGCCAGTCAGGGCTGGCTCCCCTAGGAGCGGGAGAGAGGATGCACATCCTGGAAACCAGCAGTGCCGGGGGCAGGGCACTGGCACTATGACCCTCAGGCAGGCTGGAGGCCCCCAGGGAGGCCCTGCTGGGCCCATCTTGTGAAAGCCTCTCCCTAAGCACAAGCATGGCCTGAGGGAGCCTGGGGTCCCCTGAGAGGAGCGGCCACTTGTCCTCCCAGGACAATCCCAGCTCAGTCCAGGGTCCCCCGGGGAAGTCAGCCTGGCCAACCTCAAGGTAGACTCAGGACCTGAGGGTGGTGAGGGCGGGGTGCGGCACAGCCGGGCACTGCTGCTTTTCTGGACTGCAGAGGCTTCTGGGAAGAGCAAAGCCTCTGCTGCACACTGGCTGCCCACACGCCTGGGCACTGAGACCCAGACACACCAGGGCCCCCATACAGGCCACCTGCAAACGACTCCGCCGGCGGCCTGTGCCACACAGATCCCCAACTGCCGCCCCACGACGTGCCCTGTGATCCAACAGTCAATCCACAGCCGGGCTGGGTTCTCAAGCTGAATCAACTCCAAAGCTGAGCCCTGGCCTCTGGCAGGGCGGACGCCCAACTAGCCCCAGCAACGGAAAGCAGAAAGCCCACTTCAGAGCTTTCTCTAAAATCCTCCAAAGACCGATACCTCTGCAGGTGTGGAGAGCCCCTGGGCAGCAAGCCCCCGCCCATCCCTGCATCCCAACCCCAGGCTGGGAGCAGAGTGTCCCGCATCCCTCCATCTGCCTGGGATTTTCTCTTTCGTTTGGCTCTGTCCTCTTTCTTCCTCCCCAGGCACAATTAGCTAGCCTTTGCTTTGGAATCTTTTAGTAAAACCTTTGATTCTGCTCTAGAACTTTTTCTTGAATTCCACATTCTCGCTCTCTCTGTCTGGGTCTAAATATATCCCCTGGATGGAGCCAGAGCCCATTTTCCCATCTCCTTTTCTGCCCACCTCCAGTGTGGGCTGCGGATGACGCATCCGCTCTTATTTATTGGGGCCGAGACATCCAGCCACCCAGGGAGAACTCCTCTTCCCGCCTGCGAGGGCTGGGTGTGCTCAGGGTGCTCCGTGCTGCAGACGCAGGAGGGACTTGGGGACCCTTTCTAGGGGCCCAGATTTTATACAGCAGGCAGCTGGCAAGTGACTTCCAGAAGCATCTCAGCTGCCCCTCCCTCCTGAGCACCCCATATGCATGCAGAAGGCAAAGGGGGGGGGGCTGCAGTAGGACAGCTAGTTCCGAGGCTAAAGCCTGGGAAGGCCATGTGGAGACCACACCTATGGCCCCTGGTACTTGGTGGCTTGGGGGAGCTCCCCCCGCTGAGGTCAGGGTAGCCATCTGGCATGCTGCTATCTGATGTCAGGGAGCTCTGCGCTCTCTGGAATCTCTTCCTCCAGAATCAGCAGGATGTGCCCCAGATTGCTCGTGAGCCCTACCGCCAGGGCTTGTAAGTCTGTGAAGGGCAGGGGCGTGAGCTCCCCACTGGTGGGGCCAGCAGACAGCCCCCAGCCCTTGAGCTGCACCACATGCCCCAACATGAGCCACACCACCCTCTCCTGCACTAGCCCCGCAGCCAGTGAGGGGTGCGGCTGCAAACACCCTGTTACTAGACGGCTCAGGTGTGCAGTGCCCATGGGGGCTACCAGCCCCAGCTGCCTGGGGGCAGTGTGGGGCAGGCGTCCTCTCCTCTCAGGATGGTATCTCGTGTGCTCTGCCTCTCAGCCTTGCCGCTAAGCCTGGGCCTCTTCATCCCAGGCCAGCAGGATGGACCGAGTGGCCATGCTACACATGTGCGCTGGGCCGCTCCGAGCTTCCTACTTCCTTCTTGTCCCTGCTGTCCCAGGACCTGTGTGAGCCTCAATGTTGGGTCAAAGTCAGGACTGAGGAGAAAGCTCCCATCTTGCAGGAGATTTGAAGTTGGAAGCTGAGAAAGGCTTGGGTGTGGCCTCACTGCTGGCTGGGGACCTGGAGGCCACCCTCTGCACGGGCCACTTAGAGAAAGGGATCTTAGGCAGCACACTGCTTACACCCGGAGCCTCTTCTTCCTCATCTGCGAAGGGGAGTACCTTCCTAGGATGTATTAGGGCCCTGTGATTAAATAGGCACTTACTTTTTTTTTTTTCACAAACCACGTTCAGCTACTTCTGCACCCTGTTCCCCAAAATATAACCAGGCCCCCTTGTTACTGAGCTGATGTGACCCTGGGAAGTCCTGAAAGGTTGGCGACAAGACAGAATTCCTGAATTTGCCACATCTAAGAGCCATTCAGTGAACACCGTCCAGGATGGAGGGACAGTTTTGCCAGTAGCTCCCATGGAGCCAGAGGCCAACGTGAAGTTAGCAGAAGGTTACTAATGTGGTGCTGAACAGAGCCAATGGCAGGTCTTTTGAGTGAACAACGCATATCAATACATCGCAAGTAAAATATTTACATATCGTTATTTGTAGATTTGAGATCTCATGCCCAAAGAAATGAACAGAGCTGGCAGTGATGCCATTTACTTCTCAAAACGACAGTCTCCAAGCTTTGGGGTGCTGTGGGAACCTCGAGTTCCAGAACGTTATCACAGGAGACCCAAGATGGGGAAGCAGAGGTTTGAACTGGTTCTGAGTCCTTCTGGGAGGCTCTGTCCCAGGAGGGCCAAGGGCTGCATTTAGGGGAGCTCTGCTATCAGGGACAAGGGGGAAAGGGGCCCAGGTGGGCCTGAGCCCCCCGGGTGGGGAAGGCAGGGCCCTCCGTCCACAGAGCAGGGCACTGTCCCCATGACAAGGCGTGGGCAGCACCTCCTGCAAATGTGGAAACGGAGGCTTGGCCCTCTGTAAGTATTCCTCTCATTCCACTAACTGTAGGGCTGGCCCCCCAGGACTTCTGGGGCTCCCAAGCTCAGGGAAGAGGGCACTGACTGATTCATATGGGACACTGTGGGCTGGGGCTGTGGGAGTGGGCGCTGTGGTGCACACTTGAGCGTTCTGACTCGACCTGGGGCTTTCTAGGGACCCCTGCTCTTGGTGCGCGTGGCTGCAGGTGGTCCCTGAGCCTGTAGACAACTGGTTGGTTCAGTTTTGCTCTGTTCCTCTCAAGTCCAGCTGTGCACAGGAAGGAGCTGGCCAGCCAGAACACTTTAGGCCTGGAAGGAGCTGGTCAAAGTTTCTGAGCGCCTCAGCCGAGTCCCCTCCCAGCTCTGGGCCCCATGCAAAACAGCTGGCCCCCAGGAGTTGTGGATCCCCACTCCCAGCCTCTGGGGGGCCTTGCTATTCTTATTTCAGGACAGGACAGTGTGAAAAATCACAGCATTTATAAATAAAATGAAGTTTCCTGTGTCCATGTGAACTCCTAGAGCCTAGGCTAGCTCCCACTAGGACCCTACTTGGGGCGCTGGCTGCAGTAGAGTCAACTTCCGGCAGGCAGGCAGACCAGGGTAAGGACCCAGATTCCCACACCCCAGGTTCCTGAGACCCAGCATTCCTGTGATTTCAGCCTCGGTGACCCGAGCTCAACCAAGGCGGCTGCAGTGTAAACGACACCCGGCCTGTGACCTCCAAGAAGACCTTGGCCATCCTGGCAAGGCCAGCTTGGGGGCTGTGCTCAGAACACGGCCGCAGGTGAGCGTCTCGCGCTCATGGCTGGGCCAGGGCTGCACCGTGTTGGGAGGAAGCCGGTCTCCTCCTTCCTGGCCGCCGCCGCCGCAGAGGTTAAATCCAGTTCTTCTCGCCCCGCCCATTCCCTCCGAGCCTCGAATTTCAACACCAGAAAGTCCTGCGCCCGGGGCTCTGTTTCCACTCCGCGGGAGACTGCGCTCTCTTCTCCCCGCTCTCCCCAGCGTCTCCCGCCAAGTGCCCGCCTTTCCGCCCCAACTTCTCGGAGCTTCGCTCCAGCAACCGAGAGAAAGGACGCCCTGGGCAGTTTTCCATGATTATCTCTTTCCTGAGGGCCGACGCCTGGAGCGCACAGAGCGCAGACACAAGCACACCCACCCACCCTCGCGCCGCACCCCACGTCGCGGGCGTGCACCCCATTGTGGGGCACGGCACTCACCGCCAAGACGCTGTGGGTTACCAGTCCCACTGTCACGGCGCCCAGCAGCAGCCACCTGTGGGGGAGGGAGGAGGACAGGACTGAACAGGCGGCCCTCGCTCGCCCACTCCTGGAAGTTTCGCGCGGGCGGCGGGGATCGCTTACCCGGTCGGCGCAGGGCCCATGGCGAATCCGCGGGCGCAGTCGGCGCAGCTTGGTCCCTCCTAGTCCTGCGGCCGAGACAAAGAGGGTTAACAGGGAGTGGGGGCGCGATGCAGCCAGGCTGCGTCCTGGGGTGCGTTCCGGGTTTCCTGGAGCGGACCCGATACAGGCCAGTCCCTCTGCGGACAGAAGGTACGCCTTCCCGTAGGCCCGGCTAGAGCAGCGCGATGCACGGCCCGGGTTCCCCCTGACCCGGGGTCGCTCTCACCTCGGTGGGCGTCAGGCGCGGCCGCTCGCTCTCCTCGGCCGCTCCACGGGAGCGCGCCGGGGACACAGGCTGGCGCGGCTTCCGGGACCCCGGCGTCCCTGCTGCGTCCCGGGCCCGGCCTGCAATCGCGGGGCGCAGGGAGTTGCGGGGCGCAGGCGATCGCGGGGCGCAGGCAGCGCTCGCGGAGGCTGGCGCAGCGCAGAGCCCCGGCGCCCTGGCTGGCGGCGGCCGCAATTGCGAGCTGCGCGCTCCCGCCGCCTCTTACCCGCGCCGCAGGGTCCTCCCCTTTGAGACGCCGCCCGCGCTCCGCCAAGGGGAGGGGGCAGCGCCAACAAATTGGGGAGCTCGGCCCGCCGCGCTCAGGTCTCCGCTCGGAGCCGCCGCGCCCGGGACGGTGCGCCGCACTCGCCCATCCTCGAGGTCCCTGCGCCTCCCTCTGCGCCCCGCCGCCCCGCGCGCGCCGCCGCCATGGGGCCCCGGCTCGGCCTCTGGCTGCTGCTGCTGCCCGCCGCCCTTCTGCTCCACGAGGAGCGCAGTCGGGCCGCCGCCAAGGTGAGTCCCGCCGGCTCGTCTGCCCGCGCCCCGCGCCCCGCGCCCCGGGGCTTCTTTGTCCCGCGCGCCCGGCCGCCCCCGGTCCTCAGGTGCGCTTTCCCCGCCGCTCCCCTCGGGGGACCCCTGTGGGCTGCGATCACTCGGCCGCCACCGAGCCTCCTTTGTTATGGTCCGGCGCGGAAAGTTAGGGAAGCCCTCCCGGCTCGCGGGAGGAAGAAGCCGTGCGCTGCGCAGCTGCGGGACCAGGGAGCCCGGAGATGGCTGCGGGATTCGAACCCGCGTCGCCGCCGAGGTGCTCCCGCCTGGGCGCCTTCACCTGCGCCGGGAGCCCGAGTGGGTCGCGGCTGGAGGGTGGACACCTGGCCCGCGCGGCGCAGATAGCCCCACGCGTGTGCACGGGAGTCGCTTTGGGTGTGTTCCTCTTGTCTGGGACTCGTGTTTGAGACAGAACGGCTCTGGGCCCTTTGCCTGGAAATAGCTGTTTCTTTGGTTTCCCACGACTTTGTGTGGCCCGAGGCCGCACGAGAGCGAGAGCAGGCGCTTGCGTGCGGCTGTCGGCGTCCTTTCCTCGCTCCTTTGGTCACTTTAAAAATCACGGCCTCATTTCTATGTGAACGTAAAGCTAAAGTGAAACTGCGGTCCCTGTTCCACGCGCAGATTGCAGTTCTCTTTTCCTTTGATTCTGTGGTTGCCCAGAACGGCTCGGGGTGTCGCAGCTGAGGCGGGTTACCCTCCGCAGCCGCCACAGCTGAGCCTCCCCTCCCTCGGAGAACGAGGACGCCTGCTGGGAGCCTCCGCGCAGTTCGGGATCTAAGGTGTGGCCTCTGGGCCCTCACTGCTTTTCCTCTCAAAATACTTAAAAAGGAGTTTTGCTGCTTGCTGGGTTTCCCACGCTTACTTTTTAACCGTTTCTTAATGCTTCGATTTGTTGTTGTTGTTTCCTTTTTAAGAATTTCACTTCTCTTCCAGAAGAATGCGACCGCCTAACTCGGCTGCGCAGCAAGTTTTAACTGTTACAGACTAGGATAAACTGTTACTGCGCACACCCCGCTCCCGCCGCTGAGGGCTGGCTCTGCTCTCTGCTCCTTCCTGGGGCGCAGAGGGAACGGCAGGCACATCTTCGGTTGATTCCAGATGTCCCCGCGCCGTTTGCTGGCCTGCCCTGCCCTTTTAAATTGCCCCTCTGTGACAGTGACAAAGATCTTTCAAAAGAGTGGGCTTGAGAACACTTCGCTTGGGTTGAGGAATATGGACCCAAAGGTCTAACAGCTGAGGTCTGATAGCTGCCCAGATCAGAGAAAGTTCTCTTGGGAAACAGAAACCCTGTTTGGAGGAGATGTTTTGATTGATAGCATTAGCGAGGCTGAGCTAATTGGAAGAGCTAGCATTTCAAACATCCAGGACTTTAAAAAAAGAAAGAAAGAAAGAAAGAAAGAAAGAAAGAAAGAAAGAAAGAACTCACATAGGCAGACTCCTGTTCTTGCCTGAAAAATCTAACTCATCACTGTTGACTTTTGGATTATTTTAACTATTTTCAAGAGGCCAAGTGCATTCCTGACCACTCGCTCTGTCCTTCCAGGTATCTAAAGTGGATTAAGACACCTGGTATGTGGCCCCTCTGGCAACTGACCTCACAGATGTTATTAGATTGCAATTTTCCTGGCTAGATTAGAGAGGAGGAACAATATGCATATGGCTAGTAGGCATCCAAGAAAATTTATTTAAAAATAATGTTTTGGTAATTTTTAAATTTACCTCTCTTTTCATGTCATCTGTAACATTTTTACTCAGCATCTTCCTAAATCAGCTGTTAGGTAGAGCAGGATGTTGAAGCAACTCCTATATCAATCCAAGTAAAATATAATTTAAAAGTAAAGTTTGAGTAAGATTCCACAGATTTGTGAAATTCTGACACAGGAGCCAGCACTGTGATTCCTGAGGTAGCTGCTTCCCTAGGTCGGGCCCCGCTGCCCTGAGACCAGACTGTGCCGTGGTGCGCCAGGTGTGCGTTCCACTTAATATTATTTTCTTGTGTATTTGCATAGCTGTTTGATTTTGCACTTGGCTGTCCCTGTGGAGGTCCTTGCTCCTTTACTAGTCGATGGATTCCCAAACCCCCATTCCACTCCTGTCCCCACTTTTCTTAGCCAAGCGAAGAGGAGCAGGGTGTGGCCAGCTCTGTCTCCCACGTGCTGGGTCCCAGCTTCTCCTTGTGGTCATGCAGCCTCCGCCTGTGATTTCTTGGGGTTGGAAATGTGACCTTTCACCAAGAGTTGGGGACCCTTGCCCAACCACCTTATATCCTCTTGGCCATTAGGCAGTGCTGCTAGCACTGAATGACCAGGAGCTCAGGCAGAATGAAATTTAGTTCCCTGCCAGCAGGACCCAGGTCCACCCAGATGTCCTGGTGAGCCCCTTCCTTGGTAGCACGAGAGGTGCTGGTGCCCCGTCCTCAGTGGCAGCCCTTTTCTGTGGAACAGGAGGAGCCTGACTGGCAGTGACCACGTGTGTTCCTCTTGTGGCTCTTGCAGAGGTAGGGTGCCCTCAGGACAAGCGGGTCCCACATCTCATGTCTTCTTTTACTGAGCAGATGACTGGGGAACTCCTGGAGTCTCGTGGCTCAGTCTCCCTGCAGAGCTCCCCCTTCTCCCATGGACCCATTCATTTCTCCTTCATCCCTCACAGGTGTGTGTCCCCCCTGCCCCCTGCTCCAGCCAGGCGCTGTCCATGAATGAGGTGATTCAGGCTCTGACTGCTGAAGGTCCAGGAAAGTAGGGAGATGTTAGGAAAGAGGCCCTACAATCTGGGCTGGCCAGTGCCTCAGTGAGGGGAAAGCAGGCCACGGGCACGGCTGGCTTTGGAGAATAAGGAAACTTCTGGAAGCCCATTCAACCTCTGAAGTATGTGGAAGAGATAGCAGCTGTAAAGATTTTGCAGGAGCCGGCTCTCGATCCCCAGGGTCTTTGTATTAATGATAACCCAAGCTCCTTCCTAGGAGATTGCAGATGCCATTGTTGGGATTGTTAACGATCTGGTGGCTGACCTTGGGTCCCTGAGGGACAGAGAGGAATGGAGGGGCAAGGTCTGAGGGCTGCACAGATAAGGAGTCCCTGGGTCCCCTGGGGTGCCTGGGAGTTCCACATGGATGACTGCCTCTAGGCAGGAGTGCCTGCCAGAGCTGACCCAGAAAACCTACCCCAGCCGGACAAGGACAGGGAGCACACAGAACCTCCATTACTCATTAACAAGCCTGTCGGCCTATTTCTGGTTATTTAGTGAAGAGCTGGTAAGGATTTTGCAGACAAAGGCACTCGCAGGGGACACATCAGACCAGTCCTTGTCACTGTCGGCAGGGCATCCCCCAGCTCTCGTGGTGTTTGTTCACAGCAAACTTTGCTGCACAGGCCTCCCTCCCCTCGTTAAAGTGTCTCCAGCAAGCTCGGCCTGGAGCTCCCGGGAGAGGAGGCAAGAGCCACAATAGAATGCCTGAAATAATACCGTTAGGGCATTGTTCTTCCTGCTGTTATTAAACACCACTAAAAAATGTCAGCCAAAGAACAATGCGAAAGCCATATTCCTCCCATTCTCTTGCAGACAATGGGGCAGGCTGTGTTCTAATTGCGCATTTCTTTGGGGGTGTTCCGCCCCATGAGGGGACCTGGTTCATACTTATTCCTGTGTCCTGGGGCCCCTTCACTGCCTTGTCCCCAGCCCTGCATGCCAGGGGCTGGTGTCCTGGGGTGGCCCTGCTGCTCTGGTAGCATGGGGCCCCAGGCTCTCTACCTGGAATCTGCCCTGGGGTCACTGTTATGTCACTCCAAAAAGGCATACCCAGCTGTCGGGAGTGGCCACTGCCTCTCTCAGACCCATGCCCTGGGTCAGCTTCCCCTTACTTGCTGGTGCCCCTGCTGTTCCTGAGGCCACACCCGCCTCACGTGACCCCATTGCTGCTGTCACCGGCCGGCTGTGTGGAGTCAAAGCCTCCTCTTCCACAGCTGGAGCCCAATGGCTGTGGCCATTGGCTGTGCTCAGGCCCCACCAGGGTCTGCGGGTGTCACTGGGCATGCGCAGCTCCCCCTCAGCAAGGGCCCCTCCCTCCAGCTCTGCAGTCTGACTGGTGCCGCAGACCTGGGGGCTGCTTTCCTCCTGCTCGGGCGCTTGCAGCTCTTAGTTTGCACTACTGCAGCATCTCCCTGGGATCAGAGTCACTGTGTAGGCTGGCAGGCATCTGGGTTCTCATGTCTGTTACTTGTTTGTTTGTTCAGTTGAGGATTTTTTTTTTTTTTTTGGCAAAGGGGGTCTTGCTGTGAAGCCCAGGCTGGCCTCTAACCTGCAGTGGTCCTCCTGCCTCGGCCTCCTGAGTGCTGGCACCACCACACCCAGCTGGATTAAAACTCCAGTTTACTTGTGGCTCTGCCTCTCAGGAGCAGTGGCCTCTGGCCAAGCTCTGCTGCTGTGTGGGTGCAGCCGCAGGCATCAGGTGCTGCAGGTTGTAGCCTCAGCCTCGTGGCTGGGGTGGCGTCATCTGGGTTGGCCCCGACACTGCTGCCAGTTGGAAGACGCTCCAGGACGTGGCCTTTTAAAACTCCATGACTGTCTGGGAGAGGCCCTGGTGTGGAGGAAATTACCAATTAATCTCTTGTAATTGGTTCTGATGCATCCTGAGGCTCCCCTAGGGGTCCAGGACTGCCTCGGGCTCATGGGAATGATGTCACTTGTCAGTCCCTGCATGTTGGGAGCTGTGTGGGGCAGAAGCCGAAGGAAGGTGTGTCCCAAGCGTGGGCTTGCCGACTCCCACCCAGACTAAACAGGCTGGAAGTGTACACACCACACAGCTCTTGGAGTAAACAGTTTGTTCTGTGCCTTAGCACTGTCCTTTGTAAGAGTGCTGAGGGCTTGGCCTCGAGCTGCACAGCATGGGACGTCTCCTGTCATCTGAGACCCGAAGCTCACTTGAGGCACAGAAGGTGGCAGAGAGATGCCCGGTGCCCACGCAAACAGCGGCGTGCTCTGGGCTGGGTGGTGGATGAGGGGCAGCAGCGCTGTCCCCGGGAAGCAGAGGCGCTGCCCTGCCTGCCCTGCCTGCCCTGCCTGCCCTGCCTGCCCTGCCTGCCCTGCCTGCCCTGGAGCGTGCCCTGGCTGGCTGGCGTCACTGCTGCGCGTTGATGACCGTGCACCTCACGGCTCCAGCCCGGGCACCTGCAGGAGCTGTGGAGCCAATACCCTGCACCGGCTCTTCCCTGTTAGCCCCTGGGGGAGCTGGGATGCAGTACTCCTGTGTTTGGCCTCCATTAAAGTTGCTTAAAACCTTTTGTTGAGTTGTTGTTTTAGAAAATAAAGCTGTTTCCTCAGGAAGAGCAAGAGCTGATAATTTCTAGTCATAACCAGTGTTTCAGCAGCGACTGTGCCACCTCCCCACGGCCAGCCCCTCTCCTGGAGGGGCTGAGGGCTGGGACAAGGGACAGCCAATGGGGCCAGTCTTACCTGGCACCCAGGACGTCTTGCCATTTGGTCCCAGGCACTGAGCCCAGGGTCTTCGCCCCGAGCTGCAGCCCTACGCTTTCTTGTTTTTCATTTGGAGGTGTGGTTTCCCTGAGTTGCACAGTTGTCCAGGCTTGGCTGGAACTTGGCATCCTCCTGCCTCAGCCTCCCCGATGTTTGTGTGGAACATTTGAGGCTGTTAGGTCTTTGCATCCTGTATTAGTGGACAGCAGACAAACCCAGTGAAGGCCTTGGCATGTTCCCATTATTCTTACTATACCAATACTATTAACATAATCAAACTGGTGGAAGATTTGGTTACTATATCTCTAGAAGTACTTTATGTTTATAGAGTCTGCATTTTATTTTTGTGACATAGAAATGAAAGTTTAGTTTAAAATTCCCGTCGCCCTTTCAGTAGCCGGTGTGTTGGTGTGAGCGTCAGCGCCCGCTTCTGCACGTCAGTCTTAGTCACAGGCAGTTCTTTTCCTGATTAGCTTTAATTTTTGAGTTCCACTTTAGACTTCTTTAAAGAACACAGAAACGCCGTCCCAGGGTATTACGAGCTGAGTGCAGTGGGCGCCGGGAGCTCTTCCCTCTCCGGAGCTTGGCTGAAAGCGACACTAGCATCATCGGCAGTGCTGTCACGCACGTGGCTTTGGGGGAAAAGGCCACAGAATTGATAGTGTGGTCCATCTTCATTATGCCCATTTATTTTCTCCCCGTGTGGTCCAGGCTGGCCCGTGGTGATCCTCCTGCCACAGCCTCCTGAGTGTGGGGACGCCAGGCAGCGCCAGCACACCTGGCTGGTGCTGTGCCTGTGGAAACACCTTCCCTGACTTGGGCTTCTAGGTGGAAGTCCTGTGGCTGTCAGAGGCGTAGGTCACCTCATTACCGGGACCTCAGCTTAGCCAGACAGAAGAAAGGCCTGCTCCTCCTGGGGTACAGTAGAGGGACAGACTTTGCAGTGGTTTTGGAAAGGTGAGGGCAGCAGGTGGGGCCTCCTGGGAGGGCGGGCTAGCTCCGCAGGGGCACCTGGGCCGCAGGCCTCCTTCGCGTGAGCAGAAGGGATCCTAGTTACTAGGCAGCAAGTGATGACTCCGGGAAGCTTTTGGGGGCGCTCCTGTGCGCTGGGCCCCGCCCTGGCTGTTCAGTGAGAAGCAGACCCTCAGCTTGCAGGGTGAGTCACGGTGTCTTCCACAGCCCGGCCCATCTCCCCCGGGGGCTTCGAGTCACAGGCACAGGCACGGAGGTACCTGAGAATCTGCATTTTGAAAAGGCTGGCGCTGCTGGTCGGGAGCCCGGGGCTGCCCGCTCTGCTCAGCGACGCAGGCTTCAGGGCTGCAGGGGCCTTGCCCAGTGCCCAGTGGCCCAGGTAGGATCGGGCCCTGGGTGGGGACCTCAGCTGACTGCTGTAGGGGGCGTGGTCGCCCTGGGCTGCCTTTCCCCGCTTTGGCTGCTGATGTTGCCTGCAACTCCAGTTCCAGCTGCGCAGAGTCCTGCCTCCGGGGAAACGCCGGGGCGGGGAGGGCCTGGAGCACGCGCGCTTGCGCTGTGCGGTGAAGTGGACGCTGGCGTGAATTTGGCCTGGTGGCCTGGTTCGCTGGACTCCTCTCCTTGTCGGAGAAGCCCCCAGAAGCCAGGGCTTTGAATCCTTGGTGGCGAGTTTCGGGCCACACACGTGCGCAGAATCTCAGAGCGGGTCCCTTCCCGACTCCGGTGCCGGCTCCCCGGCTCCCCGTGGGCAGCTTCTTCTTTGTGGCTTATCACGGCTCAATCCATTTCCTGGAGATGAGAGGCCATTCGGGGTTAGTGGTTTAAAATAACTCCTAAATTTTGGTCAGGAAATGGCCTATAAAATTAAGATAAAGTTGCCAAGGCAGGCAAGTAGGTCAGGGATGGGAACAAGGCCATTGTGGATGGTGCGGTCAGCCTCTGGATTGCGTTTATTTTGGAAAAATATGAAAGCCCAGCCCGGAATGAACAATATTCACTGATAAACAGGGGCTCGCGGGCCCACGCTGCACGGGTGCTCAGCGGCTGTGTGGGATTTGTCTCTTCCCGGAGCTTGTCTTTCGCAAACATTTTTTGCGACTAAACATCCTACTCAGGCCAGATGCTTTTTATCAACTAGTTATAAGAGGTCTGACCAAGTGGCCATTGGGCGCCTTCATAATAATTAGATTTTGGTTTCCCAGATACTTGAAAATATTAAGATTATATATATATTTTTTTTTCCTGGAGCATTCAAGCTTTTAAAATTCTGAAAAAATTCTTTGCAAAAATGTCAATTTTTTCCTGTTGACTTTATAAATACTCTTTTTTTCATGGAGGTTATCATCCGTTAATATATGATGAGGAATGTTTTTCTCTCCGCTAGATCATTCACTTATGGCCTGCATAACTTTGGGCCTTGTTTCAGGCTAGCAGCCACATTAGTAGCCAAAGGCCCACTTTAAAAAAAAAAAACCAAACCTTAGTGAAAACAAAGTAAGAAAGGCAAAGAACTTCTAAGCTCAGGGTCTGCCTCTGGCACTTAAATTTGTTTAATAAATGTGTGTTGAACATATGCTCTGTAGTTGGAATTCTTGTATTTTGAATTCTGATACATAGCTTGGGTAAAGTCAGTACAATTTTAATAGTAGATATTCTATTATACTGAAAAACTAACTTGGACTATTCTCTTTTGACCCCAAAGTGTCTTCACTCAGCCTCTGAAACTCCCGAGTCTTGTACCACTGTGCACTCTGGAGCCAGAGAAGGCCGGTCACTTCCTAACCTAGCGTCACGGCCTGACCATGCAGTCCGCTGGGCGCTCAGGATCTGCTCCTGTTCCCAAAGCCCTGCTTCTGCACTGGAGACCTTCCCTTTTTCTTTTCGATGGCGGTACCGGGGACTGAACCCCGGGTCTCCACACAGAGCTGTATCTCCAGCCCTTTAAAAAAGTGATTGATTTTGTCCGGGGTCTTGCTAAGTCACTAAGCTGCCAAGACTGGGCTTGAGTGTGTGATTGTCCTGCCTCAGCCTCCTAGATCTCCTGTTGAGATCGCAGGTATGCACCACCCTGCCTGGCTTATGTGAGACTTTGGGGAGACATTTTAGACCCAAGAGAAAACACTTGCTCACCATTGTCCATGACCGGAACATGTCATTGGTGGTAGCGGAAGACCCCTCGCCATGTAGCGTCTGCTGTGTGGATAGCAGGGAGCTTAGCTCTGAAGCCACCCGGCTGGAGGGTATGGGAGGGAGCGCAAGCCTGCGCAGCTGGAGGGAGGTTGTGTGGCCTACGTCCTAGAAGTGATCTGAGCAGCTGGCTGCAGGGCTTCTGCAGAGATCTGTGTGTCCCGGAAAGTGAGTCTGCTTGAGGCACCTTTGGGGTGAATGTCGCTTATGGGCTATTTTAGTACAGTGCAGGTGTCCAGTGGACAGCTCTGAGATCCAACCTTGTGCGGGATTTTTCATATGTATAAGCGTAGACACATTCGTGCATTTTTATACCATGAAGATGTGATATGCTGCACGTATAAAATGATGTATTCATTGAGTCATGCATTAACACAACTCACACACCCACTGTGTGTCAGGCACTGCTCCAGACTTGGGAACAGATGCAAGAGGTGCCCTCAAGCATTGTTCATGGAATGCACACAGATAAGCAGCCTCTACCTTTCAGCCAGCCCAAGGACGAGTCACTTAGAGAGGCTTCCCTGTTGTGGAGTGGGAGCAGCGTGGACCAAGCCGCTGAGGAGCTGGAGTCCTTTCTGGGAAGTGGAGCCTTCCGTGGGTCTCTGTATGCCTTCCTGAGCCCAGCAGACATTCGGGGATCTGCAGTTTTCAGAAAGCCTGCTGTCACTTTAGAGAAGGACATGGGTTAGCTCAGTTTTCTCCTCTGTCTGGGAGAAGCCGGGGGCCATAGGGAGGTGCTGGGGCTTGGGTGGATGGAGCCATCAGATGTGAAAACACCAGCTGCATGAATAGGAGCAAGGCGACAGGCGGAGTGGTGATGATTGGGAGGGTGTCACAGCCACCCTGATGCAAAGGTGTTGCCCTTTGCCTTAGAATTGCACTGCCCTGTGGCCAAGGCAGTAGCCCTGTGAAGGCCAGGCCAGTGGGAGAGGAGCAGCTGTCACTGGCAGCAGGACGCACCCAAGGCCCCGCAGCAGCAGAGGATGCAGGGCTTGCCACCTTTCTGTGTGACTGCAGGCCCCCACGAGAAGCCCCACATGATGCTCAGGGGCCTAGGGCTGTCCCCAGGCTCCATCCTAACTTGACCTAGCGCTTAGCCCAGCCAGTGCACAAACGCTTCTCTGTGAGTTGGGCAAAGGAAACTGTTCCAGGGACCCAGGCCCCCCAGGCTGCCTGGCAGAAGTACTCCGGTGTTTGAGGTTAGGGTGAGTGAGTCAGCAAGGGGACACCTGTGGCTATGAGCGAATCCAGTAGCTTGAACAAGAAAAGAAAACTCTGGTCAACTTTCCTTGGCAACACGCGTTGGCAGATTGTCCTAGACAGTTGGCAATGCCGGTACTGTGTCACCCTGCCACTGGGAAGAGCCGTTAATGAGGGGCAGTGGCCGCGCATGAAAGTCTCTGATGACACGAATCCCGCTGCAAAGGCTTTGGTGAGAGATGATTAGAGGCACGAGCCTTGATTTACTCTCTCCATTAGAAATTAGGTGTCCCCCAGTGCGGGCGGGGCAAGCCCAGCTGGTGTTTCCAGTGCATCAGAGCCTGAATTGTGTGGCCGTGTTGAGTGCTGTCTGGTCTGTCCTCGTGACCTTCGGTCATAGGTGGTTGATGGTTCCACCTGGAGACAGCACCGCCCTTCTAGGGCACCCTGCTCTGCTGGTGCGTGCGTGCACCTGCCTGATGCCAGGGAGCCGTTGGCAGAGGGAAGGAACTAGGCTGCGTCTCTCGTCAGTCAGTGCAGCAGCTGCCAGCTCGCACCCTCCCTGACCCTCCCGAGGTACGGCGCGTGGCACGGGGGCGAGCCCCCAGCGCAGGCTGGAGCAGCAGTTCCACGCTGCGGTCATGCTTGCACCGGAGCGGTGTCGGACTCTGCTCCTTTGTACACGGGAGGAGGCAGCACTGCTCGCGTTGTGGCCCAGGCCCGCGGGTAAAGCAGTCACCGAGAGGACATGGGGTGTGCTGCGAAGTATGTGTGAGTGGAAGGGGCGTGACTAGTGGAGGGCGTGTCCATCGAGGGTGTGGCTATCTGGTGGGTGTGGCTTGCGGAGGGGCGTTGCTGCAGTTGCTTTTACCAGACACTGAAGCGATCAGTGGGAATTGAGATTTTTGGTGGCAGCCAGCTTTTTTTCCCACAAGCATTGATCCACCTCGCGTGTGGCACGGGATGCTTTTAGCTACAGACTGGGCTACCCAGCTCTTCCTGCTGGTGGCATTGGCGGCATGCTCAGCATTTGGATAAATGTGGGGCCTTTTTTCCTGCTTCCCGAAGCCACAGGTGACTTCTGCGTGCAAACCTCCTTCCCTCGGCAGCGCTTGGTTTCTGTTTCTGACCTTCTGCTCCCAGCACCGTGTGGGCATCACTGTGCAGCGGGGCTTGCGTGGTCAGTGCCTGTTGACTGACCACGTGACAGCCAAGGCCACGCTGGGGTGTCGGGTCCTTCACCTGCTGATGCAGAGCTGTGTAGAGCTTAGCGCACAGCCACCGAAGTAGAGGAAAGACAAATGACCCATGGCAGAAGCCAAGCCCGAGAGCAGCCCAGAGGGATGGGGCCTTGGGGCCGTGTGCAGCGGGCGTGGGTGTGATCTGTGGGCTGTGCACCTCAGGAGCCACCGAGGTAGAGAAAGTGACCGTTTTGCCCATAACCTCAGTGACATATCGAGGACAGGTTCTGTGCACGCCTGGCTCTGTCTCTGTGCGGACAGTGGACTGCATGGGAGCAGGTTGGGGACAGACTGCCTGGCAAAACTCAGCCAGGCCCACTCGGAGGCGAAGGTGTTGGGAGACACCCAGGCTGTGAAAAGACAAAATCCGAGCCTTGTAAGAATTTGATTCTGGCATGAAGCTGTCTGAAGAACGGATTAATTCCATCGGAGGAGCAAACACCAGACGCAGGATGGGTCAGTACCATTGGATGTGGGGTTAACAGCTTTAACCCGGTGCTGCTGGGTGTAGCCAGCTCTTGCAAAGAGCTCGAGTGCATAGGCGGGGCGTGTGCAAGCCTCAGGGCCTGCGTGCTTCTGGCCAGCAGTGCCCCTGCCTCGCTAGGCCAGCCCCTTCCTGTGCAGCCCCTCTTCTGGGCTTTGCACAGGGGCATTTGGCTGCCCTAGCTCCTGACCCTGCACTTGGCCCTGTCCTCCATTCCCTGAGCACCTGAGGCAAGGACACTAACAAATCACTGGCCAGTCAACCCCTCAAAAGGGACGAGGGGTGGGGATCTGGCCTCCAGGATATAGCAGGGGCGGCATTTGGAGCATGACTGGTAGCCAGCCTGGGAGCGGGAGCCTTGGGAGAGTGGGTCCTGTGGAGGAGCAGTTGCCGGGAAGGTGGTATTGCGTGGTTGGGTGTGAGTCCCAGGGCCTGGGGTCACTGGGCGGAGGAGCTGCGGTGGGAACCAGGTGGTGAGGCTGCTGCCCTTTTAGGGTCACTCAAGAGTAAGGCCCACATGTTGCCTGTGTGAAGAGGCCGACCTTCAGGTGACGAAGCCTCGGACACCAGCTCTCAGCAGTGCGGTGACACTCTGACACCAAAGCTGCACTGCCATTTCCTCCTTGGATTCTGGAAATCAAAACTCCAAAGCGTTCTCTTTCTGAGGGCTGTGGCTTGTAGGTGTGCGCAGGGCTGGGATCTCCACATCTGCTGCATGGCTGGAGAAATAACCTTTAAAGAGCCTTGAACCAGGTTTTCAAAGAGAAGAAAAATCTTACAGTGCATAGGGCAGCCCGGAAACATTCACGACCGGACAGGGCTCTTCCCTTCAGAGCCGCACTGCCTGCCTCTCACGGAAAGCAGAGCTCAGGGTCTGTGGCCGTGCTGCTCCCTCTGGGCCTCAGGCCTCCCCTTACTGCCCCAGGACCCTACGACTGCCCTGCTTATCCTCCTGGAGGAGGTGCGCATGAAGAACCACGCTGTGTCATCTCTCACAGGAAGTTGGTTTTCCCACGGAAGATGGAAGAAGCCATGTAGCCGATGGCAGTTGGCCCCCAGGAGCTTGCAGTCCTGCACCCTTGACCCACCTGGATGGAGCCAGAGGTGTTACTGTTCTGTCCTGCAGATACCTGAGCCTGTTTTCCATACTACTGTGGCCTCAGGTCTGCAGCACAGACGTGTAACCTGCAGTGTCACCTCCGGCAGGGATTAAGGGCCCCATAGCTCCATGGGTGACAGAGCCACAGTGACTCTACCCTGGAGTCCTTGGCCCACAGCTTTGGTGAAGAAACACTGAAGAGGGACCCCACCGTTGTGAGCATCAGACCCACAGCAGCTTTGTGGAAATAGGGGTGTGCAGGAGCCTGGTGCCCCAGAGAAGGTGGCCAGAGGGGACATGGAGCAGGGGAGGACTGTTGCAGGGCCTCTGAACATGGAACACTCAGGGCTGGGCAGGCTGTGGCCTCACCTGGCTTGTGGCATTCCAGCTCATCAAGGTGAATTAATCCTCATTGCTTTCTTTCCAGTGACACTGGCATGTTTGTGGTGTTTTGTGGATTTGCCTGTCTGAAGCAGATCCATGCTGTGTGAGAAGCTTCCACTGCGGAGCCAGGGCAAGTCTCCCGGGTGGTCTGCCGTGGGGCGGGGGTCTTCAGGTCGTGCTTGCAGGAGACACAACTTGGCTTACTGTCCCTGCTTCCTACACTGGTCACCGGATGCTGCCCTACATGTTTTCCTGGCTTGGTGGCCAGACCGAGTGTGAGTTTCAGGTCTCATCGCAGTTCAAGATTCCTGTTTTCCGGGAGGAAATGCTTGGCCTTCCTACATGTGGGTGTGGGTCCGCACTGCTGGAGTGGGGTCCGGGTCCTACCTTGGTCCGAGAGGCGGGTGTGCCTGTGTTTTTCACCTCCTGATCTGGAGGCCCAGGCAGCCTGTGCCGGCCAGGCTGTTGGGACACAGGCTCCCAGGGGTGCCTTGCCTTCACTCTGGGCCTCGCTGCCCACCATCCAGCTCAGATTTCCAGCCACCCCACCTCCAGGGAGGGACTCAGTGAGCCCAAATGCAAGTGTGCTCGGTTCTGTTCTCCAGTGGAGTGGAAAACCGAGTGGTGGACCAGGTGGGGCTTTCTCATTTGGAGAGGAAACTGGGAACTTCACAGAGATAAGGTATTAATAGGACTGGAAGTGATACAGACTTGGAGCTGGGAATATTTATACTTGCAGCTGCATGTAGCAATCTAGAGGGACATCCCAGGTGGCTGGCCTTGGGCTTTGGGGCAGGGCCACACGCTGTCTGGCTTTTTGCTGAGACGTCACAGGAGCCCCGAAGAATTCTGGTCCTATTGGTGGAAGACCGAGTAGGCGCAGATGTGGTATCTTCTCCCCTTGACATGGGGCAGGGGAAGGAGCCCTTCTCGTGTGCCCCACCTGCACCTTGTCCCCTGGGTGTGCCCGACCATTTCTTTGCCCCTGGGTGGGTGGCCATGGGCGAGTAAGGATGCACCCTGCTCCACCCTCACCCGAAGTTTCCAAATGCCGCTCCTGAATTTTCTGGAGTTTTGTGTTGTTTCCAAGCTTGCCTCACAGAAGAGTTTACTGGCCCCTTGCACAGCTCTGGGCGGCCTCTTCCTGGAGGCAGGTCTGTGTGGCGCCTCCCATGTGGAGATGTGGCAGGAATTGCTGGTGGCAGCTGGCACCAGAGGTGGGCAGGTCACCCGGGCCAGTGCTGGGGGCCCTGCCATGACAGGCTATGACTATATGTGGCTTGGCCTGGAGCTCACCGGAGCGACCCTACCTTGGGGGCTCAGGGGCCCCCGGGAGCCGACTCCTATCTGCGTTGTGGTTCTGATTCCCCTGCCCTGTGGATCCGTCGCTGTTGGCTCTGAAACACTTCTGGGGCTGGCAGTTCGGGCCAGGCTGCTTGGCCGCTGGCAGCAAGAGCAGGATTCCGAGGCTGAGGCTGTGTTCCTGTCATCATGTGTGAGGGGTGCAGGCCGGGACTTCCGATCCGAGGATCCCAGAGCCGAGACCAGTGTGAGGTCCCCGTGTTCACAGCACGCATGTCAAAATCTGTGGCAGTAGGGGTGTGTGTGTGTGTGTGTGTGTGTGTGGTACTGGGGAGCCAAGCCCAGGGGCTCTCTACCCCAGAGCTGTCCTCCCCTTTAAGTTTTTTTGAGATAAGTTCCTGCTAATCCGCCACACCTATTTTCAGTGGCTGGCACAGCACACCCTGGTTCTGGGGCCAGAAGGGCATGTGGCACCAGGGATCAAACCTGGGTCCTTATACTTGCCAGGCAGGCACTTATGCTGCTGAGCTATCTCCCCAGCCCCATCCTTCAGTTTTAAAGATGAAGAAGCGCAGATGCCTCTCAGATGTGCTTTCCTGACAGCCATAGCCAGGCACACGGCCATTGCCAGGTTGCTGGTCAGGAGGTGAAGGGCCGGGTCCTCGGTGGGGTTGCAGGGCCAGGTCTCCGCTGGGCTTATCCTCCTGGCTGCACACAGTAGAAGGGTGGGTGCGACCCTCAGGCCTCGGGCCCTTGAGGGGCCTGTCATTGCAGCTGTGGCCTTGGTACCCGGACAGCGAGATGCCCATGCACACCTGCGTGTGCCGAGAGGAGTTGGCGCTGCACTCCTGCCCCTCCCCAGCTTTGTGCTGTGGCAGGGGCTGTGAGCACCCTTGGCCCCTGCCTGCTGGAGGATCGCAGCAAAACCAGGCTGCGCCTTGTGGAAATCCAGGCTTGCTCACACTGCGCAGCCTCCATAAAAACTGGTGACGCAGAGGGCTAGTGGGGGGGAGGCTCTCTTTTTCTGTTCCTTTGGTGCCTGGAGACCAACACTGGGGTGCTGTGTGGGCTTTTGGGACGCAAACACTGAGGAGGCCTGAGACTTCTGAGTTGCTTGTGCTCCCAGCCAAAAGGCCTGTGCACTTGAGCTGGGGCCGTGGGACCATGTTAGTCAGTTCTGGAGACATAGCTGTGGCTTTTGGGCTCCCGAATTCCAGAGTTTTGGCTTCCCTTGCCCTCTGCTTTGTTGTGACAGGTGTTTATTTCAGAGCACCACAGAGGAAGGGCCTCTGAGGAGGAGACATGTGGCCTCTCCTTGGAGAGTGCCACAGGAGCTGCGGGGGCTGGAGTCAAGTCTGGGATCCGTGTGCCACCTCCAGCCCCTTCTGAGTTCTGGGTGTGGGGTGGGGGGATGAGCTGGGGGCACCCGCCCAGGCCCCCACACCTTTCTTCCTCAGGAGGCATGGGCAGCCTGGCGCCTTATGAGAGAGGACAGGCACTGGGGAGGCATGTTTTGAAAACACTACTTTTTTGCACAAAGTGTTGCGGGTAGCACCTATGGGGCAGGTGTGACACGGTAGCCTGCGGTCCCTGGTGGTGGCTGACGCAGGGTGCTGTGGTCCTGGCCAAAGGGAGGGCCCCCACCCCTCACCCCATGCTGCCCATGTTTGACCAGGGAAGCTCCTGCCTTGGTCGCAGACTGGGCAGGCACCTGGAAGGCCCTTCAGGTGCTCAAGTGCACGGGAGGGTGGTGTGAGTGCGTCTGGATGCACACAAGGGGTGGGCAGGTGCACATTTTGTGAGGAAGCATGTCCGTGTGCTGTGTGCGTACATGTGTGACGTGTGTGTGCAGATATGCTTGTCTACGTGCACTCATCTGAGAGTCTGTCTCTGCATACGTGAGGGAGTGAGAATGCCTGTCTGTCTGCACATGTACATGTGTGGGGGGCCTGCACGGAGCTGGGACACCCCAGCCCCTCACGCTGGCTCTGAGCCAGCTCACATCTGGGCGTGCCAACATCGGTGTGCTTCTCCTTGTGCTAATTAGCCAACTGTACTACACATCAGAAATCAAAGGCACAGTGTAAGACTGCCTTGTCCTAGGCTCTGAACGCTGTACCAGTCTTCCCTGCTCCCTTTCCTTTCCCCACACCCTCTGATGTGGATGCCTTTCCTGGCCATTGCTCCTTTTGGGTGACAGTTGTGCGACTCCTCTTTGGCTGCTGTCACCGGTGAGGCACGTCACTAGCTCGGTACAGAGGGGCCATGAACCACGGTGTCCACTGCTCGGAGGAACTCCAGCGTCCACGTCACGACCTCCCCAGCCTAGGGAGCCTGGATGGGACGGGTCGATGACGCCCTCAGGATCTGAAACATGCAGAACTGTGGGGAGGTGAGAGACCGCCCATTCCTATCCCCAGAGAGAACAATGTTAGCTATGGTTCTCAGCTCTGTGCGTTGCATGCCCAGCTGAAGGCCCTGGTGGGGACTCACAAGCACCCGAAGGACTCATGGTGGAAGCCCAGGCTGGTGCCCAGCCAGGCTCAGGGACTCGGCAGACACAGATTTGCTTTTGGTAGATGTGCTGTCTGAAGGACCCCTGCAGGGTGCAGCCCATGCTGGGGACTGGGCGGGAGCCAGGTCATATGAGGCCCACCACGTGTCTGATCTGAGTCTTGCTGCAGTCCCAGGGCCTAGAGCAGTAGTGGCCCAGGTGTGTGGGGACCCACAGTCCTGGCAGAGTCCCCTGTCGCAAGAGCCCTCCCTCAGGGCTCCAGCAGCACTGAGGGTGCCTGACATGGAATCTGTTGCCAGTTGAATTGGAAATGACAGGGTGACTCACCGTGGTCAGCTGGCAGGAAGGGAGGTGGCACTAGGGGATGTGGCTAGCACTGGAAGAGTCACAGCCAGGCTGCTCCTGCTCCCCGTTGTCACCTACACCATGTCCAATCTGGATCACAGCAGCTTCTTCCTGTCCATGCTGACGGGTCAGAAGTACAACGATTTTCTCAGAACCCCAAGCCCGGGGCTGTGCGCCATTCCAGATCGTCGTTCCTGCCTGCCCCGGCCAGCCAGTGTGGAGGGAGCTCGAGGGCCGACGAGCCAGGGCCTGTGGTGTCACCAAGAGCCACCCTCAGGCAACACCTGGCGGAGAGTGTGGGCCCCAGGCCAGCAGCAGCACTGAATGCGGCCTTAGGGTTCAGGCCCACGTGGGTTGCAGGTGGCTGCAGGCAGGAGAGGCCGAGCTTCTGCTGACTGTGAGCAGGGCGATGTCGCTGGGTGGCTCAGAGCCACTGGCAACCCGAGGAGCACTGTGCCACTCAGGGAGGGCCCTGCTGGGCCCCGGGAGGAGGCCCTTATTGTGCAAGAGTTCCTCCTGAGAGTCACTGGTGTTCCAGATGCCGAGCTTTGTAGAGAGCAGGCGCTGTGCTCCAGAACACAGGCCTGCCCAAGAGACCACATGGCTCACAGCTGGACCCCGAGTCGTGCTTGGTATCGACACACACACTGTAAACACGTGGGCCTTTCTGTGTGAACTCTTGCAGGAGGCTTCCTTGCTGGCTTTGGGTTTGGTTCCTGCCACCCTCTGCATGTCAAAGCCTCGGCTCCATCCTCCTCCTCTTGGAGGACCTGGTTGCTTCCAGTTACTGCAAACTCCTCTCTCATTACCAAAGGGTGAAAAGATAAACTAAAGCTAATTGGGGCTGGCCAGGTAGCTCAGCAGATTAAGGTGCCTACTTAGGCAGATGCAGGGGCTGGGGGTTCAATACCGGCCTGCTGTGCTGGGCCCGCCCCCGGGGTGCGCTGAGACAGCGACTGAGACTGGACGTGGTGGCACATGCCTGTAATCCCAGCGCTTGTGAGGCGGGAAAGCAGGAAGGATCACTATGAGTCCAATCCAGGCATAGTGAGACCCTGTAGACCTGGACTAAATACATTAAAAAGATAAATAAAGTTAATCAAACGTTTTGAAATGACCTCAAGGCTGTGTGCGTTGTGGGGCACGGGCGCGTTTTGGAATGCAGAGACAGGCGCAAGATGGGTGTTTCTCGCACTCTGGTTGGGACGTTGTAGTTCCAGCCATGGGGGCAGGGGCTGCCCTTCCCAAGGCCTTCTCACCGCGGAACAATGCTGCTCTCATAGCTGCTGCCCCAGGAGGACCAGGAGAGAGCATTGCCCAGGCCTGGCCAACACGTGCCTGGGGCTGCTGGCTGGAGACGTGGAAGATCTGTGGAGCTGCTTTTGCCTCCAAATGGCTCAGAAATGGGACGTATGGCTGAGGGTGAAGGGAGAGCCCCTCTCTGCTGGCCCAGCAGTCCCCGGCTCCTCCCTAGGCAGGCGCACACGTGGAGCTCGGCACGGGAAAGGAGGGAAAGACACTTTCAGGTGGATTTTGCATCCGTCTTATAAAGTCAGTTTAGTAAGACAAGGGACAGGAAAGAGGCTATAGGTCTTTAAAAGGAAAATATTTACCTGCAGATTCCTGTTTGTGAGTTCTCCACATGGCTGCCAAGCTCAGAGGCTTACCGGGGCAGTCACAAAGGGACTCAGGGCAGCTGCTCCTGGAGCCCGCGCACCAAGTCTGACTGCAGAGGTGGGTGTGGGTGGCTGTCTGCAGAGTGCGGCACGCAGAGGCTGAGGCAGCAGCACCGCTGGCCAAGGCACAGGCGCGGCGGAGGGAGAGCCCGAATGGCCTATAGAATTCATTTTTAGAATGCTTTCTGCGGCAGTACAAGCATGGAATTGTTTTCATTCTTGGTGGCATAATGGCGACTTTGTGATATGTTCATGAGAATTATGAAGTATGGAATGTGACTTTTATTTTAAGATTGGAAGGGAACTCCTCGCGGCGCTCACTCCTGACCTTTCCGTGGGGCCTTGCGGTTGGCCGCGGCCCGCAAGTGGGCGCAGAATGTGCATTTTTGTTGTGTCTGAAATCTGGGCCCTGGGCACCTCGGAGTGGCGCACGCTCACCGGGAAAGGACGGCCCGCTGCTTCCTGTTGGTTCAGTGACCAAATTAAGTCATGGCATTTCCATCCTTCTAAAAACTAACCCTAAAAACAGTGTTCTCTATTCCTGTCACATTTCACCATTTAATAATAAGTTTAGAAAGGAAAGTGAACTCCCGATTTGCCAGACTCAGTATTAACAAAAGAGAGAAAGACAGGAGGGGCTTGTCTGAAAGGGAGAGTTGGGCATCGTTAGCAACGCACAGGTGTTGGGGTTGGCAGAGGCCAGGCAGGTGAGTGCTGAACTCTGGGGAACCCAAGATGGTGGTGGCCAGTGGCAGGGCAGCCAGCTCCCGCCACCAGCTCTGACAGACCTGGTCTGTGGTGCAGTGAAGCCAGCGTGGAAGGGCTGAGGAGCTGTGGCTGGGCCCGGGGCCAGGGGCTTGGCAGGGTCAGGGTTATAGATTTGATGTCTTGGGGGTCAGGAGCTGCTGGGAGAAAGTCACGTCCTACACTTCTGGGTGGCCAGTCTGGACGCTGGGAAGTTTTGCCCTGCAAGTACAGATGTGTGAGGCAGGCACTTGGTGTCTCCCAGTTCCCCACTAGAGCCTGTGTGGGGGGTGGGCCGGGGCAAGGGGTGGTCCTTACAGCCCCAAGGAGGAGGTGGGGGGCGTCTGGCCAGGCTCTGGAGTGAAAAACTAAATGCAAAGCCGCATTGCGTGGTTGCGACCTGTGAGGACACAGGCGTTATTTGGTGACAGCACCATGTTCCATCCTCTTGGAAGTCAGAAGATGAGGCCATCCCGGGCAGGAGAACACTGAGAACCTCTCGGAGGTGTAGAGTGTGGCAGGGAGCACTGGGCAGCTGGCCGTGTTGTGGTGATGGGCAGCTGCTGACCCTTGTGGAGAAATGCGCAAGTGTGCACAGGTGGGTGGGACCGCAAGGCTCCCGAAGGAAAGGGGTCAGTGTCTTTGGGAAAGACTGATGTGGGAAGCCAACGTGCACAGGAAGCGTGGTATTTATTTTAGGCTCTTTTTGAGATGGTGTTTTGCTGTGCAGTGCAGGCTAGCCTTGAACTCACCTTGTAGCCTAGGCTGGCCTTAAGCTCTCAGAGATCCTCCTGCCCCGGCCTTCCGAGTGCTGGGATTTCGGGCATACATCACCATGCCTGGCTTTCAGCAACATTGAAAATGGCAGGCCTCTGGAGAACACTTGTGGCCTGCCTCGGAAAGCTCCCCTGGAGCTGGAGGCTGAGGCACTGTGTGGGAGGACACAGAGAGAACTGGGAGAGGAGGAGGAGCAGAAGGAAGCTGGCCTGCCCACCGCGGTGCTGGCGAAGGCCGACGTGGGCGCTGCTCCCCAGCACAGAAGGGAGGTGCTTGGGCATGAGACCTAGTCAGAGTGGACTAAAAATTTGAGGAGAGGGGAGGCTTTCAGAGGTCCAAGCTAGATGACAGTAGAGGAAAAGAAAAAACTCAAAACAACAAATCTGGAGTGAAGTAATTTCTGATACGATAGAAAAGGGAAATGAAGGGGAATGGAATTTGGAAACCAAAATAACCGTCTGAGAGGTAGAATGAATAATTTACACTGTGGTAAAAGAAATTTTTTTTTTCCTGATACAAAAGGGGTCCGCTATGTGGTTTTATTGGCTAAGCAATGATTTTAAGGCTTGAAACAAGTTTCGTTATCACAGTTGGAACCAGGTAATAAGACCTTTGTCATGGTGCAAAGGAGTGACAGAAGTCAATCTTCTAGGGGCTGCGGCCTGCCAGTCGCCATGGTCAGGGAAAGGTCGACAGAGAAGTCGAGGCGGAGCGGTGCGGTTTCTCTGAGGTGCTGGACATAACGCAGCTCTGGCGAGGGGCAGGTTTCTGAGGGCTGGTGTTTCTGTGAGGGGCAGCCCTGTCGCCTGCGGGGGAGATGCTGCCTGCACTGGCCCCCAGATGCTGGTGAGTGAAGGGGAGGGAACGGCTGCAGAGCTGTGAGGACAAGGACAGTCTGGGGCCTGCTTACAAATGGCTTCAGAAACTACCTAGAGCACAAACTGGAGAATGACGCTTTCAAAGCATGGACGGGCAGGTGGGTGTTCCCAGGAGCAGGGACACGAGAATGAAGCACACAAGCAGGAATCAGAAGGGAGGGCAAAAGCTGGGTGTGGTGGTGCACGCCTATAAGCCCAGCGCTCCGGAGGCTGGCGCAGGAGGATCGTTGCGAGTTCGAGACCAGCCCGGGCTACAAAGTGAGCTCGAGGCACCCTGCGCTGCGCAGTGAGACCCTGTCCTTAAAAAAGAGACAGCAGAGAGGGGAACGGGAGTTTGCAGAGAAAATCCGAAGTTCAGCTGGGCTCATGGACATCCTGTGACTGAGTCCAGGAAAGGGCTGAGTGGAAGATGGAGCTGGGGAGGCAGGGAAGAGTGTAAAAGCCCCGTCAGCGCGGCAGCACCGGGCTCTGCTCGCGCCCTTCATCCCTCCTGCCACCGCGTCCTGCGACTGGTGGTGGCTCTGCTGAAACTCATTTTGTAAGGTCTCCTGAATTCCTGGGAGTATTGTGACTTTGTTAGCAGATCTACTTCCCAGCAAAGGGGCCAGGAAATGAGCAAAGTTCCATTTTAAGAGTTTTAAAAGGCAAAAAAGGCAGGGTACATGTCAAAAAATTAAAAATGTTCCACCAAACACAGCACCACTAGGATGATTACTCAATAATGGTAAGAGATGATATGGGAATTGAGGGACAGGGACGCCAAATGGATATTGAGAAATCTAAGGCAAATAGAATTGGCAGGGGGAAGGGAAAGTGCACTTTCACTCACTCAACAGCAAGGCTTGGTAAAGGGAACAGGAGAGGAGGGGAGTCTGTCCCAGGGATAGCTGGGTGGGGACGGGAATCTTCTAGAAGCTGAGGAAACTGTCTGGCTCCGGAGGTCAGAGGGCACACACAGCATAAACAGGAGGTGGCCAGCAGGACGGGGGGGCAGGGTGCTGGTGGCTGGCCACCAAGTATTCTGGGACTTCGAAAACCATGATAAAGAAGTGTTCAGGCAAATGAGTCATGACACCAGAGATTTCAGAGAAAGACGGGACAGGGGCAATAAAGAGTGACATGGAACAGAGCGCTTATGTCAGAAGCCAGCTCTCGGCTGTTACGTGGGTGATGTGATGCTTTACAGAAGTGGATCATCCAAAAGCCTGTGTTTCCATGGCAATCTGGGAAGATCCGTCTACACAAGCTTCAGAGATGCGTGAATGCGCTGGAATGTGGCTCCCTAAGAACATTCCAGTAAACGCGTTGAGTGTATTGGATGCTGGAATTTACCAAATGCACATTTCAGAGGCTTAAGCTCCTTTGCACACTGCGCCCTGACCCTCTGTTCTGGTGGTGCTGCTGTTGGCTGGGTCTGGAAGGTCATTCACAGCAGCCGCTGGCTTTGGGAGAAGCCATGGTCCAGCCTCAGAGCCCCAGGGGGGTGCAGTTTTCTTCTTCTTCTTCTTCTTCTTTTTACAGTGCTAGGGATGGAAATCAGGAACTACAGCGTGCCATGTAAGGGTTCTACCACAGAGCTATGCCCAAGCCCATTTTTAAAGACCCAGAAAGGCATTAGAAGCCTGGAGCCCCAAGTTTAGAATATTTGTTCAAGAAACACTACAGTACAATGCAGGCCAAAGCACGCGTGTCAGCTGAAATCCCCACAGCCCTTTCTTACAACCTCTGGCCCCAATTGGAAGCACAGGTATCTGTGTACTGCAGAGTCCGTGCCGTGCTATGGGGATTTCATCCATGTGTGCAGAACTGGAACTCACACTGGGGGCAGGAGAATGGGGTCTCCATGCCTGGGGTCTGGCCTGATCGTTGGTGTAGAGCCCCTGTGGGTGGTCAGATATTTTTGAGCATCATTCAGTAGACAACAGAATATTTACATACCTAGTAGAATCCTTAGTATAGCATGAAGTTAATGATTGCCTATGTGCTTTGGGTTATTTTGTACTTAGCATTTTGGGGGGAAAAAAACCATGTGAAATATGCTGCGGCTGTGGTCAGGCCTTGACAGGGGAGGTGTTTGGCCATGCGGTGGAATCATCCTGGAAGGCCAGGACTCGTCCCCAGGGTGAGCAGAGGGCCCGTTGACATCTGTGCTAATTCACTGGGCCAGGGCGCTGGAAGGAAGAGGACAAATTGTGTGAGTCACCAATGAAACATCACGCAGATGCGCAGCTGTTCCCCCAGTTCCAAGCCACTGTTTCACAATCTGGGGTCATACATACAGCGTTGTTAAGAACAACTTTAGATTCACAGCAAAATGGAGAAGGAGATGGAGTCTCTACCATCTGGTCCTTTATCCTATATTCTTTTGAGTGTTTAGTCCCCACCAGTGGCTGTTCTGTTCTTTATCAGGCAGAAAAATTAATTTTGATGAAGCTCTTTCTCTTGTGGATTGCATCTTTGGTGCCATATCTAAAAAGTCTTTCCCAGGGGCCAGCGGGATAGCTCAGCGGACTAAGCTCCTGCCTGGGCAAGCGCAGGGTCTGGCGTTTGACCCCCCCAGCACCACATGCCATGCCGGCCCTGCCCCCTGGTGCGCTGAGCCAGTCCCCAAGTCTGGGCGTGGTAGCCCACACCTGTAATCTCAGAGCTGGGGAGGCTGAAAACAGGAAGATCACTATGAGTCCGAGCTGCATAGGGAGACCCTGTATCAAATACATAAAGGAAAAAAATCCTCCCCAAACTCAAGGTCATTTAGATCTTCTCCTCTTCCAGAATTTTATAGTTTTGTATTTTGCATCTTGGTACGTGACCCATTTTGAGTTAATTTTGGTGAGTAGCGCCAGTATGTGTCTTGGTTTATTTTCTTTATGTGGGTGTCCAGTGATCCCAGAGGACTCTGCTTGGCCAAGACGCTGTCCGCTGTGTGGTCTGGTGCGCTGCTGGGCTCTCTCCTCTGTGCTGCTGTCTGTCCTCTCACTTGTACCACACTGTCTCAACTTTGGGTGCCTTAAACTAAATCCTACTGTTGAGCAGATTCAGTCATCTGACTTTATTCATCTCTTTCAATAATGTGTTATTTTTTTTTCAAGGGCTTCTGCCCTCTAGATTTAGTATGTTGAAAAGTATAAAACAATTTTCCGGGGTTGGACTGAATCTGCAGATCAATTGGGAAGAACGGATAGTAGGGCGGCCTTGAGCTCTCCCACCTGCGTGGGGCACCTCTCCATTCACTTCCCCTGTGATTTCTTTCCCCAGAGTCTTGCGGTTCTCCTCATGCGCATCTTGCCCATATTTTATAGACTATGCTTAAATATTTTACTTTTGATGTTAATGTAAATAGCAATCATTTGGGTTTTCAGCGTCTGATTCTACTGTCTACTACTAGTTTATTGGAAAGTGATTGACTCTGTACAGTCATCCTGTACCCTGCAAACTGGCTATAATCCATTCTTAGTCCGGGAGTTTTATTGTCAGTACATTTTGGACTTTCTTACTTTCTTTCTGTCTATTTCTTTCTCTCTCTCGTTCTTTCTTTCTCTCTGTCTCTCTTTCTTTCTTTTGTGTATTTAGTACAGGGTCTACAGGGTATCACTACATAGATTGGACTCCTAGTGATCCTCCTGTTTTCAGCCTCCCAAGTGCTGGGATTATAGGTGTGCGCCACCACACCAGTCTCAATCACCGTCTCAGGGCACCCTGGAGGCGGGGCTGGCCCGGCAAGCCAGAAATCAAACCGTGGCCGCTGTGCTCTGCTGAAGCAGGAGCTTTAGTCTGCTGAGCTATTTGGCTGGCCCCATTTTGGATTTTCTACGAAGACTTGTGTGTTAGCTGCAGTGTGCATTTACTAGCCCTGGCTTCAAAGTGAAATATTTGAAAGATTAACTAGGTGGTGCAGTGCAGCCCCAAATAAAGGAGTTCCATGTATACCTGAGGAGGCTTTGGAGTTGGAGTGATTAAAATTGCTTTGAGTAATTTTTGCTCCTGCTCCACGCGTGCACGTATGCACACGTGAGGCACACACGTGTGCAGGCCGCTTCTGTCTCCCCGGAGCGATGCCGCAAATGGCATGTCTGTCCCTCAAGTGTGGCGCAGTAAGCACAAGCCGTGCACGGTCCTCTGTCGTTCTGAAAGTTTCGTCTCTCCGAGGACTTGTTTTGGGGCCCTCTCGTCTGCTTATGCTTGTGGGAAGAGACAGTCTGGTGAGAGGATCGCGGCAGCTGCGTGGTGGAGCTGGGCGACTCCAAGGCGACTTGGGCTGGCCTCCATGGGAACAGCTGGTCCTGCCAGCACCCAGCTTCCTCGGGCGGCAGGTGTGCACCTGGTGTCCCTTTCAGATACTGGGTCCTCCTTGCTGGCGAGCATGTGGGAGCCCAGGGGCGCTAGTGAGGCCTCCTGAAAGGGCATGCACCCTCCGCCTCTGCTCTCGAGGGGCTGGCGGTGCCTCGCAGGCCGTCACCCCGCTGCACTGGCTAGTGGCTCTGCCCCAGCCTCTCTGAACTGCAGCACCCACTGCTTGGGGACATTGGTTTCCTGGGCTGCGGAACAGGGAGGTTGAACCCTAGATTCCTAGGAGTGGGCCCACTCCTACAGTGCTGTGGTTTCCGGAGCAAATCCCACGGCTATCAGTGCCACCGATAGATCGCTCTGGGCTCCTTTTGTTGGCAGTAACTGTTCCTCACAGTTTTCAGTGCAACTCAGTGTCACAGTGGTGGCCAGGCTGGACGGCTCCGGCATGTGGAGTGGCTGCTGCGCGCTGCCACCTGGGTCCTGCACTGTGTCCACTCAGCAGTGCAGCCGGCGCTGTCCTCGCGTAACCCCGAGGACGCGGGGTGGGGGCGGTCGGCGACTCGCTGAGACCAGGTGAGGAATGCGGCTGGATCCCTACGCAGATTTGCCCGCGGAAGGCCGCATAGTTCCCTTTGGTCCTGTGCCTTCTGTGAGCCGTGTGCGCTCCGGGGCAAAACATCTCATAACACCGGCGGGGCGGCTTCTCGGAGGCCGGCCCTGCACGTATCCCCAGGCGAGCGTTCTGAAGTGCGCACATTCTTTAGTGATTTAGATCTGAGGTGCAAGTATTAGGGAAGAAAAGCAGCCGCCCCCACGGTGCCCGCTCCAGTGTGGCGGGGAGCCCCCGAGTTTCTTGTGGCCTCCAACATCATCTCCCCATTAATGTCGTGTTCGCTGAGAACAGGACCTTCTCTTCTTTCCTGTTTATTCCTTGCCCTTAGCTCATCTCTTGATCCTTTGTAGGCCTTGACTAAACATTTGTTGAAAAAGAATAAACAAAGGCGTCATTAATGCCTTTGCAACAGTACATTTTTAAATAAAAATACATTTTAAAATAAAAATTAAATTGTGTCTTGGCCGGGCCTCAAGGCCTCCTGCTTCTTCTGTCTCCCCGAGTCACAGCTCATGGAGACCTGCGAGGCACAGCCCCTCGGAGCTCAGCACTGCAGCCTGTTTTCCTGAGATAGGGCCACCTTCTTGCAGGCCTGGGGCGGGGCCACACCGCGCCGACCTGCACACCCGAGGCGTTGCGGGCAGGCTCTCGCCATTCCAGCCCTGGTGCTTGTTCTGCGCTTGCTTTATTCTCAGTGAGTGGATGCATCAAACCACCCGACCACTTCGTGGGGCAGTTACTGACCACAGAAGCCGAGCACACAAAGCTTTGATTTCCAGACCTTGCTCACCTCGAGCGCAGTGCCTGAAAGCTTTGTCTTTGGCAGCCACGTGTTGCAGCTGGCCACAGCTGTGTGGCAGTGGGCTCATGTGGAGGGCAGGAGTGATGGAGCTCCTGGCGCCTGAGGGAGGCAGCATGGGCTGCTGCACAGTTTATCAGTGCGTGGAGACCATGGAGTCTCCACGGTGGGCTTCTCCTCAAGATAGGCCTCATTTTGCAACTCAGGCTGGCCCCAGACTCCCAGCGGCCCTCCTGCTGCAGCCTCCTGGGTGCCAGGGTTACCACACCCGGCCTCGGAGACGTGCTGAACCTCTGAGCTGTGTCCTCGGGAAGACGCGCTTGGCGTTCGCTCTCCCTGTAAGTGTACGCCCCTGCGGTCTGTGGAAGCTGGGGAAGGCCTGTGGCGGTGTGTGGAGGGAGCACTGGGTGTGCATGCTGACTTCTGGGTCTGCGGTGAAGAATAAAGGAGACTGGACACCGCAGTCACCTGCCACCCGTGGCCGCACTGTATGGTTCTGGAAGCAGAATGGTGAAGGAGAGGGTTAGAGGGTGTTGCAGGTGGAGAACTGCTCCCTTTCTTTTAAAGAGGCCCTGGCTGGGTAAGGGGGCACACAGCTGCAATCCCGCCATGGGGGAGGCTGAGGCAGGAGGGCTACAAGCCTGGGCAATTTAGCCATCACAAGCGCCTGCCTCCCGCTCGGCACTGGAGCCTGGGGACGGGGTGCCCCAGGTGCGTCCCTGCAACAGTGCGGCTCATGAGGAGCAGGTGATTTTTTGTATTGGATCTGAACACAGGATCTTAGCACTCAGCCTTTGTCTGTCTGTCTGTCTGCATACATGCATGTGTGTATGTATGTATGTTTAGCTAAGGTTTTGCTAATTTGCTCAGAAGTTCTGACCAGGTTTAAACTTCCCTTCTTCCTGCCTCAGCCTCCCTACTGCTGCGATTACAGGCATGCACCAACATGCCTGGTGGAAGTAATATTTTATTTTTCTTTTGGTTTTGGTACTGGGGGTTGAACTTGGGACCCTGCACTTGCCAGGCAGGTGCTTATGCCGCTGAGCCATCTCCCTGGCAGAAGTAGTATTTTAAAGCGGAATGGTCATTGTGCCCTCAGAGTGTGGGCCTCTGCTACAGACGGCCTCAGGCAGACTCCCCTCCGGGAGCCCAGGAGGGCTTTTCCTTCCTACTCTGGGGCAGGCCCTAAGCTGATCTCTGTGCGCATTTCTAGACTTGTCTGCAGGCTGCTGCTTTGGGTGGGGTTTTGTAGGAGCTCTGTCAGCTCCAGGTGTTGTGGGTGTGGTACGTGCTACCCAGTGTCTGGAGAGGGATGTGTGTGTGTGTGTGTGTGTGTGTGCGCGTGTGTATGTGTCCCCGTGTCCCTGTGGACACAGCCCTCTGTCTGGGGTGCTCCAGGTGTGAACTCTCCCGGCATGGTTCTGCTCTCTGCTGCTGGTTGTCATAAATATATATGATCATTGCAGCATATGGCAATGTTGCTATTTTTATAATCCAAAAGCTCATTTTTTTGGTCCTCTATTCCTTGTTTTATTTGCCTGTGAATGGTAGACCCAATATTTCAGCAACAGTCAGTGTTCTTTTATGACAGTTTTCTACTGTGCTACAGAAAGCAGGTTGTGTGTCCTGACCGCGCAAGGGCTTTTGGCTGGGTTCTCTCCGCTTTCCTATGCAGCATTGAGTTGTAGCTTAAATAAGGTTGTTTTAAGCACTTACTTCGATTGCTGGAGGACAGGAAAGCGTCATTTTGCAGGCATTGGGGAATGAACATCCAGCTGTGGACTGGTCCTCCGGCTCTGCCCCCACGCGTGTCTGGAGGGCAGTGTCCTGCTGCAGTGGGGGCCGCACCGCCCTCTCCTGCTGCATCCCGTGCTGCTTACACCTCAAACCCTCCAGGGGGTTCGTGAGGCAGGCCTGGGGTAGCTATGCTGCCGGCTTCGAGGGCCGGTGAGGGGCCTTGGGGGATAAGCTGTGGCCTGTGCTCTGCCCTGGCCTTGGGGAGGCAGTGCCGGGGAGTGCGTCTCGCTATGCAGTCCAGGCTGGCCTTGAACTACTAGAGAGTCCAGGCTGCCCAAAGCTTGTGGAGATCATCCTGCCTCAGCCTTCCGAGTGCCAGGGTGATAGGTGGGTGCTACCATGTCCAGCTTCTTTGCTTCTTGTCGCTGAGGTCCCCTGCCATGTTGCACTATGGGGACAAGTTCCCTTGCCTCGTTGTTAGGCCCTGGGCCTCATCCTGTTGCCTGGCCTGCTCGCTATACTTCTGAGCACTGTCCTTCGCGGGCTGCCGGAGCACAGGGAGCAGCCAGGTGGTATTCGGGCTGCGGCATGCAGAGGACATGCCCAGCTCCTCAGCGCTGTGCCAGGAGCCCCTGGAGAAGCGCAAAGACCGAGACCCCGGCTGGCTGGCACACGCTGCCGTCGCACTGCCCTCTTGCAAGGCGTGTCCCGGGCATCTCTCTCCTGTCCCCATGGCAGCCCCAAGACACTGCAGCTGGCCTTTGTACCCTGGGTTAGCTGAGCCAAGGCCGTGTGGTGGGGCTCCCAGGCACACCCTGCGCTCCCACACCTCAGCCCCGCTCCCCTGCCTGCCCCGCAGCGCAGCAGTCTCTGCAGAGTCAGTCCTATCCCCGGGCGCACCCCTTCTGTACGGGCCTCCCCAAGGCCAAGGCCAGCGGCTGTGTCTCCTGAGAGGGGAGCACTTCGCCGCGCCCCTGCGGTCCCGGGGTGCGCTTCACGCTCTCAGTGCATTCGCCTCTCTCTTTGGTGACAGCAGCTCCAAGTCCCGCAGGTCCTGTCATCAGGCTGCTCCGTGTTCTCTGAGGAGTTAATCAGGCCTTTCGTTAACTGGCTACCTGGTGTCTGGCTTTTTTTTTTTTTTTTTGGTGGAACCAGGGATTGAACTCAGGCCCTTGCACTTGCCAGGGAAGTGCTTATTCCACTGAGCCATCTCCCAGGCCCCCTGGTGTCTGGCTTTGAGCCAGGTCTAGGAGGACCACTTGGGGAACCATGGAAATCTGAGTACCCTCAAAAGCTGCAAATTTGGTCCAAGACCTCCTTTCCCCAAGCTGTCCCTGGAGGCATCCCATGGGGCCAGGTCCCTGTGGCCGGGGCGGGAGGCGCAGGGCCCAGGGTGACCAGGAACCCTCTGTGCAGTGCATTGTGCCATTTGTGCGCTCTCAGCAGCGCCGCCCTCACCACGGTCTCCTCTGTGGCTAATCCTCCTCTGCTCGCGGGGCTGCTCCTCCTGCCCTCCTGCCGCGTCCCGCAGCTGCCGGCCCAGCACCTGGCCTTGGCTTTCCTTTCCAACTTTCTCCTACGTCTTTACCCTCCTTGGAAAGAACTTTACCTCAAGGACACTTCTGTCTCTAGAAAAGCCACTGAGGTCAAGAACTCAAGCCTGGCTCTTCACCCAGACGCACCCATACCTACCTTTGGCAACATTCCTGTTTTTTTTCTTTCTGTGCATATTTTGATTAATTCTGCAACCACCTGAGGACACGCTGTAGGAGTCGTCGGAGTGCAGAAGCATTACTTGCAGAGGTGAGGCTTGGCATTGTGACAGTGTCACATCCAGCACATCCTCTCAGCCTTTGTCACCTAGCCCAATTCTGCCTGTCCTGCAGTCTGCCCCTGTCCTCACCGCCCTGGGCTCTGCAGTGTCCCCAGCCCCTGGCCACCGTGCTCTGGCTTCTCACGTGTCTCTGGCTTGGGGTCACACTTCTGTCTGCAAGAGCCGAGGGCTGGCCACCTGCCTCTTCTTGCTTCTCCTGAGCGGTGGTTCACAGTGGCAGGTGGCTGCGCCCCTAGTGGGTTGTGATGCGTGTCCAGCCCACAGTGCAGAGGAAGTTGAACCGACAGCTTGCTCCTTGCCGGGGTGTGGAGCTGGCTCTGTGGTACTGCAGTGGGTCAGCTTATTTCGGGGCCCTCCGGCTGAAACAGCTGAGGCGGGGAATAGCTTTCAGCTCTTTATCGCAGCGGTGATCTTCCGCTGTGCGCAGAATTTCCTGGCACTGGCGGGCGCTGACTTCATTCTTTAGGCTCTGTGCAGGGCTGCCAGCTCCAACCTGCTTTGCAGTGTTAGCTGCTGGGAAACCATGGACGCTGGTCTCCGCACAGTGGCTGCTGTGGTCTTTCAGGGGCGCCTGGCCAGTGACTGAGCTGGAAACTCTCTCATATCCCTGGGCTGTCCTGCAAAGATCCCTTTAGATCCATGCTTAGGGCGTGGGACGGCCCTGCCCAGTGGGAATGGAACACCCTTGGGACTTGGCCTGTCCCCTGTGGCAGCTGGAGCCATGAACTGCTGAGGGAAAGCACTTAGGGACGCAGTCACCTGCACCGCATATCTGCTGCCCTTCCCACATGTGCATCTTCACTGATGTGGAGGGCAGGGGCACTTGCAAGGAGGGGTGGGTCCCTTCCTCCAGGCCAGCCGTATTGGTCTGCCATCACTTCCATGAGACGTGGCTGAGCTGGGTCCCGGGCTGTCGTGGTTTGGGGTTTTGCAAGGGGAACAGTACAATAGAGGACACATTTTATAAGTTTATTTAGGCACCCAAAGAATCATAAAAAAACTGCAGGAAATCTGTCCATACACGAAAGAGCAAAGAATCCAGCTGAGGGCCTGGAGCCTAAAATCCTGTATGAATCCACCTGAAGATTTGGCGCCCCTAACAACGCCTTCTGAGGACACATTTTATAAGGTTATTTAGGCACCCAAAGAATCATATAAAAAAACTGCAGGAAATCTGTCCATACACGCAAGAGCAAAGAATCTAGCTGAGGGCCTGGAGCCTAATATCCTGTATGAATCCACCTGAAGATTTGGAGCTCCTAACAGTGCCTCCTGTCAGTCCAACTGGAAGCCCAGAGCGTGCCCATGACAGTGCCTCCTGCAGGCCCCTTTCACGGTCTGTGTTGGGAAGGCCCAAGGTCAGTGGTGCAAGCTAGAAAGTCTGCCAGTGGGATGAAGGATCTATACCAGCAGCTGAGGGATCTGCACAGGAGCCAGGAAGAAATACTCAAGATAAGAACCAGAGCTCCCCCATAAGTACCAAAGCCATTCTCAGGAAAGTGTTGTTCCAAGCTCCTCCAATGATGAAGAAAGCCAAGTTCCCATCAGGAAGGCCAATGCGACAAGCGTCTCCATGCACTTTGCTATGCACCGTCTTCCCCTCTGGAGCCAAGGTGAGGACCCAGAGCTCCCCCAAAGTGAACTGCAGCCATTCTCAGCAGCAGTGAGGTCCCAAGTTCCTTCACTATAAACAGCCAAGTTCACCACGAAAGCCAGCATGCCAAGGTCCTCATGCAGAGCAGCTGAAGACACCCAGCAGCTCCCGCAGCTCCAACAGCTTCTCCACACAGCGGCCTGGCAGCCTCCCAGCAGCTTCTCCAGCTCTGCCTCTTATGCTGCCGGCAACAGCCTTCAGGCGGGCCTCCCACGTGCAGCGCCACGTAGGGTCAGTGCAGCTGGCTGGAGCAGGCTGACCAGCAGTTGGCACTGCCACCGGGGCTTACAGGGCCTGGGTGCCTGACAGCAGCACCTGCCCTCTCTGTGGACGGCGGGCAGAGCTCATGTGCTGCGGCTCCGCCCTTCACTGGATTGAAGCATCCCATCTCGAGGGCACCTGCGTGCAGCTCCCGTGAGCTCAGGGCTGGTCCTGGACCTCCCAGGCTGCTGCTCACTGGTGCATGCTCTGCTTTGGCTGCTGGAGTTTGTGTCCCAGGGGAAGGGTGAGATTGAAACAGGACCAAGCTCAAGAGGGGGAGAGGGTTTCCCCAGGCCTTCCAGGTGGGCAAGACCCTGCCCCAGAGCCAGAGGCCTCCCAGCTCGGATGTGCAGACACACACTGATCAGGAGGGAGAGAAGCCTGCCGAAGGAGAATAGGCAACAGTGGAAGAAGTGTGACAGCGCGGAAGTCATCAGCCTCATTCCTGGGCCCCGTCTTTGAAGTTTCCTCTTAAAAAACTGAACAGCCCGCTAGGATTGATGGGTAGACCTGGAGGTGATGTTTTTTGGCCTTCGCAGGAAAAAGGAAAGTGGGCTGTACCACCGTGGACACCCCCCCCACCCCACTTCCTCCATCTTCACCTTCACACCGTCAACCTAGGGCTCCCTGGGATCTCAACTTGGACCCAGCTGCAGGGGCATGGGGGTGGGTGTGGCAGCTGGGTTTGCTGGTGACTTGCAGAGGGCACCGAGGGCCGAGTCGCCTTGGGACGGGGAGTGTGCTCCGGGGGTGCAGTACTCAGCTCCTGGCAGTTCCCTCCTTCCAATAAAGGGCAGTCTGCAGATCTGCAGCCTCAGAATTAATGACCTTCAGGGACCTGCCCAACCCGCCCCACCCCTGGCCAGACACAAGCAGCCCTACTTCTTTCCCAAACACAGCTGGCAATGCAGCTGCGGGGCCACCCCCACTGCACACACTTTGGAGACTGCACTGCAGCAGGCACTGCTGGGACATCGCTGGTGTGTTGAGTTCTGACTTTTTACACAATTTTTACAAATGCGCTAGTTCTGAAGAAAAGATAAACCCTGAACTGTTTAATTCCAGGTTCTCCTGTGTCCATAATTGGGGCTTTGTTTTTACTTGATCTCAGTGCTGGCCGCCGAAGCCAGCGCCCTGGCAGTCTATACAGTGGCCCTGATAGGCACGCACCCCAACATGGAAGGTAGCAGGCTTCTCAACAGTCCGAGATGTAGGGACAAAACCACACTGCACTGCTGAGTCTTGAACCCAGGACCTTCAGATCCCGAGGCTGGCATGCTGCCTGCAACGCTAAGAAGAGGGGCGAGGGCAGAGCTCAGGCTCCATCAGTGTCCTTGGGTTTGAGCGAGGGGGGCTGGGCCAGGCTGATGGCTGTGCCTCCTCTGAGCTTCTGTGCTGACTAAGCATTAGATGTGGGGATGACCTCACTCCAGAGGTCACAGGTTGCCCCCAATTCCCTAGATTTGCTCTGAGCCAGCTTGTTCTCTGCCCAGAGCAGCCAGGGGCAGCCTGTGAGTCTTTGGCCTCTTTCTGCACCATGCATGTTTTCCAGGAATGTTCCATGGGCGTGTGGGCGCAGCCAGCCAGAGCCACCTGCGGGGGAGGGGGTTGGTCTCCTTGCCCCACGTCCAGCGTCGCAGAACGGGTGGGAAATGCTGCAGCACTGGATCTAGCTCTGGGAGCCGGAGCCTCTCCAGTGCTGATCTGCTGATCTGGCGCTGCGTCAGGTTCCTCTGGGAACCCAGACTGCAGAGCTGCTGACCTTGGCCGGGGTTCCCGCCTAGACTGCATCCAGCAGGTGTGCGCTGTGCCCCGACCGCGCGCTCCAGGGGTCGGGGGTGTGCCTTCCCACTTCCCCGCCCTGGTGCATGGGTGCGGCCTGGCGCTGGGTACTCCCAGGCACTGCAAATGCTGTTCTCTGGGGCCCCGTTGGTGGTTCTGGGGTCTCGGCACATATGATGCTCAGCTATCCATGCCCTGCAGCCCTCTGCTCTGTGGGCAGGGCCATGCCACCCCAGACTCAGTTTCCCTGACCAGCCTCTGAGGGTGGTGATGTATAGGGGAGAATCTGCCTCCAGAGGGAGAGCCCCTTGCCTCGTCCTCCCCAGGGCCCCAGAACCTTGCTGGCACATGGCGGCCTTCCTTGCCCTTGGAGGCTGAGGCAGGAGGAGGCTGTGGGTTTGAGGCGAGCCCGGACAGAGGTCATCACAGTCATCCCACTGCCGCTCTGTGGGCAGCCGAGCACCTGTGCTCTTGTGGCCTCTGCCCACAGCCCATGGCCCTGCTACGTGGCGGGCACGGCCTGCCCCAGGCACCAGGGCAGAAAGAATACATGCATGTGGTTGGGGACAGTGGCTGGCCAGGGGCCTCTGCCCTGGATTCCCTCCACCACCCTCCCATGGGGAATCGCCCAGGAGCCTCCTGGGAAGTGGGCTGCTCCTCACCCCCTAGAGACGCCTGTCCCTGGCCAGACTTGGGACAACTGGGGGACCTGGCACTAAGGCTGATGCTGAGCAGCACTGTCTCTGGTGCCCTCCCCCCCGGCCTGCCAGGGTGTGAGGAATCTGGGATCCTGGGCTTGTGGGCCAGGGAGGCCCCAAGAAGAGCTAGAGCAGTCGATCCCAAGCTCAGGAGGCTCAACCTGCAGAAGCAGGTGTCTGGGGGAAGCCAGGAAGCCTCGTAGGCTGGGGGGAGGCCTGCGGAAGTGCTGAGCTGTGTGTGTATGTGGGATTCCCAAGCCAGGAAGCTGGGGTCCTGGGGCTCCTGATCCAGCACAGTGGTGGGGGACAGGTCACCCCGGCATTGTCTGCTGTCACTGTTGCTGGGTGCACAGAGGCCTTGGGGCGTCCCTGGGGTTTGTGACAGAGTCTTTCGGGGGAAGCTGTGCATTATGTGAACTGAGCCCCCGAAGTGTGGAGTGCAATGGTGCCCCGGCGTGCGGGGTCTGGGAGCCTCTCGTCCCACAGGGTCTGGGCCGCAGGCCACGGAGGTGGGAAGGCCAGGTGGACAGATGGGTGCTGGACAGGCCCTTGGGGGGAGATCGTGTTCAATGCCTGGGACCTGTGCCTGGGGTGACTGGCTCCGCTGTGCACCCTGCACGGAATGCGAGAGCTGGGGGACCCATCATCTAGGCCTGCATGGCCAGTGGGGGCGGTGGCCCCTCGAGTGATGCACTCCTGGTCTGCGGACCTTGCATTGATAGAATTAAGCCAGAATGACTCGTTTTTATTAAAAATGACCTTTTATCGTGTTCTAAACACATTCCCGTGGGTTTTTGCATAACAGGGATCGAACCTAGGGGTGTTCCACCACTGAACTACATCCCTAGCCCTCTCTTTCTTGACACAGGATCTCTGTATGTAGCCCAGGCTGGGCTGAAACTCACAGCAATCCTCCTGCCTTAGCCTCCTGAGTGCTGGGGTTACAGGTGTGTACCGCCATGTCTGGCTTTAACAAAGATTGTAGTTTCATTTTTTATGTCAAAAAGTAAAGCAACTGTCCATGGGCTTTTGATGGGCGGCTGGACACAGCTTTCTGAGCTAAAGCTCTGCCGTGACTTAGGAAGAGAAGAGTGCGGGCTGGGCAGCGTGGTGCAGCGCATTCTTTGTGCAGGGCTGCTGAAGCTGTGCTCAGAGCGAGAGGGAGACCACGCGTTGTGGTGCAAGTGCTTCTATCCCCTTATGTATTAATTCCTCATGAACATCAGTAATTTCAGATTCTATTTTAATAAAAGGGAGACATAGCCAGGGTAAATAGACTGAAGTAATTCTTAAAATTCCAAGTGTAGATTACTAACTAGATTTAGAGGTTTTTTTTTTTTTTTTTTTTTT
>NW_004524615.1:2287278-2298313 GCF_000260255.1 Octodon degus
CTTTTACTCCACGGGCACGGATGTTCTAGCTTCTGCTGTTGGCCTTTGGGCCTTTCTAGTGTGAATCCATGCAATAGGCCTGCACAAGACACTGTAGTTGTATTTGCTTAATGTCTCACGCCTTTGGTCTATTAGGTGGTTTGTTTTTTGTTTTTTTTTTTTTTTTTTTTTAGAGCTGCCCAGTTCACTTTGGTGCACATGATTTTTATTTGTTTAAACCTAACAGTAAGTGTAGGAGGAAAAGCTAGAATTTTATGTTAACATGTTTCTTAGGAGTGCTTACTCAGTAGAAATGGTGGTTTTATTTCTACAGATCTTCTGAATCTGCGCTGCATTTGAGCCCACTGGAAAGAGTGGATAGAAGGGTCTGTGACGATAAAGGAGAGGGTGCAGACACGGGGCCTTTGTGTGTCCTTCAGCCGGGGCCTGGAGGGCCGCAGGGGCTATATTTTACTGCACTAAAATGGAAGTCAGGGCAATAACCACAAGGAATTTTATTTGCTATTTATCTTCCTAATGAATTAGAACAGGCTCAGCCCTGCTAAGTATTTTCCTTGACTTCCCCTGGTGACGCTGAGAGCATTTTCTGAGGGTGCCGGCCTCGGCCAGTGTCTCGGTGCTTAGCTGGACTTCAGGTGGACTCCTCGTGCGCTGGGCACTGTGCTCTGGAGGTGGGGCGTCTACATCCCAGGGGGGGCGGGCCGCAGTCCCTTGTGGGCACCCACAGAGGCCTCTTGGTGTGGTTGGCCACGGTGTGCTGCCAGAGCAGTCCCGGGGCAGCCGCGGCTCCCCTGCAGTGGCTCCTCTCTCTGCTGCGGCTCACCTCATGTTTCTCCTCGGACCATAAGTGTAGCCCTGTCTTAGGTGGCTCTTTGGAAAGTGCCATTTAGGGTTTGCAGGGTGGCATTTTGGTTCCCCAGCCCTGACCACTGCTACTCATGCAGGGCCAGCCAGCTCTGTCCTTCCCTGTCTGCCGCGCCCTGGAGTGGTGTCTCAGGGCCGTCGTTCAGATGGGGCCCTGGCCTCTTGTCCTGTGTGGAGTGGCCGGCTGTGCCCTCTGCAGATGTCCTTACTCGGCAGGGTGTGTCGCGCCCACTTTCTGTTGGATTTTGGGTGCGTTTCCAACGTGATCTTGAAGACACTACTCAGACGGTGTCATCCTGGTGGGGCGCTGTCTCTTTCCAGGGCTATGCCTCTGGGCTGGGAGCTGCAGCACACTCTAGACGCTGTCGCTTCTGAAGAGCGTGTGAGGTGCTCGTGGAGGGTGGCACCCGCCCGCAGTGAGCTTCTGGAAATGAGGCTTCAGTTGCGTGCTGGCTGTCTGAGCTTAGTCTAAACAGGCACCTTTTTTCTAAAATGTATCCATGTTGGACAGAAAGGCGAGCAGTCCTGACATCAAAAAAGACTCTGTAGTCCCCAGGGTCCCGACAGGGGCAGGGATGAAGCAGGGGAACAGAGGCCGAGGCAGGATTCATCTGGGGTCCCATTCCACCAGAAACAGTGACCCGAGAACTGTCCTTCCTGGGGTCGTGCAGGGCGCCCCATCCTGGAGCAGGGCACCGTATGGCATGCAAGCCTGCTTGACCTGCTCTCTGCGGAAAGCAGGGACCTGGGGCCCGTGAACAGGTGTCATTCTCTAAGGAAGGATGGGGCCTTGCTCCTCCCCGTGCCTGGCCTGCATGGCGGCTTCATGGGGAGGCGCTGACAGGGCGCGCGCGCTTCAGGGCCGTCCTCTGGGCTGGTGCACAACCCTGCCCCTGCCGCAGTGAGTGCTGCCATAAGCTAAGTAGGCTAACAGGCAAGAGGAGCGTGAGCTGCACGCTTGGCAGGAGGCAGGCAGGAGGCATCACCTGAGCCCTGCCTGGCTGAAGCGGCTCATCAGCTATGAGAATCAAAATCTGCCGTCCAAAAATAAGCTGTGCTGCAGCCTGTGGCCGTCTTCTCCCTGCCTTTGTTCCTGGGGGTGGGGCGGGAGCCGATGTGACATCAGCGACGATTTTCAATATTTAATTGTCTCAGCAACACAGTGGCCATCCTGTGCTCGGGCTTCGAGAAGCTGTTTTGGCGCTGTGCATCCGCCATTCCTGACATAGTTCCCTGGTCACGTAGGCTGTCCACATTTCCTTTTTCAGTGCGACCGGTAGAGCTGCTCCCTCAGGGCTTGGCTGTTGGGACGCAGAGGGTGCAGGAAAGAGCGGGCACTGCCTTCTGGTGCCTGGTGGGAAGCAGCCTCCCTGCCTGGTGCTGCCTTCCTGTCACCTCCTCAGAGCGGCCAGGCAGTGGCCCGGGAGGGCGGCTGCACAGCTGCTGGGCGCCCCGGTGTGGTATTAGGCCGCAGCCACCGCCACCGTGGGCTTGGAATGTTTCATTTAGTGTAAGAATTTGCAGGGTGTGCTCTGGGTCGTGGGAGGGAGGGGCTGGGCCTGCGGGTTCCCCGTTTCCACCTGATTAGGAGTCACCCTGGAAATGCCACACAGACGGGATGGTGGCGTGGGCTGGGGAGTGGGCAGTGAGTGGTGGCACTTAGGTGACACGGCTGCTGGCCTTTGGAATGGAGAGGGGGAGGAGAGCACAGAAATTGGGATCCACGCCAGGGAGGCCAGGAAGAACATTCCAGAGACGGCTGAGGGCTGTCCCTGAGTGTCTGCAGTCCTTGCAAGGCCACCAGGCAGGGCACCCTGGGGACCTCCTGGCAGGGAGCCTGGGCCCCCTCTCAGATGAATTCCCTGCTTGAGTCTCTGGAGAACCTCAGAGCAGGAGGAAACAGGCCAGTGCTCTCTTTGTGCGAGGCTGGGTGCACTGACTTCTCTTGGGAGGAGGCTGGGGACCTACATGCACAGCTCTTTTCAGGAGGTGTTTGGGGGCGAGTGGGCAGAGTACCCTGGAAGAGACTGCGGTTCTGTGGGTGCTGCCAGTGAGAGCAGAACCCGGGGACCAGGTGTGCACAGAGGGCAGGTCCCAGGGGGTCCCCACTGAAATGCAGGAGTTGGACTCCATAAGTCTCAAGTGTGCCCTTCCTCCAGGGCCAGCCCTGCCCCTGGGCTTCAGGAGGGCTCAGCCAGTCCGGATGCTGGGGACTTGCTGGGGCCATGCCGGTGACTCACGGTCACGGGAAGCCTGGCCCAGGGTCGTGCTTTTCCACCCACGGGTCCCCATGGACACTCATGAAACCTAGTTGCTGTCCAGCCAACTGTCACATGGCCGCCCCTTCTAGCCACATCTGTCTGCAGCTGGCTGAAGACCAGTGACCTGGGGTGAAACGCTGGCCTCGTTTCCCTTCCCTGGGGTTTCCTCTTCTCGGGCAGGAGCACTTGATGTCCACCCTCATGAGCAGGGAAAGACAAGAGCAGCAGCAGAAATGAGTCAACAAGTGTTCCGTGGGAGAAATGAGCCCGATCTGTAGCCCTATACTGGGTGTCAGGGGCACCCTCCTCCCACCGGTGGGAGCCCTGAGGCCCTGCAGACTCCGACTCCGCTGAGAAACAAGAGAGAGCGTGGCTTGCACATGTAGCACCCAGCCGCACTGCAGAAGGGAGGGCTCCACACTAGAAATTCAGTTGTTTCTCCAATTTTTCATGATGATTTCCTTTTTGCCAAGAATGTATCAGCACTCGGGGTTGTTTTCACATAGGAGTAGAACTATTTTGTGAGCCTGAAACATGGTAAGGATTGTTCTCCCTGCCTTCCACTATTGAGTGGAACGGAAATTTTATTTAACTAGATTCTCCTATTGATTATGGGAGTGATAAAAATGACTTTCTCATCTTTGGACTGCAGTGATCTTGATTGATCAGAATGAAATCATGACAATGAAACAATAATAGTTAAAATGCAGACATAGAGGCGGGGGCTGTGAGCTCTTTGAGATTGAGGGAGAAGGATTTCTTCATCCTGAAATGTACCAGATGTATTTGTAGAATTTCAAAAATGCTGTGCAAATGTAAGCTTTTAAGAAGCTGTTATCTGTGCTGCAATGTTTGGCCTGTATTTTGTTCCCTGCTTTTTTTTTTCCCCCATTATCTCTTCGTTCCATGGACAGTTTTTCTTGGGGGAACCAACTTTATAGAGGTTTCTGGTTTTCCAAAGGCTTCTTCCACCTGCTGGCGCCACCTGGCATGTCGGAGGCCACATGCGCCACACACTCGTGGCCTCTGTGCTGTTGATGCTGCCCCAGTCACCCTAAAATACACACCTCCTCTCATGGGTTTCTAGCTGCGCAGATCATTGTTGGAAAGGTCCCTGAGGAAGTGCACAGGAGGACCATCGGCCAGCAGCGTCCCCGAGCTGCTTTGACATTGTGCACAGCATGGGGAATGTGGGGAGGAATTTGGAAGATAAGCTGTTCGGACTTGGCAGGGCTCCATATGTCCCTATTTGGTAGGATGTGAGGCACACAGGAAAGGCCCATCTTCCACTGGAAGCGGGGGATGCCACCAGCCCATGGAGGACTTCGCCCCGTTCCCTGCTCCCAGATTCGCATGTGCACTGGGGCAGGCACTTCTGGCGGCTCAGCGTGGCAGGGAACTCCTCCGTACTTGCGCCATGGTGCGGAGCTGGTGCCCACGGTAGTTGGTAGAATGCCTCACTGGTTCAGTGGCTGGCGTGCTGGTCTTGTGGCTAATTCTGGAGCGGAGAGGGCTTCCTGAGATGCTTGGATCACAGCAGCCGGGAAATGGGTTCATTCCATGTCAGGCCATTGACCCCAGCCCTCCCCTTCCTGCTCTGGCCCGAGGCCTGTGTATTGTAAAGTCGAGTCATATTTTTAGAACTTAACATACTTTATGACATGAATGCAGATGGTTCTGCTCTTTGGAAATCTCAATGGAGCATAAAAGCAAAGTTTAGTAATGTGGATGGTGTCGGCTTGTCCAGAAAGCACTGGAGAGACTGAGTGGAGAGGGCACAGGGTGGGCCTGCCCCGCAGAGCCTTCAGCAGGCCTTTCATATTGTCCTCGCTCGGCTGTTGAAGGGGTGTGTGTGTGTGTGTGTGTGTGTGTGTGTGCGCGCGCGCGCACGCGAGTGTGTTGACTGCCTCGGGAGGCACTGTGCTTTCCTTTTTCCTACTGCAGTCTGTCTTCCATGATGGGGCAGCTTTTTACACCCTCGATACGGTTTCAGGCTGTGTTTTCTTTACTGGAAAGGGCTGCAGGGACTTGGCAGATGTCCCTGCTGGGAGCCCTCGGGGGTCTCTCTCCCGTCCAGTCGGTCCCCCCAACCCTTGCCCATAACCCTCGCTCCTGCGAGTAACACCAAGAGCCCTCCTTGCCTGTGTGCTGAGGTCTTCGGGCCACATTCTTTGGCCTTCAGAGTGCTTCCGGCCCCGCCCCCGCCCGGCCTGGCCCCGGGGAAGCGGCCCTCGTGGGAAGGAAGCATGGGGCAGAGCTAATCTGCCTGGGCCTGGAAGCCACACGGAGCGACAGGGAAGGAGGAGGCAGCGCTCCTCCTGCCTGCACCAGCCCAGGCCAGGGAGTCCTGGCCGAGGAGGAGGCCTGTGAGGGCCCCACGGGCGCTGGACGCGGAGGGAGGCGCAGTCTAGGCTCGCAGGCACACTTCGGGGCGCCCCGCAAACTGCACAGAGCTTTTGATTTCGCTGTGAGGCAAGTAAGGTGGAGCCGCTCAAGAAGCAGCGGCATCCGTGGCAGCACGCCCGCACCAGGCGGGCGCAGCCGCGTGAACCGCAGAGGCCCGCCCCGCGCACCGAGCGGCTCCGAAGGCTGGGCTTGCGGCGTGGTTCCGTGAGCCCCGGCGAGGAGCGAGCCCAGCGCGCATCGCATCGTGGCCCGCAGCGCCGCGCCCTGTCGCCGCCGAGTGCCGGCGTGCTGCCCGTCGCGCAGGGGAAGTAAGCGGCGAGCTGCGGCCCCGAACTCTGCATTGCCACTAAGCGCGCATGGGCGTTTGTTGGTCATTGTAAAAATCAGTAGCTGCTTTTAGTGAAACTATTTCTGTAAGACGCCAGCCCACCTAGAATGTGACACAGACGTGTGGGCGGGAAAGTGTGGTGGTTTTTTTTCTGAAAAGCAGATCATAATTTAGATAATTTGTTAGCATTAGGAAATCTTTGAAATTGCCTCCTAGAGCTACAGTTGGTAATAAAATTTGTTATATGAATAAAGAAGATAAAAATGTCCTCTGTGAATAAAGTTATAAAGATCTGGTCTGGGATTAAAACATTTTTGTGTGATATACAGTCTGGCCAGCAGGGCAGGGCCAGCGGCTGGCTCTGGGCCTTTATTTCCCATTTCGGATTTTCCAGTTTCTGTTATTATTATTAATCATCATCATCATCATCATCATCATCATCATCATCATCATCATCATCATCATCATCATCATCATTTGTGGTACTAGGGATCAAATCCAGGGCCTTCACAGTAAGTCACACTTCTAGCCTTGAAAACAACTTTCTTTTCTTTTATGTATTTGGTACAGGGTCTCACTGCACAGCTCAGACTCAGTGATGTCCCTGTTTTCAGCCTCCCAGTGCCACCATGCCCAGACTTGGTCAGTGGCTCAGTGTGCCCCTGGGGTGGGGCCTGCATGGCATGTGGTACCTGGGATGGAACCTTGGTCCCCGCGCTTGCCTAAGCAGGCGCTTAGTTCAATGAGCTATGTTACCAGCCTTTTTTTTTTTTTTTGTATTTTAGGGAAGGGTCTACAGGGTGTTCAGGGTCTCACTACTAGATCAGACTCATAGTGATCCACTTGTTTACAGCCTCCCAAGAACTGAGATTACAGGTGTGTACCACCACGCCCACTCTCAATTGCCATCTCAGCATGCCCTGGGGGTGGGGCTGGCATAGCAGGCCTGGGGATTGAACCCTTGGCGCACTTTAATTCGCTGAACTATTTGGCCAGCCCTCGTCACCCTTTTTTTTTTTTTTTTGGCGGAACCGGGGATTGAACTCAGGCCCTTGCGCTTGCTAGGGAAGCGCTTATTCTACTGAGCCATCTCCCTGGCCCCTCGCCAGCGTTTTAAAAAAAATCTTTTTTATTTATTTGTTTATTTGGTATAGGGTCTTGCTACACAGCTTGGACTCAGCTCAGTCCGATAGTGATCCTCCTGTCTCAGCCTCCCCAGCACTAAGATTACAGGTATGCGCCATCATGCCTGGCTTTGGTGGCAGGCTTGGAGTGGGGCCAGCACAGCATGGCGTGCCAGGGATGGAACCTGGGTCCTTGTGTGGGATTCCTGGGCCCTATGTTCACACATAGCTTTCTGGGACAGTTCCCGAAACCCCTTCCTGCAATTTCCTTGACATTGAGTGTCAGTGAGCCTCGAGATTGCATCAGCATTTGGAGGAGGAACCCCAGCTCTACCCTGAATTTTCAGTTTCAGGTCAGATGCAGGTTGCAGGGGTGAGGTACAGTGGGTGGCAGGTGCAGAGTGGCAGGTGTGTGGGTGTGGTCTTGTGTCTGAGCACCCATCTGGTTATTGCTGGTTGTCACCTGGTTAACCTAGTTACCTACCAGGCAGCGCCAGCTACCCTTCCCTCCGGGCTGTGCCGCGCCCTGCCACTGGGGACGTTACCCGTGCACACAGGGTGCTGCCTGTCATCTGTGTTGTCACTTCTGGTTAGTTAAGTGGGCATCAATGGCGCTTCCACCATGGGGCTGGCCCTCCCCAGTGACGCTGAGATGCTACACATCCGCGATTAAGAGAGCACAGACTTGGTGGGGTCGTCACCTGCAGGACCCATCTTTCCTTCTTAGCATGGGTGTTAACGATGCACACAGGCACAGCTGAAGTTTAGCCTCAGGCAAGCTCAGTGCTAAGCGCCAAGCTGCCCCGGAAGGATGGAGGTTGCTAGGGGGACTGGGAGGACCCTGGGAGCCCCGTGGTCAATGTGTCCCGCCCCCGTGGCTAGAGGGTGACAGCTGAGGCGGGGTGTCTGGGCCGGCCCATGTGCAAGTTGGAGTGCGCATGCAGCCTGGGCCCTCTTGTTCAATGACCCCAGTGGTCACCAGCACTCAGTGTGGGGCCGCTCTGGGGACATGGAGCAGCTCAGATGCTGGGGTTATGGGAGGGGAGGCTGCACGCAGCCGCCTACACGGTGAGTCAGAGCAGGAACAAATCCCTGATCAACGCAGCTTGCTTGGACTGCTGTCAATTGTCCCCATTTCCAAAATGCGAAATCAAGAGCAGCTCCCTGTCTCGGAGGCGCTCGTGCAGATGTACGCTCAGGGAGTAAGTGTCTCCAGATGGCTTGGTGGAGCCCGCCAGCCCAGCGAGGGAGCTCGGCCAGTGAGCTGCTGGAAACGGATTTCACGTGGGCACCATGCTTTAGTGCAGGAGTTGGTGCTCGAGAAACTTTTAGCGCCTGAGACAGAAGATAGGAGGTACCTTCGTGTGGGTGGGAAGCTGCACTGTAAATAAAGCTTATATACCACATGGTCTCTATCATACTCCTTGGGACAGTCACCCTCTACTTGTGACTGACTGCAGTGGTTTGAAACTTGGGCTTTCAAACTTTGGGGCTGGGGAGATAGCCTGGTGGTGTGAGTGCTGCCTGGCCCGTCTGAGGACCTGGCTTTGATGCGCATAGCACATGTCATAGCACATGTCATAGCACATGTCATAGCACATGTCATAGCACATGTCATAGCACATGTCATGCTGGCCCCGAAACCCAGCGTGGCCACACAAGCCTGTAATCCCAGCACTGGGGACTCTGAGACAGGAGGATCACTGTGAGTCTGAGTTATATAGCGAGACCCTGTACCCCCCAAAAAAACAAACAAACAAAAAATCCCTTGGGCTTTTGTGAGGAGCAGGTGGGTGTGTGCGGGAAGCACCCCTTGTTTTCTTCCAAGTGTTGGCTGCTTTAGCTGATGGGGTGACACTGGGGTCCTGGCCGTGGTATGAAGCGCTCTGATCCCTTCTCTCTTGGGACGTGGGGTGCTGAGCTGTTCCGTCTGCTGAATGAGATGCGTGCTGGCCAGGGGCATTGAGCACACGGTGCTTGTGGTGTCTGACAGGTGCCAAATGTTGGGGGCCTTTTCCTTGCATTTTAACATTACATTTTAGGCTATTTTATGTTTTATGTCTTTTTCTGTTTTGCAGTAACAGGGATCAAACTCTAGATCTTGCACTTGCCAGGAAGGTGCTTATGCCGCTGAGCTATATACCCAGCCCTTAAATTTTAGGATAGAAATGAACTCCAAGACAGTTCATTGAGTGTTCTTTAATGAACAGTGAAACTTTCACTGTATTGAAAACTCAGATCTGTAAGTTTGGGCTTACACATCAGCTTGTCCATCCAATGTCTCTCTCTGCACCATGTGTTTGGCAAGTCTTGATTCCCTGGGAGCCTGAGGGCCAGGCACAGAGGCCCCAGGAAGCCCTTGGTGACCTGAGGCCTGAGGCCTGAATGTCCTAGGTCAGAACCACGATGCCATGTGGCTTCGCCAACGCTGTGAACGTGTCTCTGGGCAGGTCCATTTCCAGTGGAACCTGAGGGGGCTGCGGGCAGAGGTGATGGCCTTCGGGCTTTGGGCTACGTTGGCTTTGATCTGCTCTGCCAAGCACGGCGACGACCTGTGCGTTCAGCAGTGGCGATGTGCGCCTCACCCAGCCCCCCTGGACCTGAGCTTCTGAGGGCAAGCAGTGCCGACTCAGCAGTGTCCTCTTGCTTAACTCTGTCTTCTCTCCTTACAGGGTGGCTGCGATGGCTCTGGTGGTTGTGGAAAATGTGACTGCCACGGAGTGAAAGGACAAAAGGTAAGCGATCAAGCGTTCCGTAGTGACCGCTCCTTCCAAATCGCCCTTGTCTCAGAGGTCTTGAGAAAGCAGCCTATGAGCGCGAGCCAGCGGCTGCGGTCCCCTGACCCCCATGCCTGCTGGAGGATTTCCCCTGCAGTCAGGAACTGGGAGCTGTTACTGTAGTGACCACTCCCTGGACGTGACAACACTGAGTGACAGCAAGCCATGAAAAAGGGGCTTAGATTATTTGCTCTTATTGACTCTCCAAAGAATAATCTAGAAAAATCTTTTGATTCAGTCATTCTTTCTGGAGCTGATGGATAAGAATTAAATTTGGCATTTTTTGAATAGAAAGTTTCTGTTAAATGTGAGAGGTTTCTATTCAAATTAGTGCTTTTTTTGATGTTGCTAGGGATTGAACTCAGGACCTTGTGCTTGCCAGGCAAATGCTTATTCTACTGAGCTGTCTCCTCCGCCCCCTCAAATTAATGTTTTAAAACAACTTTTCATTAATCCCATGCTCGCTAGATTTGCTTGTGAAAATGGTATTTGTTGCTTCCCAAGTATAAAATGTTACATACTTGTTTGTAAGCAGGCTTCTCACTTCAGGGTCACAGATGTGGATAAAGGTCGCTTTCTCTGGGAGGTGGCCTGGGTCTTCCCAGTTCAGCTGATGAAGACAAGCATCTGTACCAGTAGGTCGAGCAGGGACCTGGTGCTTCCTGGGTTACTATGGAAACCCCAAGTAGTGGGAAGGAAAGAGCAGCCATCCCTGTCTGTAGTCCTTCCCTCATTCCCCTTATCATGGTCCTTCTTTTTGTAGCGTTGGGGACTGAGCACAGGACCTTTATGCTGAGCCCCAGCTCTATGTATTTGTTTGTTTTTATTAGCTCCCATGTACAGGGTGTAATGTTTTCAGCCCTGAGTGGAGATGGCCCATGCACAGGGCCTCCTGATTCCTTCTCTTGTCCCTGCCCTCCTCTCCTGCTCCCTTCCCTCCTCTCCTGCTCCCCTTCCCTCCTCTCCTGCTCCCCTTCCCTCCTCTCCTGCTCCCTGTCCTCCTCTCCTCCCCTTCCCTCCTCTCCTGCTCCCTGCCCTCCTCTCCTGCTCCCTGTCCTCCTCTCCTCCCCTTCCCTCCTCTCCTGCTCACCTTCCCTCCTCTCCTGCTCCCCTTCCCTCCTCTCCTGCTCCCTGTCCTCCTCTCCTCTCCTCCCCTTCCCTCCTCTCCTGCTCCCTGTCCTCCTCTCCTGTTCCCCATCCTCCTCTCCTGCTCCCCTTCCCTCCTTTCCTGCTCCCCTGCCCTCCTCTCCTGCTCTCTTCCCTCCTCTCCTGCTC
>NW_004524615.1:2298914-2339490 GCF_000260255.1 Octodon degus
CTTCCCTCCTCTCCTGCTCCCCTTCCCTCCTCTCTTGCTCCCCTTCCCTCCTCTCCTGCTCCCTGCCCTCCTCTCCTGCTCCCCGCCCTCCTCTCCTGCTCCCCTCCCCATCTGAGGAGCCGCCTCCTTCTTCTTGTTCCCTGCCCCCTAGCCTGCTCTTTATTCACACTCTGGGCTTCTGGGCCTTGCTGTCACTATGTTCCCCACGCTGGGCTCAAACTTGCGAGCCACCTCAGCCGCCCAGAGTGCTGGGATCCCCATGCCTGGCTGGTAGCTTTCTTTATCGCTTTATCACCTGCACTTTGCCTGCACGTTCTGCTGTTTTCCTCTTTGGGTTTCCTCCGCCTAGTTCCAGGGTGCCTTTTCCAGAGCGATTTGGAAGTAGGGGCAGGTCTTGTCATCCCGCATGAGAATCCCGAGCTGGCAAACCCTAAAAACTGCAGCACCTTGGCTTCTGCCATGTCCGCAGTGGGAAATGGGGGCCCTGTGTTTCAAGGGGGCCGGTAGAGTCTGGGTCTCAGTGTCAGAGAGCAGGGTCCCCCACTGCCCCGGCTGCACCTTGGAAAACTTGAGAGAGCCCTTCCCATGAGCTTATTTGTAAGTTTTTCTTTCTTTTTGTGATACCAGGAATTGAACCCAGGGCGTTTGCACTGAGCTACACATCTAACCCCTTCTTTTGTTTGTTTTAAAATTCTGAGATATGGTTTTGTTAAGTTCTCTAAGCTGTGGTCAAATGTACAGTCCTTTTGTCTCAGCCTAGCAGAATCCTGGCAATTACAGGTGTGTGCCACCAGCTCCAGCTCCATGTATTTTTTTTTTGCCCAGTTCAGTTAGCTTTCACCCAAAAGTCCACCTATGCATCAGAACATAATGAAAGACTTCTGTGGCACAGCTGTCTGCGCGAGGGAGGCTGACCCAGAGCTCCGAGCTCTTCCACTCGGAGTGGGTGAGGACCCACAGGCACCGGCACCACAGCCCCGGGGCTGCATCCGGGGCTTCTTGGCACTAGAGTGGGGTTTGGTGCCTTCACTCACAGTTGTCCAGGTGCCCTCTCTGCAGGGGACACAGCGGGGACACTGAGGTCTGCCTGATCCATGTCCTCTGGGAAAGCCAGGGGTGCCACAAAGACATAGCTGAAGCTGGTTTTCCAACCTCCTGCCCTGCTGGGCTACGTGAACTCAAGCACTACAAAAGCCCAGCGCTGCTCTGGGCCTGGGACAGGTGTGGGAGACTTCCTTGTCCCCGGCAGGGCTCCCACGGGGACACAGAGCACAGGATCTCGGACCTGCTCTGCATGACCTGCTCCTCAGGTCTTCACCAGTTTGGAGTTTATCTTATTATTCCCAAAGAATGTGAAAGGTAGAGAATAGGAAGCGGAGAGCTGGATCTCTTGCAAAAAGGGAGAGGATGGAAGATGGCGGGGACATTCGAGGAAGAAGCGAGGTACAGTGCGTCCCCACAGTGCGTGTGATTGTGGCGTACTTCAGAGACAGATGGAAAAAATATTTAAAGGAGTGGCTGGCTGCAGGCAAGCCTTTCTGAATTTGTTTTTAAAAGACTGCAGTTATCAAGTGGATCAGGAGGTCTCTTGGAGCCCGAGTACAGTGAAGAGATTCGGAGGTCTGTGGCTTTACCAAGAGCGGGTGCGCTACCTCATCCCGGGCGGGCGGCCCCGGTCCTTGGGTCCCCCAGCGCTGCGAGGGGGAAGGCTCCTTCCTTCTGCAGATGGAGGAAATTTGAAGCTTCTGCACATTGTCTTGGGGGCCCTGTTAGAATCGTTGCTTCAGAGCGCAGAGATGCTTGGCTGGCCCCATCCCACGAGTGTGGGCACCCACTGGGTTCCGGCACCTTCAGACCAAGTCAGCACAGACAGGAGTGAGTTCCGGGTTCCAGTGCCCAAGCAGGAGAATTAGGTCTTCCGCCCTCTCTTGGTGTGCTCACCCCCTAGAAATGCTCACATGTAGAAGCAAAAGCGCTTTAGAATTGCAGGACGGCAGTGTGGCGATTCCAACCCCAGGATTCTAATCCCAGGTGTCCTTCTGCCCCTCTCGGGTGCCCTCGCCCCCACCTCCCCACCCCCAGGAGTCCAGAGTGTCTGAAGTCTGGATTATGTGCATTGTGATAAGTTGTTTTAAAACACAGCATTGTGGGGAGACACAGAGCTAAAGCTTCCTCCCTGGAACACAGTGCCACAGCGCAAGAAATGTGGAAAGCGTTGTTCCCAGCCGTTTGTTTCCCTTCAAGGAGTGCTTTGACAACGCGCTTTACAAGCCACCCGTGCCCTCTGTGGAAACTGGAGCATCTCCAGGATAAATTGCCACATCTCTTCTGGCTCAGCTGTGGTCCTAGAGAGCTCAGAGGGCCACCAGAATGTCTTATATTCCGGAGCTGTTACAGATTTTAATGCCGCAGGTCTGGGTTGGCTGCAATCTGCTTGCTGCTAGACAGTCACTCAGCACCAGGTAGCATGCTCCTAGTTTAGCAGCTGGGCGCAGCAGGCTCTTTCGGGGGCTCGTGTCTTGCCGGACTGTCTGTTTTCCGACTCGCCCCAGGCCTCTCAAGTCTTCAGATGTTTTCGCTTAGGTTGCTCTTGCGGCTTCAGACGCCATGGGGTTGTGTTGCTCTGCAAACTGCCGCAGCGTGAGAAAGCTGTCTGCAGCGGTGGGCGGGTGTGAGGGGAGCTGGGCCAAGCCCTGTCGTCGCCTGGTGCTCATTTTCTCACCTGTGGGTGATGGAGAAGCACCCAGGCCCTGGGAGTTAGGTGACACAGGCATGGAAGCCAACCGTGTCTACGCGAAGTCACTTAGCTATGGGAGCCCACTACTGCCAGCGGAGGGCCGCTGCGCCTGCGCCTGCGCCTGCGCCTGCACGGTCCGTGCAAGGACTGCATGTGAGGGGTGCGACACAGCTCATGAAATGCACAGCGAGTTGAGAGTGGAGGGAAAGAGCAGATTCCAGAGAGAGCAAGTGGTGGGGCAGTTCTGAGAAGGGAAGAGCCCATCCCAGTGGCCCAAAACTGTGACATAGAGGGACAGCTGGTCCCCATGCCTTCCGGAATACCTGTGAGGCTGACGGGTCACAGTAGGCACAAGGCACGAGTTCATTTAGCTGCAGGCATCAGCGGGAATACAACCAGGACCAGTGGCGAGTGCTGTCAGAAAAGGCTCAGGGCTGGAGCCTGGAGATTCCGGACAGGGCCCTGCCCAAGCCCCAGCCCTGGTGTGGAGTCGTAGTGAAGCAGAGTCACCGCTTTCTGCGCTTCTCCTCTGCTGCGGGGCCTCCTATCTCTGTGACTAGGTCACCCTGCTGTTCCCAAGACCCTTGCCACAGAGGTGCGGCTGAGGCACGTGGTACCCTATTATTCCTTGTTAGCCCGCCTGTAGTCACAGTGCGCCCACACTGCGCTGCACAGCGGTGCCCTCACAGAGCGAGCCCACATGGATGCCAAAGCAGAGTGCAGCTTTTTTGTCTAAAACGTTGGCTTTACCTGATTTGAAGGGGCCGAGGCAGCAGCTGATCAGGAAGTGGGTTGGAAATCTGGGAAGAATTTACTGTTGCCCTCATGGGCTGAGTGCACGTGGGGTGCCGCTTCCTCTCCTCTGGAGGCTGGCTTGTGGCCTGCAGCGGCCAGTTCCTCTGCAAGTTCACGGTGGCTGCAGCCACTGCAGGGACCTCAGGTGTCCCTTAAGGTGCAGCGTGTCCATCTGCGTGGGGCCCAGCATGGCATGAGATGCGTCTTACACTTATGCCTTCTGTATTGTACGCGTCGCACCCTGGGAGAGAAGAGCCACCTAGCCCGTGACTTTCCACTGTGCCACTGTTGATATTTTGAGCTGAATAATCTGCTGCTGCGGGTGTCTGGTGCTTGGCAGGGGTCTTGGTAGGGGCCTCACCACGTTGCTGCTCTTCACATATCTGATACCAGGACTCCCTCTCCCTTTGTGACAAGTAAATGTCCCTAGGTATGGCTAAACACCTCCCTTTCGGGGTGAGGGCGTGCAGACCTCCCTGGCTGGCACCTGAAAGCAGCACTCTCCCTTAGAGAACTGGAAGGCGGGCACTGTGTCCCAGCCTCTCGAGAACACCAGGCAGCTTCGTGCTTGTGGCCAGTAATTCCTACTCATCCCCCAACGAGTGGACAGCAAAGGCTTAAATCAGTGAGACACGTCGTGTGATTTCAGGGCTCCAGGAGGATCAAATCCCTCTCACAGAGAGATTTTCTGGGGTTTTAAACCAAGAATTTCTCTGGGTAGCCCATATTTATTAGTTTTTCAAACAAAGGCAGGGGATAGTGAAGAAAATGCAGGAATCTGGGCAGGAGTTGAGGGTCCTTTCCAGGGCTTCTCCGAGTCACACATGATGCTACTTTAGTAGAAGTGGGCTGTCTCCAGGAAGGTCTCCACCAGCCGTGAGATGCCGGCAGCTACAGTTCTTACCTAGCTACCTGGGGTTGGAGCCAGGTGTTCCTAGCTGTGGCCTTGTCTTGCCCTTTGAGGCTTCCTGGCTTCACGGACCATGGCAGGCCTCCGTGGACCGGTGACTCACACAGGTCCCTTCCTATGAGCTCACGGCCCAGGACTTCAGGCAGACTTGCACGTAACCTGAAAAGTCAACTGGTTAATATAAATCCTGCTCAGAGTCGCTTCCTACTGGTGTCCATAGGAGCGGGGTGGAGAGACTGACTAGAGAGGAGTGCGAAGCCGGGGAGGTCTGTCCCGGGAGAAGCAGTGGCCGCGGCACCTGTGTACCCTGACTGCGGGTGGCCCTGGCCTGCCTGCACCCCACGGGAAGTTCACAGCTCTACTTTCCAGTAGATGACCTCGGTAGCGGTAGGACCCAGGAAGCAGCAGGAGTGGTTATACTGATACAGTGGAAGGAGACTCCAACCTGAAGGATCCCAGGGACGAGTGCGGGCTCTCTAAAACCCAAGAATGCGTGTTAGCATCCACGGGGTTAACAGCAGGATATATTTATTGAGGGAAAGAGCTTCTGTCAGAGAGAGGGTAGAAGGGGGTTTGCAAGGGTTGCCATGGAGCCTGCCTTTCCTAGGGACTTTATGGAGCAAAACCACGAGGTGAGGTGTGTCCAAGGTGGGAAACGTGGGAACTCACAAGGTGGGTGTGGGGTGGGACAAAACTACGCTCAGCCAATAAGATTCCAAGCACCGTAGCTCAGGTAAATGGATTAAACCGGGATCAAATGGGGAAGCGAGGCACACAGTCAGGAACAAGCGGGCATGAATACAGAGCAGGGCTCTTCTGTAGGGCGCTGGGTTAGTGCCCCTTCCTGACTTGTCAAGGTGATTGATCCCTGTTTAGAATATCGGTCCCTGACGGGAGGTGTGTGGGTGCCTTCACTTAATCTTTGGTCTTGAGGTCTGGCCCACAGTGGCTGCCCCTCCCACAGTTGCAAGGCATCCTGTCTTCGTACTGGGTCCCTCAAAGGCCTCCCCTTGTCCGACTGCCTATACCATTGCTGTCTAACTCAGCTGCCTACAACAGTATTGCTCTCTGCTTTGGACCAGTAACAATAAAAATTAATTATAGTAGTAACTTATCCATTAAGCACTACGTGAGAGGCCTGCATTGAGGTTTAAATTAGCAATTTCAAAATTAAGTGCATTTTAAAAAATTCCACTTGCTTTTTAAAGTGTAAAATAGGTAGAAATCAAAATTTATTGGGAATTGCTCCTTAGAAAATGTGAAGAACTTTCTTCGTACGGGTGAGACCGTTCAGCGCGCAAGCGCGTGAGCTGGAAATTACCCCTGATGCTCCACTGTAGCATCTCCCAAAATGTGCTCCCCGAGAGTCTCCAGGACGCGCAGAGGCACCCAGGGTAGAGCTGAGTTTGGGGTCTGTAAGCTGAGGTGACACGGACACCAGTGTTCGGTTCCCGAATGTCCAATCGCTGGCGCCTCCTGACCTCTGTCCTCTTCCCACGCTGCTGTGACCACGGGCCTGTCTCAGGCCGGAAGCAGCGCTTGGGAGCTCAGGGTGGTGATGAAAGCTTTGACCCAGAGGGACCGCCTCTGCCAGGAGAGGATTCAGGTCGCACTGACCAAGCCACCTGACCGGCTGGTCCTCCGGGCTGCCGCCAGCGCCCAGCGCGGGAGGTGCGCAAAGCCCCGCCCCGCGCCGTGCCGACGTGCGCGTGCTGGTGAGCGGCCGGTGGTGCCTTGGGGGCTGTGCGCACGCGGAAGAGCGCCCCGCCGGCCGGCTCGCGGTGGGCTCCTGGGCACGGAGACCCACGGCCCTCCTCCGGCCCGCGGCTCACGGCCGCACACCGCAGATCAGAGACGCAGGCTTGCTCCCTGGTGACGGACGCCTGGGTCCCAGGAGAGGTGCTGGGCCAGAGGGCTGAGGCCACAGCCCCACCCGCGGCGTGTGTAGCTCTTGGACGCTTTCGGTGGAGGAAGCGCGAGCCCGGCTGCCTGGGAGGTCCGTCTGGAAGCATCTCCACGTCTAGTCAGCTCTGTGATTTTATCGTCTGCTTCCAGAATCGTTAACCCCTCAAACAGGAAGAACTGCGCTTTCCCGCACCCCGGGCCAGGGTCCTCGCCCCTCCTGGCCCCTGGCTAGCTGCTTCTCCCCATGTGCCTGTACTCACCCGTCCCCTCCGCAGCCCCTTGCCTTGCCCCGGCCCTTCTTCCCGGGTCCATGTGACCAGCCACGGTGTGCTGGTGTCGGGGCTCTGGCACCGGGAGCGTCTGGCGCTTGGCGTGGGGCCTGCGTGCGTCTGCGGCCCGGGCGGCGTCCTGCTGTCCTGGCGGCTGTCACGGGGCTCGGTGCGCGCTCGTTTCCCTTCCTGTGCTTGTCGCTGCCTTGTCGTGCCAGGATGCTTTCCAGATGTCCTCCGTTTCCTATTTTCACATATTGTGCATGAATCATCTTCTGGCACAGCGACCGTGAGAATCGGCGTGGGTTCCCACATTCACCTACTTTTGCCTTTTTTTGATAGTTTTTTGAAAACAAAGGATCCCCACCCCCACTCCCACCCCCCGCCAAAAAAATGCCTGAATCTGGGGCAAGCTGTCAATAGTACACACCACGGGGAGGCCACAAGTACCGAGCCCCGGGGAGCAGGCCCACCCCTTCTCAGGGGGGTCATCTAGCACATTACCCAGGGCATCCCGGCCTGCCCCTTCTGCTCGTGCGACCCTAGTGCTGTGGGCGCCTTAGCTGGGTGTGTCCAGACCCGCTGGGCTCGTGGTCACCCGAACCGTCTACGCTGTCACCCCTCAGCTGTGTGGGGGTCACCTCATCCAGTGAGCCTGAGGCTAGAGCTGGTTTTGTTCCCACATCCAGGAGGAGCGGCATGTCACGTGTGTCCCATGGCATGTCCTGTGACACTTCACACAGAGACGCCCCATCCCTGGCACTCCTCATTTTGACTATGGGACGCACTGTTTTTGGTAACTAGGATCCTAACAACACAGGCTGGCAGGAAAGTAGTTTTCTCTTAAAAGGAACAAACCGAGGCTGCATGTTTTAATTTGAGATCAAAGACTCCACATAAAACAAACCCTGACAAATAAAAACCCTGTGGTGGGCTTTGCTCCCTTGGGTGGGCGGAGCCCACGGGCTCTGTAGCTGGGTGCAGAGGCCGCTAGGTGGTAGGTGCTGAGGCCGGAGGGCAGTTGCCGCACCCCTGGGCTGTGTTAACTGAGCCCGGTCCCGAGCAGCAGCAGTGTCACGATGCCCCTAAACAAGGAAGGGCCGGTCGGAGTTAGCGAGGGAATCAGATGCATGTGTGCACGCAGGCAGAGCCCAGCTCTTTCCTGCGTGTTTCCCCTTTGGCAAACCCAGTAACACGTCAGAGGTAAGCTTGGGCACCCAAGGGCCTGGACGGGTCCCCGCTGGGTCTGTGCTCTGGAGAGTCCGTGGGGTCCCTGGCTCATCGCTGGCCCTGCCTGGGTGCGCAGCCCTCCGCACGTCTCTCCTTTGGAGGCTGGGTGTTGCTACCCCCAGGTGGATGAAGGGCATTGGGAAATGCCTGGGACCCACGGCTGCCCTGTCCACTCTAGGGAGGGCGAGGCTCCCAGCAGCTGGCCGTGTGCTGGGGTTTTGGTGGTGGGGAGCGAGGCACGGAGATGGCACATGGCAACCCTGGCCCAGCCCATTGATCGCCCGCTGGTCTGCTCCCTGGGGTGAGGCCCCCAAGCCGGTCTCCATCTGGGGACCTGGAGGGCTGGGCAGTGAGCTCCTGACCAGGACTCGTGCTCTTCAGTCAGGGTGTGGATGCAGGACTGGCATGCACAAGCCTCGCACCGGGGCCTTGAGGAGAGGACCGTCCGCTCCTGGGCTGCACCTACCCACATGAGTGGCAGACAGGTGCGGCTAGGCCTGGGGCTGGGGCTGGGGCTGGCCTCACTGTGGACACGGGGTCAGGCGGCTGTGTTTGGGGTCTGCCCACTTGGGTGCTACTTCTCAGTTCAGCAAGTTGTAGTCTTTGGATTTGAAGCTGGAGGCATGTGACAGGAAAGACCTTGGCCCTGACTTTGCTTCTGGCTGGGAGCTGGGCTCCCTGAAAGTGGGCCACACTTGAGCCCTGGGCAGTGCTGGCCTCTGGGGTGGGGGCTGGTGTGAGGTTGGGTCTGGGGAGGACACTGTTTTGCCAAAAGGAGCCACAGCTGGTGTCTGCTTCAGGGCCGGGCGGGGCCTGGTGGGTCAGGACACTGTCACCTTGACTCAGCAGAACGCAGGCCTGGCTCCGGGCTCTGATGTGGAGACAAGGTTGGGGGTGGGCCGCAGATGTCCTGTCCTCAGATCCCTCCTCTTCTGGCCTCGAACATCTGTGGACCCCAGTGTCCTCCCTGTCTGCTCTGCCATCCTCCACGTTCTGGTCCTTCTGCTTTTCCATGTCTCGGTCCAGAGCACTCTATCTGGGAACAGGAAGTGGATGCTGATGTTCAAGATACCTGTCTGGCTTCGTACAGCTTTTAGGATTGTTTGTTTATTGTTTTGAGGCAGAGTCTCGCTATGTAGTCCAGGCTAGCCTTGAATTCCTAGTGATCCTCCTGCCTCAGCCTCCCAAGGGCTGGGATGACAGGCCCTCAGCCTAGAGACAGTTTGTCCGTGTCATTTTTGCTCTGGCTGGGAGGGAGTCAGGAAGGCGGCACAGAGGGCGTGGCCATCGGCCCCTTTCCCCTCGCTTGCCTTATGTTTATTCCGCAGTCTGGGGTGGCACACACTCTCTGTCGGGGTCCTGTGAGCTGCAGGGGCTGTGGTGATGCCAGCGGACAGGCGTCTCGGTCGCTTGTGCCCACCCTGTGTGTCCTGCTGTGCCGGGTGCCTCCTAACCCAGCGGGTGCCCCAGACAGCCTGGCTGTCCTCTGCTCGTGTGGGTGGTACTGTGAGAGCTCTAGCCTGTCCAGCCCTGGGCATGGGGACCTGGGCGGGACCCTCCTGCGCCCTGGTGTGGCTGCCTCGGTCTCTGAAGCTCCGTGTAGCCCTGGGATGTCCCTGCGGGCCAGGCCCAGTGCACGGAAACGTGAGTGACCCTCTGCTTCTTCCCAGCATGCCCAGGCCCTTGGGCCTCAGCCTGGCCCATCAATGCCATCTTGGGGGCGGCAGGGATACTGGATAGGTGTGGCCCCACTTTCTGTCCGTGCCAGGTCTCTGTGTGTGTGATGCTGTCTCCACCACACCTGCACTCGGTCATTCGTCCTCTAATCAGCTTTTTAAAGTTGCCTGTGGTGGTGTACTCTGTAAACCCAGCACTCCAGAGGCTGCAGCAGGGGTCACTGGCGTTCCAGACCAACCTGGGCCACAGAGTGAGCTTAAGGCAGCCTGAGCTGCTTAGGGAGACCCTGTCTCAATAAATAAATAAGTAAAATAAAATAAAAATTTCAAGCACCAAGCATGTGGGTAACACCATTTTTAGTGGGCCGCACGCCATGCATGCGCTGGAGTACAGCCCACTGCTGCTCTGACTGCCATCCCAGCTACCAGCTACGGGGCTTCCCTGTCGGCCCCTGCTGCTCAGCAGAAGGGAAAAGTAGGAAACAATGTGTCAGGGCAAACTCAACTTCTCTGCACAGGTGGAGCAAACATGGCAAGAACCTTTTGAATTTGAATTACTTTTAAATAGTTGGGCCAGACCCCACGTCCAGATCCCTTTGCCCATCACGTGCTGAAGACAGGCTCGTCCGTGTGGTAGACGGCTGTGGCGAGCTGAGTGTGTCTGCAGCAGGAGGCCATGTCTAAGTGCTTAAGAAGCAGTTACTGATTAAGCTCTTTGTGCACCACTGTGCTGATTCTGCAGCTGTACTCTTATCTATTCAGTTTTTACTTTGTTTTTGTAGCTAGGGTCTTGCTGTGTAGTTCAGGCTGGTCTTGAACTCAGGGTAATCCTCCTGTCTTAGGCTCCCCAGAGGGCCAGGTTATGAGCTTGACCAGAAAACAACACAAGACAAAACAAAACAGCAAAACGTTGGCATTGGCGTCTTTCCCTGAGGGACCAAGCGCTTTGGAAGTCAGTAGCGTCTGCTGACCTTGGCGAAGATTGCTCTTTTAGTGCTGTGGACTGAGGAACCTGCCACTTTTCCGCATTCATGGGGAGCTGGCGGCAGTAGCTGAGCGAGCCCTTAGCCTCTGCCGGTCACCTGGCGCTGCCAGCTCAGATCACCCTCCAAGACGCTGGCCTTGTTTGTTCCCAGTGTGGGTTGTGGACCTTGAGGCTGCCACAGCCCTGCCCCCAAAAGCGTCACTGATGACAGGATGTGGCCTGGTGGCCTGTATGGGAGCAGGGACGCAGTGCTGCTGTCAGGCCCTCGGGCCGAGGTGGCCTCCAGGGCTCGAGGCTGGCTGGCATCGGTGGCCCTCGGGGTGGGAGCGTGAGTGCTCGCTGCCCCAGAGAGATTTCCTGTCTGCAGTGTTGCTGGAGGAAAGGCCCAGCACCTGTGTGTGAGGGACAGGAGAGTTCCTCGGGGCCCTTTTACGTTTAAATACATAAGGCCTGACTGCTCTCCCACATCTGCTTCTGCCTCTCCACGGGCTCAGGAGGTGGAGGGCTGACCATGCTCCCGCCCTCTGCACTGCCCTTGCTTCTGGGGCTGTTGTAGGTTTCGTGGACTCAGGAGCCACAGAGTGGAAACGTCTCTGTGTGACCCACGCAGAGTCTGGCGCAGCGCAACCTCAGCAGGACACTGAGGGTGTGGCCCTGCAGCCAGGCTGCCTGGGAGGGGGTGGCTGGTATCCTGGGCCCCGCATAAGTGCCTCCAGTTCCGGTCAGGGTCAGTGAAGGACGACAGAGGCGGGAGGATTCCGGAGCTCCACTCACCCCCAGGGCCCAGGTGCCTGCTCCAGCCAGGCCGAAATAAGGTCCCCAGCATGCCCTCTTGGTGGCCTGTGCTGCCACTATCCTCAGGACCATGCGCATTTGTGTTTCCTGGTCTCTTGTGGAAATGCTCCTGGGAACCTCTTGATGCTGCTGTTGTGTGCTGTTGCTGTGTGCTGGTGCTGGGTAATGCTGGTGCTCGGTGCTGGGTGCTGCTGCTGAGTGCTGGGTGCTGGTGCTGGGTGCTACTGCTGGTGTTGACTGCTGGGTGCTGGTGCTGGTGCTGGGTGCTGGTGCTGAGTGCTGGATACTGGTGCTGGGTGCTGGTTGCTGCTGCTGAGTGCTGGGTGCTGGTACTGAGTGCTGCTGCTTGGTGCTGGGTGCTGCTGCTGGTGCTGGGTGCCAGGAGGAGCACAATGGCGTGGATGCGGCACACCCTGGCGGGCTCCAAGGCCGCAGGCAAGGGCTGGCAGGATTGCTGCAGCACCCACAGGGCTCCACAGAGGGGCCGGGATGGACCCACAGCTGCCCCCTGCAGGGCACTGCAGGGTCGTCTGGCGGGCAGTTGCGGTGAACACGTTTTCCATTAGGTTTGGGTCGTTGGTTCCTGTGACAGTGAGGATAGAGCCCAAGGCCATCACGCTGAGCTACATACACCCCATCCCCAGCTTGTTTTCGGTTTTCCTTTGAGAATCTCAGCTGCGGAGTAGCCCCAGCTGGTCTTGAGATTGAGATCCTCCTGCCTCAGCCTCCCAGAGTGCTGGGGTGGCATGTGTGTGTCCAGTGACATTTAGTACATTTTCTAAGGAAAAGCAATTAAAAGCATTTTAAATTGCCCATTGGCGGCCTTCAGGCTTTCACCTGAGGGTGGCGGCATGTTTCACTTTTCGGGAATTATGATCCCTGTTAGGGTATTTCTTCTGCATTTTTCATCTTAAACTCATGAGCCGGGTCGTGGCATTTCCTGACTTTTATGTGCTGGTTTTGTTCCAAGGCCCCGTCACACCCACTGCATTTTCCAGCTCAAGTCAACAACATCCTCGGCCTCGGGGTGGCTGCACTCAGGGCTCCGAGGCCTCGCTTTCTGCGCTTCCTGGCCACGTAGACCTGGCCCCTCCATCTCCAGGTGGCTGGCCTGGGCCGGGGCGACACAGCATCCGGGCTCAGGAAGGAGGTGGCCATGGCCCCCGGGGCCTCTGCCTGCCGCACCCCTCGGTCCAAGCGCAGGGCCCACTGGTACGTTTCCTGGACTCAGGAGGAAAAGGCAGCTCTTGCCCAGGGTCTCAGGTCCCCAGGAGGCCCAAGCTCAGGCAGTGAGCTTATCTTTCAGCAGAGCCAATTTCAAACTCTTCACAGAAAAGCATCCCTGATTCCAGTGGAACAGGTAAACGACAGCACCGGAGCATGAAGCACGGTGGCGGCTGGAGATGTCCCCAGTGCTTCGTGCTTCTCAACACTGCTCCAGAGCGTGGTGGGCTGCTGTCGCGCGTGGAGCTGCTCCCTGGCTAGCACAGGGGACCGCACAGGGAGCTGTGTGCAGCCGTGCTTCAGTGCTCGTTCAGGGTCGTGCCAGATAATAAAGAAATAAAGGTGGTCGCTGATTACTCCAGGGGTGGCGCTGCTCCCCCGGCGTGGCTGACCATGTAGCTGCTGGCTGGAGTCCTGGACCCCTGCCGGCCAGCATCAGGTGCACTGGCCAGAGTCAGCCACCTAGGTGTGGCGTATAACCTACACAACTGCGCAGAGCCAGAGCCAGTCACACTCCAGCCTGTGGGTAGCACCCTTTATTTGTCTGTTGCGGTTTCCTGCCTTTAAAGATCATTTAAAAACCTGTGCATAGAAGCAGAGTGGGAGGTGAACAGGCGAAGCACGAGTGACTTGGCTGTCCTGAGAGCCCGGGGTGCGGAGGAGCTGTCGGTCTTCGCGATGGGTGAGGACCAGCCAGGGGCCACGGGGCGTCCCAGATCCGGGGGGCGGCAGGAGCCCAGGCGAACTGTGGTGCATGCTTTGCTGCCGCAGGCTGCGGTGCCCGCCTGCCCATGTGGGGCTGCGCTCGCCTCACTGAGTGCTGCTAGATCCCTTTTCTTGGCTCCTCGAGTGTCTAACCTGGGCCCTGCCTCGCGTGGACCTAGAGGCACTTGGGCCTGCTCCGCATTTTCCCGGAGAGCCAAGTGCGTGGTCCCCGCGCGCCCTCTGGTGGCCGGGAGCAGAGCAGGCGGCTGCACCCTCGGGTCTGCGCCCGGGTCTGAAGCTCCGCTTTTCTCCGGCCCTGCCCCACCCCCTGGGTGCCAAGGGCGTCTGTCCGGCTCCACGAGGGTGGGCGCGGCCTGTTGCAGGGAGCATCGTGGCCGAGGCGGTTGCGGGCCGGGAAGGCCCAGGTGACAGCAGCGGGGTGCAGCCACCAGTATTTCCCTGAACCTGGAGGGCGCCGGCAAAACCCGAAACCGAGAGGGTGTGAAGGCCGCAGGCTGCTGGAGAGGAAGGGGCGCCCGGTGACCCAGGGTCCGGGTGTGCCCTGCTGTCCTACCTTTCTGAGGTCCTGGCTTTACGGAAATGCTTAGGTTTGGGGGACCTCGGAAGATGTGGGCAGCAGCGAGATGACTTTGCCCAGCAAAGGAGGGCTTGTGCCCTGTCCCCCTTCGGAACCCTGTATCCCTGTGAGAGGCTCAGGGTGTATACAGCTGTCTCCCGAGGCTCCTCACCCATCTCCTCTGTGACCCCAGCCTGCATACCACTCTCCTAGCGGCATCCTATTCCGGAAATGGCCCTGCAGAGGCCTGGTACTGGCTGGGCCCAGGACCCAAGGAATGCTTGGCCCGCTGGCAGTGCCACTGACTGTGACCGTGTCCGTGATCAAACCACACCACAGAGGTAGGGAGATCTAGGTTCTGCAGTAGACAGCAGGACACAGAGGATGCACTACCGCGGCCAGGGCGGGGCAGGCCCTGCTGGGGGCGCCCCAGGCTCCAGTGGTACCCTGAGCGCTGAGCCCGGGCCAAGACCAGGACCCCATCCTGCCAAGGCCCCCCACAGCCTCCCGCTGGGCTGAGCTGAGCTCCTGTGCATCCCTGAGGGCAGGCCGTGGGGCCTGAGCCGGCCCAGGTAGCAGCTGCCTTTCGGGTGGCTGCTGCCTATGCAGAGGGGACCTGGAGCCGCTGTACCCCGTGAAGATCACAGCCATGCACCTTTCAATGTGGGGGAAATCAATTCATGCTCTGATGTAAGTCAACACAAGGCTCCACCCTGGCTGCTGCTGCTGCTGCTAAGATGTCTGATAGCTGCTTGGCTTAGATGTATTTAACAGTAAATGTTGCCAATCATATCCCTCAGGCTTAGAAACTTCAGGCCCCTGTGGCTTCCTCAGCTTCTGGGTTTCTGACTCGGATAGAAAGGATGATGCGGAAATAACGGGAACATGCAAGAGACTTCTCTTCCCACCTCGTGTGGATTCTTTAAGAGTGTGTTCTTGCTGCGGATCATGCGGTGAGCAGAGCAGCTAGGCTGCTCGTGCCCGAAGCTCTGTTTCATGCCGACTTTGCAGCGGATGCTTTCAGCCGGAGCGCATCTGCTAAGCCGTGTCCGTTCATCTTCAGAGGCAAAAGCATTTTCTGCTTCCTCCTCAAATGCTGAAAGTTTAGGACAGCAGCAATCACTTCTGCTGTTGACATATAGTCTGTCTGTCTGTCTGTCTCTCTCTCTCTGTCTGTCTCTCTCTCTCTGTCACTTTTACTTTTATTTCTCTGGTTCTGGGGACCAACCCGGACCTTGTCCCTGCCGCCCAGCACCCCGAGCCCCATCCGCTTCTGCCTGCCTCTTGACTGTCCTGGCTGTGCGTCGTGGTGTTCATTTTCCTGGCCTGCCTCCTCTGGTGCCTGTGTCCTTGGGCCTGGCCTTTGGGGTGTCATGGGGCCCATGACCCAGAGCCAGCACCAGAGTGGGCACAGCCTGACTTGGAGACGCTGGCACCAATGACTGTCACTCTCTGCTCTTCTTCCACTCTGTGGACACCACTGAAAGCTGGTGGGACATTTATGCCCGTGCCACACATGCCCGGGCCAGCTGAGTGTCTCCCCCGACTCACCCCTCTTGGTTCCCAGGGGAGTAATGTGAGACTATGCATCCGCTTCTCAGGACAAAGATTGGGAAAACGTAAACTTTCTGGAGGAGGCCAGGGTTACATCCAGGCAGGGCTCACTTCCTTCATAGCTGCTTCATGTCAAAGCTCTTGGGGTATGTGGTTGCCTAAGAGCTCCTGAGACATTTGGGAAAGAATGTGTTCTTGCTGTGAAAGCAGGTCTGGGAATTCAGAGTTCTGGCTCTGTTCCCAGGGGCGGGAAGGTCACCGTGGTGACGTGTGACCAGCCAGCTCAGCATTGGAGTCAAACTTTCCCTATCTGTGAAATGGACATAAAAGGGCCGCTGCCCTGGGCTGGCACCCGCTGCTGGGAACGGCCTGCTCCAGTGACCTATTAAAGCCGGCAAAGTGTGGGTGACCTCATTTCTATTTCTGGCTTCCACGCTGACTCAGGGGGAAGCTGGCAGAAGTCGGTTGCTCTGGCCCGTGCCCTGCGTCCCGCCATCAGTGGGCATCAGAAGGCTTGGCTCCCCAGAGTCCGCGCAGTGCTGCCAGTGTTCATCAGGTGCCTGCCCTGCTCCTCCGCGGCATGGGAGGCTCTGGCTTTCCATTTCCTTCCTGCTGTGGTGCTCGTCAGCCTGTTTGGGAACATGAGACAGGATTTATTCTAGGGTCCGGCCAGATGTTTGCAGGTCTGTTCTACTCTGAGGAAGATTTTTCCAAGAAAACCTGGTGCCCATCTGGTGCCTGTGCTCCGCAGCCTGTGCTGTTCGCGTTTCTGCTGCTGCTGTCCTGTTCAGGATGAACACATCTGAGCCACTCTGTTTGCAGACACCTTGGTCCTGAAATGTTTCCCAGGGTTCCCAGGCTGCAGGGAGACAAGCCAGTTTCTGGTGTCAGATCCTGCGAGGGCCCTTGGGACGCCAGGCCATAGGGCTAATGTCCCAACCATCCCTTTGCTGTCTTTCCTGTCCCCTGGGGTCTGACGTCCCCACCCAGCTCTATGCCCAACTGGTTCTGGACCCTGACCTGCACTCCAGGGGCCAGGGGCTGGTGTCACCAGTTATGACTGTGCTTTGGGCCAGGACACACCCCTGAGGCCCAGGAGCAGCCAATGGCGTGGCAGAGGGCAACCTGGAGAGTTCTTGGTGGTTTCACATTGCTGATGTCATGGTGAGTCTCAGGCATCTGGGTTACATAATGTGGGACTTCGAGCTAACATAACTTGGAGAAAAGCACCACACACAGAATGACCCTGCACATAATCACATAAAAGTAACATCTTATGCCAGCCATCATGTAATACTTTAGGCCCTGAGGGGCTTAAGGTAGAGCAAAGCTCCCGGCATAGGACCCAACGTCCACCTTCAGGTGCATGCATGCTCACACTAGTGCAGTTCCGGCGTGCTCAGAAAGGGGGCGCTGTACTCAGGGTCATGGGGAAGGAGAGGCCATGGCATGGACTACAGGAAGGAGGGAAAGACAGAGGGAGAGAGGCAGAAAGAGAGGAGGGAAGAAGGAAGATGAGTGGATGGTAGGAGGGTGGGTTGATGGATGGATGGGTGGAAAGAAGAGAGGATAGCTGGAAAGATAGCTGGCCGGAAGGAAAGCAAGAATAAATGGAGAAAATGGGAAGAAGGAAGAGGGAAGAATGGATAGATGGGTGGATGGAAAGAAGATGGGTGGACAGGTGAATGGATGGATAGGTAAGTAGATGATTGGATGGGTGAATGAATGGGGGAAAGAAAGGAAGCATAGGTGGATGGATGGGAATGATGGAAGGAAGGAAGAAAGGATGGATGGATGGAGGGAAGGATGGAGGGAAGGAAGGATGGAGGGAAGGAAGGATGGAAGGAAGGATGGAGGGAAGGAAGGATGGAAGGAAGGATGGAGGGAAGGAAGGATGGAGGGAAGGAAGGATGGAAGGAAGGAAGGAAGGATGGAAACATGGATGAATGGGAAGGATGGATGGGTGGGTGGGTGGATAAGCAGATAGATAAATTCATAGATGGGTGAATGGAAGGAAGGATGGGTAGAAGGGCGGATGGATGGATAAATGCATGGTTGAATGAGCAGAAGGAAGGATGGGTGGTGACTTGATGGCTAGCTGAATGATGGGTGGACAAGGAGGACTGTGTTATAGGAACTATAACTACAGAGACAGCAAAGTTCTGCCCTCTGTGTCCTGTACCCCAGGGCACCGTGTGCTGTAGCTCAGTCCAAGCCCTCAGGCCAAGGAAACTGGAGGTCCTTGGTGCAAGTCCCTGAGTCTGAGGCTGGGGTTGCGATCTCCAGCTGGAGAGACAGGCGTCCCAGCTCCAGGACAGGGTGCACGCTTCTCCGCCTTTCTGCAGCTGCAGGGTGTCTGTCAGCTGGTGTGAGCGGAGCAGGTCTTCCTTACTCGGGGTCTGGCTCATACGCCATCTTTTCCAGAAACATGGCACAGATACACGAGGGTCACTGCCACTGTGCAGCTGTCCCCAGCCCAGCCACCGTGGCTCCTAGCCTGTCCATCTCCAGGACCACTGTCTTTCCTCCCTTCCCCCCTCCTTGTGTAACATGTGTCCTTCCTACAGGGAGAGAGAGGCCTCCCTGGCCTGCAAGGCGTCATTGGTTTTCCTGGAATGCAAGGACCCGAAGGGCCACATGGACCCCCGGGGCTGAAGGTGAGCCCGTGGTGCCGCTGGGTGGGGCTTGGGGCCTGCTGTCCTTGGGCTGAGGAGCCCTTGTGACCCTTGTTGTGTTGCAGGGTGACGCTGGAGAACCAGGGCTTCCTGGCACGAAAGGGACACGAGTGAGTACTGTGGTGGCTCTGCGCTGGGGCTCTTGGGGGATCTGAGGCAGAGCGTGTGGATGATTCAGAACAGAGATTTCTGCTAGAACAGTGCTGGGGTTCTTCCCCGAGTAAACTCTGGCATTATCCTTTGAACTCCTTTAATGTTTCTTAGAGCCATGGGGATTTTATATTTTCTTTAATCTGGAAATTAGAGAAGGTGAAGTGGGCAGAGTCACGTTGTGTGTGTGTGTCCTGAGCTTTGACACAGTCTGTGGTCAGCTGTGGAGGTAGAAGCGCCCCTGCCACCTGGGCCATCCTCTGCCCGGGGCTGGTGCTAGCCGCTGTCCCAGCATGCTCTCTGCCCAGCGGGTGTGGGCTAACCTCCATGGTTACTTCACAGTGCCAGGACTGAGTGGGTGTGGGCAGGATTGGTGAGGCTCACCACGGGGCTTTCCTTTCCCTCCTTGCAGGGGCCCCCAGGAGCATCCGGTTACCCCGGGAACCCAGGCCTTCCGGTAAGTACCTGAACTGCGCCTCTGTGCACTCACAAAGTACTGGACATCTGTGAGGTGCTCACGTTGGCACCTTCTGCTCTGGTGAATTACAGGGTATCCCTGGCCAGGATGGCCCCCCAGGCCCCCCGGGAATCCCAGGATGCAATGGTACAAAGGTAGGTGCTGCTTTCTCCCCACATCCAGACCGGGGAAGTGGCTTGCCCTGAAGCTTTCTTTATTTTAGATTTAATACACAGGAGAGGTGTAATCCTGCCTTTCTCTTCCGTAGACTTTCACCCTTCAGTGCTCCTTTTGAGCACTGAGTTTGTTAGCTGTAATCAATTATTCAGCCAGATAAGGACATAATATTAGGCATGGCTGTCCCTGTCAGTCACATCGTCGTGGACATTTCTCCCTTCATCGAGTGGCACCCAGTAATAGAGCTCGTACATTAGGGACGATTCTGATCCCAGCAAGCACAGCTCTCTAGGGGCTGGACCGAGCTGTCCCGGGCACGCAGGGGACGCTGTCTCTACTGTCACGAATATGAGTGCCTGTCTGTGTCCCCCAGGGTGAGAGAGGACCCGTTGGGCCCCCCGGACTGCCAGGATTCTCTGGAAATCCCGTGAGTACCCACTTCTCAGAGCCGCGAAGCCTTTGTCTCCCCACTTTTCAGTCCTTCCATCTTAATATTAATGATATTTTGAGAAAAACAAAACTGATGCCAGAACCTTCTTTTCTAGGGACCGCCGGGGCTCCCAGGAATGAAGGTAGGCTGCAGTGTATTCTGCTTTACTGATCTATCCCAAGGAGCCAGACCCTCTGTCCTTCTGGCCCCAGGCCCTTGTGCCTGGTTTTCTGTGGATTTTGTCACTGCTGCAGGGAAACTCACCCACCCCTCCGCATCCCTCTCTTCCCGTCTCCACCCCTGCTCTTCCCTTCCTTTCTCTCCTCTCCTTTGCTGCCACCCTCTCATCCCACCAGGTCCTCAGGCACTGCCTAGCCCATCACTGGCCTGCTGTCCCCGGAGCACAGGGCCAGGCATTCTGGGGACCTAGGATAGGAACAAGTCCCTTGTGCCCAGCCCTGAGCAGGGACCACAGTCTTCCCCTGTAGGCCTTTGCACTCTGGCTCACTACAGTGAGGGGAGCATGGGCACCTGGCCATGCGCAGTGGCAAGGGAAGGGCGGCCGCTGTCTGCGCAGCGGGAGCGTCTTCTTCCTCCAGGCAGGCCATCCTGTGTACTTTCGGGGCTCCCACTGCCTGGAGGAGGCACTGTGGCAGGGTTCAGCTGCTGGGTTCCAAGCCTGTGCTCTAAAGGTCCACTCTGGGCCCCAAACACCTCCCTGGCAGCGTCTCAACTTGTTGAGCCAAATGATGCCACTCAGCCAAGCTGACGGTGATGTTGATGAGCACGTCCAGCCTTTAGAAAGATCCACGCTGTGTCTCCCCAGCAGCAGTCCTGATGTCCCTGGCCACTGTCACACATCCTGCCTGTCAGCTCTCTTGTCTTCAGTGCCACCAGGGTGTCCCACCCAGGCCAGCACTAGTCACTATGTTTGTCTCAGATGGTGCCTGGGGCCCTATTAGTGACCTCAGTGGCACCACAAGGAGGCCTGCCTGGCTTTGTGGGTTTTAGATTCTGAATGCGACTGCGGCTACTGACACCTCCCTTTTCCTTCCCGCCATGCAGGGGGACCCAGGGGAGATCCTTGGCCATGTGCCTGGGATGCTGCTGAAGGGAGAACGCGGATTTCCGGGACCCCCAGGGCTGCCTGTAAGCACCCACTGATTTACCTTCCCAGGGCAGGGTCACTGCTGGCTGGCCTTTTGATCCCGCCCCTCTGTTCACTGACAGGGTGCTCCAGGACAGCCAGGGCTCCAGGGACCCGTGGGTCCCCCAGGATTTACCGGACCACCAGTGAGTTTTGGAGGGCCCCTGAGACTGGGTGGAGCAGTGGGGTAAATGAAGGCTTCACCCCGATGGTGGCCATGGCTGCACCAGTGTCTGCCTTATTCTGGGCTCCCGCTTCCATGGTTCCCAGAGATGAGGGTCACTGAGGGCAGGGCGTGCCCAGTGTCCCCAGCACATCCCTGGGTCTCCCTCCTGTGGGGAGCTGGGGCCTAGAGATGTGGCCCGAGCTGGGCTGGGCCTTGGGGTGACCGCCCCAGCCCGCCTCTCTCATAGGCAGGCTTCTCAGGGACGGGACAACTTCTGCCCGCTGTCACATTTTTGAGGGCATGAGGAATTCAGCGGTAGTGGGCCAAGCCAGTGAGGGCCGAGGGTGCACGGGTGGGAAGAAGGCCAGCCTGACCTGCCGTGCTCCGCACAGTGCTGAGCGCCCTTTGGGGAGGTCCTCAGCCTTTTCTTTTCCTGAGGAAGTCTAAATGCATAGCCCAGGCTGGCCTTGGGCTCAGTGATGCTCCTGCCTCCGCCTCGCTGGTGCTGGGATTGCAGGCCTGGGCCGCTACACCTGGCTCCTCAGCATATATATGTGTGTGTATGTGTGTGTGTGTGTGTGTGTGTGTGTGTGTGTGTGTGTGTAACTGGGGATTGAACTCAGGCCCTTGTGCTTGCCAGGGAAGCGCTTATTCTACTGAGCCATCTCCCGGCCCCTATATTTTTAATCTACTTGTTTTCTTTTATTCTTTTTTTTTTTTTGTAATGAAGTCTAGAAGTTCATATTCTTTTCATGTATGTAAATTTGCCTCCTATATTTTTACAAATATACTGACCCATTTTTATGAGTAAAGAACATCTCACTTTTCCTTTTTAAAATGTGTGGAAGAGGCGTCCCGAAGTTTATTGCCACACGGGGATCATTTTGATTCACTACAGCCTGTTCCCTTGCCACCAACTCTGGCATTTGAAGTGCCCCCACCGTTCCCCGCTGGGCCCTGCTCGTGCCGAGCTGGTCGGTGACGTCGGGCGTGCTCTGGTGCCTGCCCTGCTCCTGACAACCACAGGGCCATGTGTAGGGTTTTGAGCATTTCCAGCACTGCTGAGAATTGTCCTGTTTTTGTCAAAGTGTAACGGTTCGGTGCCACAGGGAAGACACTGAGCAGACAGCTGCCTGCGGGATAGCATCTGCCAGAGACTTGCTGTGGGCCCGGGTTGTGAGTCCTGTTTCATTAGAACGTTCTCTCTCGCAGGGTCCCCCAGGCCCGCCTGGCCCCCCAGGTGAAAAGGTAACGATATTTTCCCTGTCCTTTCCCTTGGCCCTGAGTAAGACCACCGTGGAATTGTGTGCATCGTGTTTACGCTGCTGTGAGGGGTTCTGGAAACTGCCTTGCAGTGTCCCTCTGTCTTCTGGGCCCCTGCCTGTCATCTGTGCCACTTTCCCTGTCATGTAAGATGTCACCACGCCAGTCATCTGGTGGCCCCGGGCCGCTCAGTGTGCTTCCCTCCACCCTCCCCGGTCACCCCTCTGGATTCGCTATCCCCCCTGTGCCCCCTGTCCTGCAAGGCATGCGGTGACTTCCTGATGCAGCCCCTCTCTTGTCCACAGGGGCAGATGGGTTCAAGTTTCCAAGGGCCAAAAGGTGACAAGGTGGGTGTGCGGCGCTCCAAGCATTTCCGTGTTCAGAGCCCTAGCCCAGATCTCAGCCGAATTCCCCCCACCACGGCGACTTCTCTGCGTGATCTTGAGTGGGGCAGGGTTTTGCTTAAACTGTTGGAATTAGGTTTCCTCAGGATAATCGGGCCACTGCAGTGCCCAGTGTCACCCACCTGGCAGGGGCCCCCTGAGGCTGCAGGTGCTGGTCACCTGTCCATGGGGTCAGTCCTTGTCAGCACAAAGCAGACCTGAGCTCATCACCAGGGTGAAACGTGGGGCCTGGCTCCTGGGGGGCTCTGAAGCCCTGTGGGGAGAAGAGGCAGGCACATGCGGGCGCTGGGTTCTCTGGGGAGCAGTTGGCATGGAGGGCATGTACCATGAGCAGCAGGGCATAGTGTGACCAGGCACCTTGGAGAGGGCTTCAGAGGGTCCTGGCCTGCTGCTGTCCCTGACACATGGAGGACACAGGCAGAAGGGCCTCCCTGCAGTGGATGCCCCGCTAACTGCCAAGGGCAGCCCCGGACTGCGGGCCTGGATGCGGCAGGACCGCAGCCTTGTGTCTGCCACTGGGCTTTGGCCCTTTGTTCCCTTGACTCTGTCAGCACAATGACCCTGAGGTTTATGCTCTTGGGACCCCGAACTTGCTCATTTTCTGTGGCTGGATTCCATGTCGCCTCCACATGTCCCAGCTGTTTGCTGTACAAGGAGGTCCCCAATTGGATTTTATCCAATCCAAAAATGCCTGCTTTCCTGCTGAGCTCTGGGACAGCCACAGACCCATCCCGTGTCACTGAGGTGCCACCGTGCGCCTGGTGCCCAGTGCCTGCAGGGTCCCAGTGCCCTAGCTGGGGTGCTGTCCGCCTGCTCTGGATCCCTGCTGTGCTGTACTGGAATGAGAAACACACACACACACACACTCTTGCATGTCCACTGCAGGCCTCACTAATCTCAGCTTCCTGTGCACAGGGTGAGCAGGGCGTCAGCGGCCCTCCGGGGATTCCTGGTCAGGCACAGGTGAAGGAGAAAGGTGGCTTCGCTCCAACAGGAGAAAAGGTACTTGGGGCTGCGCTGCAGGGTGCTGGGCGCTGGCTGCGGGGAGTTCTGGGGCTTCTTCACTTCATTCTGAAGCGAAGGCTCAGCACCTCCTGCTGAAGCGCACCTTTCCAGACAGTTCTGCAGCTCTGCGGCAGAGGCCTGCAGCTGGCCCGGCCCGGGGTGACTTGGTGCTGAGTGGTCCTGGAAGGATGAATGTCCCATCGGAAGGGTGGTTACATGTGCCCTGCCTTGGGAATGGGCCAGTCACCGCGAGGCCTCATCCTCTGGGCCCCCGGGGGTGTGGGAGACCCAGTGCATCCTTGGCGGATGTGGTGCCAGGGAAACGCGCTTCCACGACATAGTCCATGTGGCTGTGGGGAGCCAAAGGAGACAATGCACAGCACTGATTCCTCTGTTTCAACCCCTTAGGGTCAGAAAGGCGAACCTGGATTCCAGGTGTGTACTGGTGCTCTTCCATGGTCCTCGCTTTGATGTAAAAGACCCAAGCGTACCGGGCTGTACTTGTTGTCCCCACATGTGAGCCCTGTCCTTGCCCATGCGATGGGTAACTCTCTCCCCTTCTTCTAAAGGGAGTGCCAGGCATCGGGGAGAAAGGCGAACCCGGAAAGCCAGGGCCCCGGGTAGGTGATTCTGAAGTCCATCTGTCCCTCTCTGGAGCCCTTCTCCCTCTGCTCCTAACACACAGCTCAGCTGCATGAGGAGGGGTTCAGCAGCGTCTCTCGGTTGACCTCTGTTCCCGGAAGGCTTGGGCTATCTGTGTACCCGGACCCCACGGAGGACAAGCTGTGGGTTTGCTGTGGGTAGTAGGGCCAGCCCTGTGGCCTACATGGATGGGTGCTGGGTTCTCACCATCCCCGGTTCTGAGACTTAGCCATGGGCTGCATGTGCATAATTAGAAGCTCTGGTTACCAGGGACACTTCTGGGGCCCCTGAAGTCCAGATGGACAGCTCAATGAAGTTGTCACCTCTGAGGCTCAGGAGAGAGAAGGTGCGCTGCATGTGTGTGCAGCTCTGAAGCTGAGCTTGGTGAGAGGCCTGCTCACTAGCGCTTCTGGGACACTGATGCTGACGTTCTCATTTCACAGGGGAAACCTGGGAAGGACGGCGAAAAGGGGGAAAGGGGGAGTCCGGTAAGTCTCTTCTGCAGGTGCTGGAAGCATCGTCTCTGTCCCTGTCACTGGCTGACGCCTATTGCTGTCTCTCTCCCTTCAGGGCTTCCCTGGCGACTCCGGATACCCAGGGCTTCCAGGCCAGCAGGGCATCAAGGTGCGTGGTCCCCCAGTCTTGCGTTTCACCTTTGCCATGTAGTTCAGCCTGCAGGTGTGGGCATTTCCCACACCAGAGAATAGAGAGCTCTGAATTCAAGGGGAAAACATTTTGTTCCATGGTGCCACGGGCAGGGCAGGTGGCAGCCGCTGTGGCAAGGACAGTGGTAGTGGCCTGCAGACTCAGCTCCGTGTCACCAGTGAAAGTAGCTGAGCCCGCTGTCAGTGAGATGATCGGTCCCTAGTGGGAACACGTGAGTCATGTCATTTTCTCTTTGCAGGGAGATAAAGGCGAAGCTGGTCCTCCTGGCCCACCCGGGATCGTGAGTATGGGGTGCTGCTGGGTGTTGATCTGTGCCCAGTGCCACGGCATGGGCCCAGGGCTGTCACATGGGCGCTGTCCCTGGTGTGACAGTCACATGTGAACCAGGGCCATGGTACTTGAGATGACTCTAGCATTTGTATTGTGCTGATTTCACCGTATTCAGATAATTTCTGCCTAGCCTTAAACCTGTGACAGGAAAAGGCTTGTGTGTGGATGATGGCGTTAGCAGCACATGTTTTTGCTGGTGCTGAGCTACCCACTAGGGAGCATCTCAGTAGCGGAAGCAGGCCACCCATCGCCTGACTAGCCTTGCAGTAGCGTCCCTCTGCCCGTGTGCACGTCTGCGTAACTGCAGGCGAGGTGCCCGGCGTGTCCTGGAAGTGGCCCTTGCTTACTTCACAGAGACATCTTCAGCGTCCCACTGGAGCGCTGTGCAGAGAGAACGAGGCTGACCCGCTTCACAGGGTCCCCGCGGGGCCTGGGACGTGGCTGTGTGTGGGGAGGGACTGGGGCTGTTTCCAGGATTGGGAGTGTTGGGCCACAGCGTGGGCCTTTCTTGTGGCCCTGGTACCACGCCACACCCTGCAGCACCTTCAGCTGCTGTGGCCCCACCGCGCCTCTTCTCACCTCCAGACATCCTGCACATCTTGTCTGTTTTTTTCTTTAAATTAAAGGATTTGAGTTCATTTGTTTTCAGTCGCCAAATAGAGATTGTAAATCTTGTGGCATGCAGGGCGCTTTGAAGTAGGGGTGTGTGTGTGTGTGTGTGTGTGTGTGTGTGTGTGTGACAGAGCGGCCACAGCAAGCTGTTGTTAACACAACATTTTAACAGCACACGTGAGCATTAGCAATACAGAGAAATTCTACTTCAAAGATAAAAACTGCAGGCCTGACTGCCATTCTGTTTGAATCTGGGTAAGGCAGCGTCCTTGTGAGCAAGTTTCTCTTTTAGTGAGGCCTCCGTCTTGGCTTGTATCCCTGGGCTTTCTCATAAGTGCCCACTTTGGGTCTTTAGGAAAAGCAAAGGGCAAATCTATCTGTCTGTTATTGTGGTGACTGTCTGAGGATGCAGGGTGCCCCGACACGCGGGCGCCTGCCTGGCTCCGGGGTCCCCCATCCCCAGCTCCTGCTCTGAGGTCATCGGTGTGCAGTCTCGTCCCTGCCCTTCCCCTGCGCTTCGTGTTCCGCGGGGCGACCCCAATGTGCGCGCGCCTGCCCTGCTGCTCCGCCCCGCTGTGGCGAGTGACCCCCTTCTCTCGTCAGGTCATAGGCACCGGGCCCCTGGGGGAGAAAGGCGACCGCGGCTACCCGGGCTCTCCCGGGCCCAGAGGGGAGCCAGGCCCCAAAGGTACATCCTGCCGGCCCCTCGCCCTGCCTCGCTCCCCTCGCCCTGCCTCGCTCCCCTCGCCCTGCCTCGCTCCCCTCGCCCTGCCTTGCTCCCCTCGTCCTCCCTCGCCTTCCCTCTCTCTAGTCCCGAGGGGTCTGGTCTGGGGCCTGCTGGGTCAGCCCCGACCTCACCATCACGCGGGGCGTCCGGGACCCTCTTCCTCCTGCGGCTTATGGAGTGCGGCTTGGGGCTGGCTGTCTTCCACATCCCCAGTGTGGGCACCGTGTCCCCCAGCCACGTGCTGCCTAGAGTAACAAGCGAGCACTCTCACCCTGGCCAACTCTCCCTCTCTCTGTCCAGGTTTCCCAGGAATTCAAGGCCAGCCAGGCCCTCCAGGTGAGAACCCCAGCTCAGTCTCTGTGGACTGTGTCACCTCTCAGTGTACACGTTTAGCATGTATGTTAGACATTTGCATAAAATAGGTAGCAGTGTGTTACACATTTTTCTAAACAAGTGCTTTGCATTGTGTAAGTTGCACATTAGCATGTTGCTCAAATGTGCATGACAAGGTTGGGGCCTCTCTCCCTGGAGACCTTAGCCAAGGGTCTCCTGCTTCTGCACGCCCTGGCTGCACGCCCCAAGGGTCTTTAGCCATATCCCCCTTCTGGGTTCCTCTGGGTGACACCCGCCACTGTCCAAGTCTTCTCTTGCTTTTCCAGGAAAGCAGTACTGCCCTGCATGGTATTCCTGAGAGCTGTTTCTTGAGTACTAGTCTGCACTTCCTGGGGGCTTTGTGTCCTGAGGGTGGGTCTTGTGTGTGCATGCGTGTGCAGGGCCCGTGAGCTGTGCAGGCATGCGGCATCTCCAGGCAGGGACAGTCACTGTGCCCTGGAAGCACACCCATGTGCTAGAGGGTAACCTCACCATCCTGCCTCCAGCCTTTTGCTCAGCTTCGTTTTGACTTTGGTTTTTTGGAGGCACTGGGGATTGAACCCAGGGCCTTTGTACTGAGCTACACCCCCAGCCCTTCTTTTTAAACTTTAACTTTGAGATATGATCTCGGTCAGTCATAAGTTGCCCAGGCTGGCCTTGTGATCCTCCTGCTCTGGCCTCCCAGAGAGCTGGGATTTCAGTCACGTACCATGTCTGGCTGATTTTTTTTTTTTTTTTAACTTGTTTTGATCCTTTGTGTTTTCTGTTTCATTTTTTCTTCTGCCTGGTGGTTCCAAGTTCTGATTTCTCCCAGAGCTCCTCTTCCTTTTCCCTTCCTGCAAGAACCCGGGGCAGCCCTCATTCCCACCCAAGGCCTGGCAGGGCCCTCCCAGCCCCCTTCCCAGGCTCATCTGAAGCCCTCCCTGTCTCCCCTCCGCTGCTTTCTGTTCCCTCTGCTGCCCTGTGGTGGGTGCCCAGCCAACTTTTCACATCTGATTGTCGACGCTGCCTTCGTCTCACATCAGTTGTTCTGTGGGGTGCTCAGCCTGGGGGATGCTGTGCACCTTCACCCATGTCCTGTGCCCCACTGCACCCTACACTGGAGCTCCCCATTCCTCCTGTCCTCTCCGCCTGCCACGACTGTGCCCTGGCCTTGGCGGGGCTGTGAGTCTGCAGCTTGGTTGGCTGTGCTGCCCGGAGCGGCTTCCTGATGGTGCCACCCTTGTACCTGGGCAGAGGTGGAGGCAGAGGGAGCCAGGCCGCCCTTGGCTGAGACGTTCATGTGAGGTTCTCTGCTGCTTTCAGGCCTTCCCATCCCAGGGCAGACTGGCCCTCCCGGCTTCCCCGGGGACAGAGGAGAAAAAGGCGACCGAGGATTCCCAGGCGTGTCACTGCCCGGACCCAGTGGAAAGGATGGGCTCCCAGGCCCTCCCGGCCTTCCCGGGCCCCCTGGGCAGCCAGGCCACACAAGTAAGTTTTCCCAGCGACGACCAGTGCAGAGCCCCATGGGCACCGCTCTTCTCTGGGAGCCAGTGCTGCGGGCATCTTGGGCATCTTGGGTGTCCACGGATTGCTTAATGGCTCATGTTCCTGTGGGCAGCTTTACAGAATTAGCCAGGCTATAAAAGGAGATGTTAACTAAAGAGCGAGAATTGACATGAATAAGTGTTGACGAACTCCAAGCCTCCCAGGATCTCAGGTTAAAGGTGAAGTACTGGTTGTATGGTTGTTACCAGAAACTGGTTGTGTTCCGGTGTGCTGTGGCGACGCTGTGTGCAGTGGCAGGAGCCGAACTCAGGCTACACTCAGAGAAGGAGGGATTCTGGATGCAGCTGGCGCCACTGCCGGACACGACCAGTGGCGTCACATTTGGGTAGCATGTCTTGGGCAGTTTGCCTACACCAGCTACCCTAACCTCTAGCACCACTAACCTCTGGACTTCCCTATGGTGGCCTTGGGAGCTTATCGAGACACTAAAGCAAGCGATGGGGAAATTCCAGAGGATTCTAGGGAACACCCAGTAGACGGATTTCTGGTTTCCAAAGCAGCATCAGGGTTAGGGTTAGAGGGTTAGAGGGTTAGAGGGTTAGGGTTAGGGTTAGAGGGTTAGAGGGTTAGAGGGTTAGGGTTAGAGCGTTAGGGTTAGGGTTAGGGTTAGAGGGTTAGGGTTAGGGTTAGGGTTAGAGGTTTAGAGGGTTAGTGTTAGGGTTAGAGGGTTAGAGGGTTAGAGGGTTAGGGTTAGAGCGTTAGGGTTAGGGTTACAGGGTTAGGGTTAGGGTTAGAATGTTAGGGTTAGGGTTAGGGTTAGAGGGTTAGGGTTAGGGTTAGGGTTAGAGGGTTAGGGTTAGAGGGTTAGAGGGTTAGAGCGTTAGGGTTAGGGTTAGGGTTAGAGGGTTAGAGGGTTAGGGTTAGAGGATTAGGGTTAGGGTTAAAGGGTTAGGGTTAGGGTTAGAGGGTTAGGGTTAGGGTTAGAGGGTTAGGGTTAGGGTTAGGGTTAGGACTGGCAGGACTGGCGGCTCTAGGAGCATCTGAAGTGTTGATGCCTGTGTGTCCGCTTGCAGGCACAGCTGAGGTCTTTAGAACTTACCTGATAGGATTCAGGCCCATCCTTGAAAGCCAGGGGAATTGAGTGGTGGAGACCTGCGAATGGGGAGGGAGAACTGTGGTTCGGAGAGATTGGCTCCTGACTGCTTCCTGGGATAGGTCCTCAGGAGCCGGGTGGGGCCACAGACTGGGTCTCTGCAGCTTTACAGACTGGGGAAGTGCCCAGGTCCTCTGCAGCTTTACAGAATCCCTCCTGTCCTCTTGATTTTGTGAATATGGGAAAAGAGGAGGAGATGTGGATATCCTGAAGGTGTCTGTCCAGCATTACCCTCTGCTTTGTGTCAGGGAGAAAGTTGGGCCTTTGGGGGCTCCTTGGTCCCTGAATGGGGCTGGAGTGACAGCCCTCAGTCCTGTGTTCTTCGGGATGGGTGGACAGGCAGAAACAGAGCAGTGTATCTGGTTCCTCCGTGACGCTGCCTTCCTGGAGCCGACTGATGGTGTTGCTGTTGCTGTACTTTATGTTCGCGCCTCCTTCCGCCGAGGATGCTCAGGGCTAAATGTGAATCGAGATTAGAGGCGCTTCCTGAGGGCGGGCTGCTCCTGGACATGGTTGTCATGAGCTGCAGGTTTGCCCCAGGAGAGGAATGAAGCTGCTGCTGGCAGCCCCAGCCTGCTGCAGTCTCGCTGTCCTAGTGCACAGGGCGGGGTGTCGGGGAGCTCTGTGAGAGGCGGATGGGACAGAGCAGAGCAGGGGCTGACATCTGGACACGGCAGTGCTGCCCCGACACTGGGTCCTTTGTAGGCCCGAGCCCCCATTTTTCATGGTAGGGTCAGGGCATCCCAGGAAAGCTGGGTTTCCAGAACTTTGATCAGCCTAAGTGACTTTGATTTTATAATAAAAAGAGAATGAAAAGACAGGCACTGCGCCTGGCGATGACCCTCTGACTTTGAAAACTCCATTGCAGATGGCATTGTGGAATGTCAGCCAGGACCGCCAGGTGACCAGGGTCCCCCTGGGACCCCGGGACAGCAGGGATTGACGGGAGAAATAGGAGAGAAAGGTGAGAAGATTTTAACTTTTTAAAAAAAAATCACGTTGTTCATGCATATGGAATTTCCTCCACAGACTTGTCGAGCCCTTGGGGTCAGGTTAGGGCTGTTTTGTGCGACTCTCCCCAAAATCCATTCTTAGAAGCGTCCCCCTCAGCTCCGTTTAGATTGTCAGGCTCTGAGTCCTTGCGAGAGAGCTGTGGTCCCAGCGCTGCCCCGCCGGTCAGGATAGTTGCCGCTCCCGGCCCAGATTCCGTCCTACAGATTCGATCCTCAGGCCAAGCTCTCAGAGAGCCGCGCCCTTGGTGTGAGCCTCGGCGCCTGCCCGTGGCTGAGAGCTGGGTTTGCGCAATGGTGGGTGCGGTTCTGCGGAGACGGATGACCCGGCTTTCCTGTGGCTCTCAATTTTATCTTTAGTCTTTTTAAGAGCTGACTGTGACATTAGCACAGGACGCTCGCAGATTCCTGCCACGATGAGGAAAGCAGTTAATTGTGGCCACATCCACTGCCTGAGTAAACAGTGGGCTCCCTACATTTATGGGCTGTCAGTTGGGGAGCAAACAAGCCCCAGGCTGTCCTGGGGATCCGCCCCACTGTGTAGCATTTCCAGCTGGGCTCCTAAAGAATTCCTGGTCCTCAGAAGTCTCAAACACAAGCACTGCCTGGAAAGCAGCGCCACCTTTCCCTTTGCACTGGTGTGGCCACACAACTAGTGGAGCTCAGATGGGAACGACCTCGGCGGCACCTTGCGGGGTGTCTCTGCTAGAATCTGCTGGAACCCCCTAGAATCTGCAATTACCAGGTGATTAGGACTTTTTGAGATGAGGCTCCCCCACCCTGTTTCTCAGGGCTGGCGAAGGAACCTGCATCTGTGTGCTGAGTTACACCCCTGACCTTTTCTATTTTGTAGTAGGGTCTTGCTAAGTCACTAAGTTGTGGGCTCCAACTTGTGGTCCTCCTGCTTCAGCCTCCCAGAACCATGCCATTTGATGGCAGACACAGTGGCCAGAGTTCCTTTTGCTGACATCTTGGTTGTGTGTCCCAGCACTCTTAGGAGCAGTGTGAGTCTCCCCCGTGGCTCCGGCTCTGTTACAGAGCCCTTGGCTGGCCTGGTGGCAGTGTCCAGCCTCCTGTTTACTGGACTCTTTGTGTTTGAGACAGGGTCTTGCTGTGTAGTTCAGGCTGGTTTGAACTCACTGTGTAGCCCAGGCTGGCTTTGAGACCCAGTGTATCCCACCCTCTGGGGAAGATGGACTGCTGGTTTTCCTCTGCTGTCCCAGGGGACAGCATTTCAGCGCCTAGGTCTTCCTGTGCTGCTGGGTCTCTTGGTTCTACTGGGAGGCGGATGAAGCCATATTAGCCACAGTGGGGTCGTGGCAGCTGGGTGACCGAGAGCCTGTGACACCTCAGTGGCAGATACACATCTGCTGGTCCCTCCTGTGGTTGCCGTGGGACTCCTGTGTGTCCCACTGACACCCTGTGCTCCCTCCTTAGGCCAGAAAGGAGAAAGCTGCCTCATCTGCGACATGGAAGGACTCCGAGGGCCCCCCGGGCCACAGGGGCCCCCAGGAGAGATCGGTAAGCAGCAGGTGACAATGGGCCTGGGGTGTGGGGCCTCCCTGGGCTGCCCTCCTCCTGCATTTGAAGCTGACACAGGACAGTGAGAGCCATAGCCAGGGTGGCCTGGTACAGACAGACTCAGGCGGCAGAGCAGCCTGCTGCCTCTCGGGGTTTCTCTCCTCCGGGCCCTGGGCTGCGAGGGCGGGGGTCGCAGCTCGCACCTCACTGCTTCCTGGTGCCTCTGAGCATGCCCTGGGCATCTTAGCTGTGGCTCTCATGGGCTCTCGCGATTGTCCACTGGGGAGGCGGGTTGTCATCACACAGGGCCATCTCAGGAGCGAAGGGGTTTGGAGGATGGCTCATGGATGCTGCTCTCTTCTCTCTCCTAAAGGTTTCCCCGGACAGCCAGGGGCCAAGGGGGACAGAGGCCTGCCAGGCAGGGACGGCGTCGAAGGCGTGCCTGTAAGTACACTTGTCTTCTGCACAGACAGCACGGCTGCCGGGGCGCTGCACCTGACGCCTGCGCAAGCTTCGGAGTGGCTCCCGTGACCTTCCCGAGCCTGCTGAGTGGGCCCTCAGACTCCTGACGGCGCCTGGGCTCTGAGCTGGGTCACTGTCGGTCTGGGTGACAGCTGTTCCGATGCCCCAGGGCAGGAGCTCGACCCCTACCAGCAAGCGGGCAGTCAGCAGCGCCCACGTGGAGCGGAGCTGGCCTCTGCCTCTCTGGTTGAAATACTCTCCCTTCTTGCAGTCCGTGCTGAGAGTTCCTGTAGCCCCCACATCTTGCCAGCACATAGGCACTTTTCCAAGCCTGTAAACGAGCTATCTCACAGTCACTGGCCCGGGACCTTCAAGTTAAACCAAACACCCTCTCCTTAGCTTCCCTCATTACATGGGTGAGAATCGATCACCCTAAAAACCAGGGCATGTAGCTGGATTGCACATTCACGCCTGTCTCTGAGGCTTGTCCCCTCGGGCACTGCCCCACCCCAGCCCCTGGCTCCCTCGGCTCCCAGGATTGTAAGCAATTGTCAGCTTTGCTTGTTTCTTTCATTCCTTTTCGTCTTTTTCTTGGTAGAAATCGAACGTCAGATCTTTGGCTTTTCCTGTTCTGATGTAGCTCTTTAAAATGTGTAGCGTTTCCAGGATATAGCTGGGAGTGTGTCCCTGGGCGGGCCGGGCAGCAGAACACAGCTGGAGTTCTGCGCGGGCTCTCCTTTTGAAGTCGGATTCCGGGCTTCTGCTTTCCCTGCTGCCGGGAGCTGAGTTAGAAGTCGCAATTGTTTAAAATGTTTCCGAGTAAAGGGGAAGTTCAGATAACTGACCCAGTGGGATCAAAGTCGGAGGAAGCTGAAAGGCGCTTTTAACCTCTGTCTGTCTGCTCCGCCGGCCTGGCTGTGCTCGTGGGCTTCCTGCCTGCGCCTCGGTGGAATCCAGGCCCTGATCTGATAAAGCTAGAAGGAGGGCAAAGAGGGCAGAGGCGGCAGCAGAGGCTAAATCTCGGTGGAGAAGGAAGAAAGCCTGTGGTGAAAATGTCTGCCGCGCTGCCTCTGTCAGGGGCCCTGGTTTCCCCAGATGGGAAGAGCCTCTGAAATAGATGAATGGTAAAGAGCTACAGAGAGCCAGCTCCCTTGTGCCTGAGGCCGTGTCACGGCGCCAGCTCAAGCAGCTCAAGGGCATGGCCCGTGTCTCTCCAGTCAGGGCTGAGGCTGGAGCGAGCAGGGGGTGACTGGCAGCAGGCCGAGGTGACTCCAAGCCGCGCGCTGGGCTTTCTTTGGCTTTTGATAGCACTTCTAGGACATTTCCTTTGAAAGCTGAGTGGTTGAATTTGGGGAGGAATGCTGGCTCCTGAGTGGGCTTTGGAAGCCCACAAGGGTCTGAGTGGGCTGAGAGGGCTCTGGGGTTGCCGGGTGAAGCAGGCGTCCCAGCGCCACCCTCACAGAGGCTGAGGCACAGGTGCTAGGCCTTGCCCCAGTCATGAGGCCAGTGCTGGCCCTCGGGGCTGCTGCGTTCGAGAGCAGGTCCATCCCTGCGTTGTCTGGAGCGTCCCCTACTGTCTTCACACGTGGGCATCCTCCTCTGTATGGTTGTGTGTCGGCATTTCCCACGTGGGGTCCCTCGCTGTCAGGCTTACAGATGGTACACGGGTCCCAGCACATGGTGGGTGCTGGTGGCAACACTCGCACAGTCTAGAGACTGTCTGAGTTTGGGTATCTCCTGGCTCCGTGCCTCCCTGGGACAGGTACCCTCGGTTGGAGCGTGGAGGAGTGTGCGTGTGTGACTCACATGCTTCTGAGAAGCACGCACATTTATGAAAAGGGGCCGAGTGTGAGGGGCTAACCCTGCAGACCAGCGGCGGCTGGATGCGGCCTTTCCAGGCCCACAGGGCCCAGTGGCCAGCACAGTTCTCTGTGACCTCTGGCATCTTCCTTGCGCACCTGGGCCGCCTGGGTGGCTAGAGCAGAATGTCTCTGGGCGGGGGCATTCCTTGCAGAGCCAACTTTCCAGGAAATGAACGCTGCTCTGGACAGCGTCTCCCGGGAGGGTCTTGGGAAAGTCCACGGGGGTCCTTGAGACTGCTAATTTTAGAGCTGGCCCCAGGCTTGCTTCCCAGAATTCCCCATCTCTGATGCCCTGGAAGTCCCTACCTCTTCCTGAGTCCTGGGCATGAATGCAAAAGGAAACCCATGAAATTTCGGTAACGCCTGGGCTATAGGGACAATGGCTGTCCCCAGCCCCTGTGACGTGCAGCCGCCGTCTGCCCTCAGAGCCACTTCTGAGGTCCTCAGGCTCAGGGGTTACCCTGCAGCGCCCCTACCAGTGACTAAAGTGTTCTGGTGAGAAGACCAATCCTGCAGGACACTGCCCACGTGTGGTCCAGTGACCTCCTTGGCCCGTCTGAGGGGCTCTGTTGGGACAAACGCAGTCAGGGCTGGTGAGGATGCACACACAGGGCAGCACACCGAGCCCTTGTCCCTGAGCAGCTGGCTTTCCCCTAGAGAACGAGCAGCAGGATCCAGGACACCGATTCCCGTGGTGGGCGAGTGTGGGTGTGTCCCCCTTTGGGTCCTCCTGTGGCGTCACCAGGCTTTGTACTTGTAGGGTCCGAAAGGTGCACCAGGGCTGATAGGCCAGCCAGGAGCCAAGGGCGAGCCTGGAGAGATCATCTTTGACTCGAGACTGAAAGGAGACAAAGGGGACCCAGGTTTTCCAGGACAGCCCGGCATCCCCGGAAGAGCAGGGTCCCCTGGAAGAGACGGCCACCCAGGACTTCCCGGCCCCAAAGGCTCCCCGGTATGTTTACCTCCAGACGCTGGTGCGCGTTTTACAAATGCACATCCACAGTGCACAGAGGAGTGGGTTGTTCCAGTGGAACCCGTGTATCTGGATTTGCATGGTGGCTGGCACATGCGAATGGGTGTTGCTGTCCCTAAACCAGGGGCTGGAAGGGTGGACTCAGGGGTCTAAATGGGCTAAGGTCTCTTCTGAGACGCTGGGGGCTGAGTCAAGAGATTTCTGCCTCCAGCAGGAGGCTGATGCTAAAGCTAAGGGTGTTCTCAGGGGGACTGTGGGTGCCATGTTCTCAATGTCCAGAGCATGTCCTCGGCAGGGCTTCGGGTCAGGGCAGAGCATGCTGGCCTTGCTTGTTACTGCAGACCCATCTCGTGGCGGCTTAATGAAGTAAACACAGCAAGCTGCTTCCCCTGTGCCTGAAGGAGAGTGATGTGCACAGTCCTGTCCTTCATCTCAGAGGATAAACTCTGCTTTCCCTCCTGTCACCTCAGGGCTCAGTCGGATTGAAGGGAGAACGTGGTCCCCCTGGAGGGGTTGGCTTCCCCGGCAATCGTGGTGACATTGGCCCCCCTGGACCTCCAGGACTCGGTCCGATTGGCCCCATTGGTGACAAAGGACAAATAGGCTTTCCTGGAAATCCCGGGGCCCCGGGCCTGCCAGGTGAGACTCGGGGACATCCCGATGCTGCTTCAGGGTCACGGACACATGGCCACGGATGCAGGGTGTGTGCGGCAGGAAGGGTGGGCCTCGGCTGTTCTGCCTTTTTTATTTTAACTTCCTTTCTATGTATGAGGTGGGCCAGGTCGTGCATAGGGTCTTAGGAAGCTGGCTGTTTCCATGCTTTTCCTTACGAACAAGCTGACAGTAGGTGTTAGCCTTTGATGTAGAGGAATAAAAGCACAAGGCCATTTCTCTTTGTTTCTGCTTTGTTCAGTTTTGCTCTGTAATTGCCAAGTAGCAGAGCCTCCACCCACGGGCCAGTGCTGCTGGCTAATTCTGTGGCAGTTCAGATGTGTTGGGTGCTACTTGGTTCCTCATGGGCGTCAGTGCGTGGGGACGTATCGAGTGCCTCGTGCGCCCCACATGAGGCTCAGTGTGAAGAGGTGTGAAGCAGACAGATGTGCCTGCCGTCCTGCCCTGGTCCAAGGTCTGCGCCTGTGACCTGCTCCTCTCAGGGCTGAAGGGGAACAGGTGTGGCCCTCGGCCTGGCGCAGGAGGGCTTGCAGGGCTGGGAGGGTCCCTTTCACGTGTCCCCAGCAGCCAGGAAACCTACCCGCCATTTCCTGCCCAGTCTTGGCGTGTGACGGTGGAGGCGGGGACTTGTGCCCGGTGGAGGGAGCAGCATGTTTCCTGTGGAGTTTTGAAGTGTTATAAAAGTTAACGAGTTGCAAGTGTGTCACTGGTACACCCCATGAAAAAACGAATCAAGTCGCTGGATGGTCAAGGTCTCCAAGGAAAACTGCGGCCTTCTTCCTCCAGTGGCTGCTGCGCTGCCCTTGGGTTTGGCCAGGTTATCAGCATCTGCCCCGTGAGGGGACCTGCCCGCACTGCAGTGTGCATAAGATTGAGGGGCGCATGGCACGGTGCCCTTGGGGTCTCTGATGGAAGCCCAGCAATGGGGAGCCAGGCCCTGTGTCTGTCCGATCGGAGCACTTAACAGTGGGACACTGTGAATAAGTGCCCCTTCAGCAAGGATTCCATGAATGACTCATTCCTGACTCATCCAGAAGCAGGGGACCCCGGGGCTGATTAGGACGACCCAAGAGCCATGCAGAGAGACCCTTGGCCACTTTCCTGTGTCTCCTGCTTCCAAAATCAGCAAATCAGTGTCTGGTCTTAGGCACTGTGAAAAAAAGCGAGACTTTCAGGCCAGAAAAGACCATTTTAGAACAAATCAGAGCAGGCCTTACACGTAGATCCTGGCACAGGAAGGAGGAAGGTTCCAGAAGGAGGGTGCTGCATTGTTGCTGACCAGTCGTCCACATTCTGGAACGTTCCTTGTATGCAGCAGGCTCTGTCAGTTTCTGGATTAGAGAGCAGACCTTTGATCTGCCAGAGCTGTGTTTATTTGGTGACTGCAAAGCTTTGTTCCTGGGCTGTGGCCGATAGCAGCTGGGGCTGAAGGCAGACATTTCCCACAGTCTGGCTGGACAGAGGCAGGAGTTGCCTACGGTTCCGGAGGGTTTGGGGAGTCCCTGCCGTGCTGGAGGGGGTCCCTGTAATCCTCCCTGCCAGCTGCATGGGAGCCCCAGTGACGTGACCATGTTGGGGGTGCCGATGATATGTGGCTGCTCCCTCACCATGTGGTGTGTGGTCACCGGGTGGCCAGAGCAGAGGCCCGCTGCAGAGGAACTTAGGACTTGGTGAACCAGGAGGCACTAGCAGCAGTGCTTTGCCAGCTGGGCAGGCTAGTGGGGAAGAGATCCAAGCCATCGCCCATTGTGGCACCTTGGAGTTTTCAACTTTCCAAAGCTCTCATTTGACAACTTTCACAGACATCTTGTATTAGCAAACAGCTTGGTCACTTTGGGTGTCCACTGTGAGGACAAGGGCAGCTCTCTGTGGAAGATTCTAGAAGCACAAAGGGACAATGTGGAGATAGACAGTGCCCCCTTGGGACTCGGGACTCCCTAGGTCCCTGAGCAGTTGCGGGGCTGCGGCTGGCAGCTTCATGTTTTTGCTGTTTCCTCAGGCCCCAAAGGCGAAGCAGGAAGGACCTTTCCTCTACCTGGTCCTCCCGGTGCAGACGGGCTCCCAGGATCCCCCGGATTCCCAGGACCCCAAGGTACTCTTCAAGTTGTGGTCCTCTCGTTAACCTAGGCTCTCTCACGCTCTTCTTCACCAACTCTTGATCCCTTTCACTGCAGGTGACCGAGGCTTCCCTGGGACCCCGGGACGGCCCGGCCTCCCTGGAGAGAAGGGTGCTGTGGGTCACCCAGGGATTGGATTTCCTGGGCCTCCAGGCCCCAAAGGTAAAGTGATGAGCCCTCTGTGGGAGATTATGCCATCAGTGGCCTGGGGCGGGAATGTCCACTCCTCAGAGGGTCAGTGACAATGGCCAGGGTCCCCACTCTTGTCCTGGTGTGAACCTGTGACAAGAGGAGGCCCCAGACACCCAAAGAACAGTGCCCATGAGGCCAAAGGCAGGTGCCTGCCCCTCCTGGGCTGTGTGCAGGCTCTATTGGGCAGAGGGTTGTGGGTGAAGACATGTGGCCAGCTGGGCATGGCTGCCCCTGTTTTGTTCAAAGCCACAGGACAGGCCTGAAAGGCAGAGGGGTTTCTGGGAAGACCAAGGGCTCAGCCCTAGGGGAGGGATTCTCATAGGGCTTTGGCTTCTGGAATCTTCACTTTCTGCAACTGAAAGGACAGAAGGAGAGGATTTCATCCCACCTCCATTTCCAGGGTGCACTTGGCCTCTAGGCAGATGGAGACGAGAGTTAGGACCACAGGGACACCCGTGGAAGTTCTGTCTGTAGTGTGCTGTTGGGGAGAACAAGGGTTTACACCTGCTTGAGCTTCCTGGCTAGAGGCACCCACACACAGCTAGTCTTATCGGTGCAGAGGGCTGGGCTGGGAGGGCAGGAGGGGGCTGTCACCCTCTCAGCACCGCATGTGCCCAGCCTGCACAGGACACCTTCTCGACGATGACCAGGTGTGCAGGAGGCCGATACTCCCTGCTCCTGGGCCACAGAGCTCCCTGCACATTGTCCATGTCATCATGGGGGGCTCTGTCCTCCGAGGCCCATGTGCCTGTAGCAGCAGTGGCTTGGGAGCAGAGGCTGCTGTGGGATCAGGGCCATCCACCCTGGCAGGACCACCATACCTACGTGTGGCTCAGGTCCCAGTGCCACAGACCTCAGTGTTACCGAGGAGAGTGTCACACAGTGGTTTCCCAGCTTCGCTGCCCTAAGCGTAGCGTGTACAGCTGTAGGAAGCCGTCAGAACCTTGGGGTGGGGCAGGCAGCTGGCAGATGTCCTGGGACACTGACATGGCTGTGGCCCTGCTGGAGAGCCAGGGCCCTGCAGGGCTGCTACCTTTGGGGTTTCAGGCTGCAGGCTCTTGTTGAGAGCAGGCGATTGGGCTGTGGTTCTGAGGCCGGGCAGGGTGCTCCTCTTGTGTGCAGTTATGCCAAGGGGCCAGCATCTGAGGTCCATTCAGGCCTGTGGGGTCCAGGGTGACCACACCGACACCAAGCGACTTGGCATCTGTTCCTGGCCCTTGGCCTGCAGGACCAGGGGCTGAGTGCCTTAGCTCTGGGGGGGCAGAAGAGGAGATGGGTGCAGTGTGAGAGCCCAAAGACAGTGGCAGTTTGTGCCGCTGATGTTTCCTTTCAATCCTCCAAACAGGTGTGGACGGCTTACCCGGAGACATGGGACCTCCTGGAAGTCCGGGCCGCCCAGGATTTAACGGCTTACCTGGCAGCCCAGGTGTGCCTGGCCAGAAGGTGGGTTTGGCACCAGCTGCTGGGTCCTACCTGGCATCTGCTGGATCCCTAACCTCTGGGGCAGACTGGGGCCTGTGTGTGGTTATTTAAGTAAAAAAGCACAGCATAGAAAAGACCAGCACACCCAGCATGTGGCCGGACATTGCGGGAACATGGGTTCAAATTGATGAAACATCTGTTGTGGCTTTGTGCAGCGTCCTGGCGGTGCCACACAGCTCTTGGTGGGACGCAGGGCTCACGGACTAGCGGGCCAGTGCTGTTCGGAAGCCACTGTCCTAAAAGATGCTGTGTGTTTTGTCTTGCACGAGCAACCTAAAGTATAGATAATTTAAAGAGCAAAATGAAAGAGGAGAGGAATTGGAAATTGCGTTTCAGGACTGGGAAGGGATGGGGCAGTGAGGTTAGAGGCAACAAGCTGCGCTGTGTATCTGTACCAGCTCCCCGCCATGGGCGGGGTCTCTGTGTGTCAGAAACTGCAACCCGGGAGAGGAGAAGTCATGCTGCTCGGAGTCGGTGTGCAGAGTGGGGAGCAGGCAAGGCTGCCTGAGGACCTCCAGAAGCCCCCGGGCAGGGCTCCTCCGAGTTTGCACAGTTCCCGCCAGCATATGTAGGGTGGTCCTGGAGGCCACTCGTGTCCTGCGCGTTGTCTGAAGGCTGCCGCTCGAGGTGGCCCCCAGCGGCACTGCTTGCCCTGCCCTCCTGCCCCTGCAATTAGCCCATGTCCAGGCTGGTGTCCAGGCCAGCCGAGGCCTTCTGGCCCTTCAGGCAGGGCTTGAGCCTGTTTGGTTTGCTGTGAGCGCCTTCATTTATGTGAGAAACTGAGTGGAGTCTGGCTCCTGCCCCAGAACTTTGTCAGCTCTTAAGAAGATGCCAGCTGTGCGCTGGGCCCGCGTTGCAGGCGGAGTTTACTGGGCCTTGGGGCTCAGCTTTCATTATAAGCACAAGGCTGTAGAGGCGGAGAGCTACACTCTGTCTTAATTTTCCTCCTGGGCAAAGTGAATACAAGTTCCCAGCATCTGGGGCTCCTGGGGAGAGTGGCAGGAAGTCCACAGAGTGTGAGGAGGCTTCGCAGGTTTCTGTTTCCTGGTGCCGTGGCTT
>NW_004524615.1:2339987-2343772 GCF_000260255.1 Octodon degus
GGTTATAGCTGCGCTGCCCCCTCCTGCAGGCTGGGATTATAGCTGCGCTGCCCCCTCCTACAGGCTGGGGTTATAGCTGCGCTGCCCCCTCCTACAGGCTGCGGTTATAGCTGCGCTGCCCCCTCCTGCAGGCTGGGATTATAGCTGCGCTGCCCCCTCTTACAGACTGCGGTTATAACTGTGCTGCCCCCTCCTACAGGCTGGGGTTATAGCTGCGCTGCCCCCTCCTACAGGCTGGGGTTATAGCTGCGCCACCATGCCTGACTTGCAGCTTTGCAAGCATTTTCAAGGGTGAGACAGGCACTGCTCACCAGACACATCTCCACAGACACTGTTGGCTTGGCAACGGCACTGATGTGGCCACTTAACCAGCTTCTGTTGGGGCTTTCAGGGCGAGCCTGGAGTCGGTCTTCCTGGGCTCAAAGGACTGCCTGGCATTCCCGGCATTCCTGGCACCCCTGGAGAGAAGGGCAGCATCGGGGGTCCTGGCATCCCCGGGGAGCACGGAGCAATTGGACCCCCTGGGCTTCAGGGCATCAGAGGTGACTGTTGGGCTGCTTTGGGGCTGGGGCTGCTGGTGCCAGGGCCCTGGAGGCCTTGCGGCATGGCGGCTGTGCCTGTGGGTGGGCTCCATGTGGATCCAGTGACAGCCCCTGCTTATTTCCCATCCTCCCCTTCCAGGCGACCCTGGACCTCCTGGAGCACAGGGCCCTGCAGGCCCACCCGGAGCTCCAGGACTCGGACCCCCTGGAGCCATGGGTCCCCCAGGAGGACCTGGACTCCCGGGGTCATCAGGTGATGTGACATTCCTGAGACACGTCCCTTCCCTAGGGCATGGCGGGTGGTAGGCAGTGCCAGATCATGGAGGACGGGCAGGGCTTCTGAACAAAAGGAGAGACAGTAGAGCCCAGCCGGTGGAGATGAGCTGGGCGGGGCACGACCTGGAGCCCTGGATTTCTGGTCCTCCTCCCTTGGAGGTCAGCTTGTGCGCCAGCCAGAGAGGGCGCCATCAGTGAGTGTGTGAAAGGCCGCGTCCGTGGAATCTTGTGCAGGAGGCTGGAGTGTTGCTGGTGATTTAAGCTCCACCATGGGGCTGTCTTTGCCTTCATAATGATAACCTTGGACTTTCGGAGGTAGGGATAGTGCAGAGTGGTTTGGGGCAGCCACAGGGTCTGTGGCTGTGGTGGCAGGGAGCCACGGGCTTCTCCCGCACACAGTGCTGTGCCCTGGTCTACTTTGTGGCCCAAAACACGGGGCGTGGTTCTGTGCCCAGCAGTGGCTCGCACGCTCCTTCTGGGAGCAGCAGCAACTCCCAGGGCGGAGCAGCCCGCGAGGCCCTCTAATGGCTTCTGCGCTTTGCCTACCTAGGTCCTCCCGGAGTGAAAGGAGAAAAGGGCTTCCCTGGGTTCCCAGGACTGGACATGCCTGGCCCTAAAGGAGACAAAGGGGCCCAAGGACTTCCTGGCCTGACAGGACAGTCGGGGCTGCCTGGCCTTCCTGGACAGCAGGGCACTCCTGGACTGCCAGGGTTCCCAGGTATGTGACCTCCCAGCAGCCTCCTGGCTTGGTGACGGGAAGAGGCCTGACCTCATTGCTCCCCGAGTCTAGGCACTTCCCTTCCACTTCTGCGTGGAGAGGTGGTCACAGGCCTTCCCTTTGACACAGGTCCCAAAGGAGAGATGGGCGTCATGGGCACTCCCGGGCAGCCGGGCTCTCCAGGACCAGTGGGCTCCCCAGGATTTCCTGGTGAAAAAGGTAGGGAGTTGACTGTCCCCAGAGCACCCTGGGGGCATGGGGAGTGTGTGCCCTGCCCTAGTCCTATCTTATTTCTGGGGGAGTCGCTGCACAGGGTACAGTGCCAGTCGGAGTCCAAGCCCCCTCCTAGGCACAGCTGGTGTCCTTCTGTGGGGTCTCCAGCCATGCACAGGCCCAGGGCCTGAGTCCTGAACCAGATAATTGCAAACTGGACCTCTTCTCAACTGATTTTATTTCTTGTTATTTGAAATTGAACCAAAATAATTATTTTTAAAGGGAACTGAAACATAAAGGAATCTGTTAAGTGAACAGGCATGTCCCATTCCATGACTTTCTCTAGAGAGGAGGGCAATGTGAAGAGAATTGATGGAGCAACCCAGCCACCAGAGCTCAGCCACATGGCGTGGGCTGTGGTCACCATGTCCTTGTGTTCCTGTCTACTTACCTGGGGTCAGCTTCGCCTTCGTCGCCAGACACTTGCCACCTGACATTTCTTTGGGGGCATGTCGTGGTTCTCTCCTTCATCATTTGCTCTGGGAGTGGCAGGAAGGGTGGCGGTACCAGGTCTCATGGGCCCTTCTCCCCACTGCAGGGGACCACGGCTTCCCGGGCTCTTCGGGACCCAGGGGAGAACCTGGCTTCAAAGGTGAAAAAGGGGACGTCGGGCTCCCTGGCAAGCCAGGCTCCATGGATCCGGTGGACATGGGCACCATGAAGGGACAGAAGGGGGACCAAGGAGAGAAAGGTGTGTGGTGGCAGGGAGGGTGCACGGGCTGCCCGAGCGGGGCCGCATTCCCTGGGCTCTTGGCCTGCAGTTGTTGGCCTCAGAGCAGGGAGGTCCTGACTGTGTCTTTCTATGCTGTGTAGGACAAGTTGGCCCCACTGGTGACAAAGGATCCCGAGGTGATCCTGGGACCCCAGGCGTGCCCGGCAAGGATGGGCAGGCAGGGCACCCTGGACAGCCAGGTAGGTGGGCCACTGGACAGGGAGGCACGTGCAGCGCAGAGGTGCTGCAGGGTGCTGAGCCGTGGCACTGTCTTTCTTCATTAATTCAGGACCCAAAGGTGACCCGGGTATAAGTGGCACACCAGGCGCTCCTGGGCTGCCAGGACCGAAAGGATCAGTTGGAGGGATGGGCCTGCCAGGTAGGTTGGTTTTGTGGGGTCAGTGGGGCGTGAGCACGTGCACAGGGGGTGGCACGGCACGGCATGTCGGGGGGACCTCCCGCCTACGCAGGTGGTGTTTGACTGGCCCCGTGGTCTCACAGTGGAGCGCAGGGCAGCATGGCTGTGCGTGCGTGGATTTGGGTGAGCCTGCCCGTGTACCCTGCCCGCTCAGCTGGCGTGTCCCTGGGCACCCAGGGAGCCTGGGTTGAACCCCAGGCTCCCAGCAGGGCTTCCAGAGCTGCAGAGAAGGGGTGGCAGAGCAGGAAGCAGGGCCTGGTTGCCAGCCAGGGCCCAGTGCTGCGCCGCTGCCTGGGGAGCAGGCATCAGTTACCTGGGCAGTTGGAGGCTTGGACCTGACGGGTCACAGACTGACACTGGGGAATGCCCTGGCACTGCCTATAACCCCGATGACACCTGGGTAATCAGAGCTGACTACAAAACAAAATCCCCCAAAGATTTTTACACTCTTGGTAGTGGTTGCATCCCTTCTCTCTGTTCATGAACAGTGGTTTTTCGGAGTGTGTCGTCCATGGCCGTGTGGTGGCTGGAGTGGCAGCACCGCTTACAGACTGATAGTGAAGGGTCGGGGCCTTTTACCAGGGTCTTGGCTTGGGGTAGGCACTAGCTGATATCGCTGGCGTCTTCTCATCCTTCCTTTGTAGGAACGCCTGGAGAAAAGGGCGTGCCTGGCATCCCCGGCCAGCAGGGCTTCCCTGGCTCCCCTGGAGAGAAAGGAGCAAAGGGAGAGAAGGGCCAGGCAGGTCTGCCTGGCATCGGGATTCCCGGGCGGCCTGGCGACAAGGTGAGCAGCGTTTGATACAGAAACACCTCTGACAAACCCCGGCCCCGCCCCCCATCCTCCCG
>NW_004524615.1:2344207-2382051 GCF_000260255.1 Octodon degus
GAAAGAATCCAGAACTCAGAGCCATTCCTGGAGGGAAAGGGGTGCGGAGGGCCTGGTCATGAAAAAAGGAGCCATTCAGGCGGCTCACCAGTTCTGCCTCCTTCAGAAGCAGACTCAATTCCCTGCTCTGGGAGTGAGATTCTTCAGTGCAGGGCTCAGCGCCTCTGCGCCCATCCAGGGTCCGAAGGCTCTTGTGTGTGACGTCCCGCGACGGACGCGCTGCTGACACGCCTGATTCTTCCACAGGGAGACCAAGGCCTGGCGGGCTTCCCCGGCAGCCCCGGAGAGAAGGGAGAGAAGGGCAGTGCCGGAATGCCAGGCGTGCCGGGGTCCCCGGGCCCCAAGGGGTCTCCGGGCAGCGTCGGCTACCCAGGTGGGCGCACAGGGCCTCCTCCTGCTTGGCGGGCGAAGAAGGCAAGATCCATGCTGACCGCACTCTGAATGGTGTTCTCTTTAGGAAGTCCGGGCTTGCCTGGGGAGAAGGGTGACAAAGGTCTTCCAGGAGTGGACGGCATCCCTGGGGTCAAAGGAGAAGCAGGTAGTGACGACTCTCTGGGCTCCCTGGGGAGGGCACGTCCGCTGGAACCCACTGCTGCAGGCTGGCCCTGCAGTCCGTTTTTCAGATGAGCAAACTGAGGCTGGACTAGGAGGGTCTTGCCGAGATCGTCCTGCCACTGGCTAGGAGTCTGACTTGGCCCTCCACGCTCACTCTGCCCCAAGCCTGGTTTCTTTTGTTCCCTGGCTTGCAGGACTAGGGCTCGAGGTGCTGCTAAAAGCACAAGGTTGGGGTTTTTCTGAGGGTGTCAGGATTGATTTCAGGGATGTGGGCACCACCAGTGGGGAGGAGCCTGTCTTCAGTGCTGTGGAAGGACCTCACGCCTGAGAGCTGGCTGTTCTGTGCGTGACTGCGGCCTTCTCCCCAAGGTCTCCCTGGGACACCGGGCCTCACTGGCCCAGCCGGCCAGAAGGGCGAGCCTGGCAGCGATGGCATCCCGGGGTCAGCAGGGGAGAAGGGCGAGCCAGGTACGTGCAGCCAGTCTGTGCCCTTGGGAACGCTGGACTTTGTCGCTCCATGTGGCCTGTCCCTAGGCTGGACCTTGTCCCTGTCTGCCTGCCTCGTGCCTGCTGTGGCAAAGCAACACAAAACAAAGCCGAAGCTCCTGCCTCACCCTGCGCTCCCCAGTGTGACAGCTTTCCTGGGGACTTTTGTCGGACCCTACCCCTGCTTCCATCAGTGACGGGAGTGGCACTGTGGTGGTGATAGCCTCATGCGCAGCGATGCTCGCACTCAGTGGGGAGCCGAGATTGCACAGGCCTCCAGCGCCCGGGGCGGCCTCCTCCTGGGCTCCTGTGTGCACGCTGAGGCTCGGCTGGCCTTGTCCCTTCCTTCTGTAAAAACTCCTTGGCTTGCTGACACTGCCAGCCCTCCTCACCCCCTCCAGCCCAGTGCTCACGTGTGTGTCCCCCATGTCCGTAGCCCCCGATCTCTTTGCTGTCCCAGCTCCCTTAACAAGATTGACTCACCCATGACCCGCCCTTGCGTTTGTCTCCAGAGTGGAAGGGAGCCGATGCTCAGGCCCAGGACAGTCCTAAGTGCTGGCCGAATGGCTCTGACAGGTGCTCGGAGACAAGTGCTAAGTGATGCCAAGCCAGCCAGCGGCAGGGCTGGGGTCTCACAGCCTTGCTCCCATGTGACGTGGGGCTGATTTCTGTGGGACCACAAAGGACTTGTGTCTCAGAGCAGAGCCGACCCTGCCCTGCACAGCCTCTGCAGACCCTGGCCAGGCTCGTGAGAACTGGTGCTTTCTGCCTTGTAGGTCTGCCGGGACGAGGCTTCCCCGGGTTCCCAGGGACCAAAGGAGAGAAAGGTAATGAGTTCCCAGCAAGCTCCACCTCCACCGTGAGGCCGAGCCCCCCACCTGGGAGCTGGGCCCTGGCCCAGCCCTGGCCCCAGCCTTCTCAGCCAGACAGGTGCAAACGGTGACACGGTCCGGGGCCTGGGGAGGCCTGCGGATCCCTCACCTTCATGGGTGGGGAAGGAGGGCAGACAGACCAGGAGAACTGGCACCAGCCAAGTACCATTTGCACTTTTATCGACAAGTTTTAGGTAATACGTTTAAGATTGAACATGCATTTTTTTCAAGTTTTGGAACTATTAGTGTTTATTGGCACACAGTAAGCTGCCTCGTACTTCAGGTGTGCCATTCGAAATGCTCTGAGACGTGCCCCGGCCCAGAAACGCGTGCTGGGGTTGGCATTGCGTCGGTGCATGCAGGCTCAGGCCGCTGTTGCATCAGCAGCCTACCACGCCTGCATGCGCCCCGGCGGCTGCCCGTCCACTTTCGGGGGTGCAGACTCCTTGCATCTCCTACAAGCTCAGACAAACACAGTCTGTGCTCTTAGCCTGAGTTCTTTCACACGGAGAACTGTGCAAGGCTCCTCCTCCCTTCCTTGGGTAGGACGCTGCATCATGTTCAGCCGCCCATCCGGGTGTAGCTCTCCTCCTCCCCCTGCTGGGGGCGCCTGTCTTCACCTTTATCTCAGTGAGGCTTTGCCTTCAGGCTCCAAGGCCCTCCCTTGTCTTTTTTTTTTTTTTTGTATTTTAGGAAAGGTTCTACCCGGTGTTCAGGGTCTCACTGTGTAATTGGACTCATAGTCATCCGCCTGTTTACAGCCTCCCAAGAGCTAGGATTACAGGCATGTGCCACCATGCCCAGTCTCAATTGCCATGTCAACACGCATGGCAGGCTGGGGATTGAACTCCTGGCCCCTGCAGCAGGAACTTTAATCCACTGAACTATTTGGCTGGCCCTAGAGTTTTATACTTTTGAGGTGCATAAGGGAGGACAGACAGGCCCTGCTTTACAGCCAGGCCGAGCTGTCGTGCAGCCTCGTGTGCTTGTTTTCTCCCCACACCCAGGAAGCTGCTCTGAGAGGTGCCAGGGGCATTACCTCAAACTGTCCTCATTTTCTAGGTTCAAAGGGCGAAGTGGGTTTCCCTGGATTGGCTGGGAGCCCTGGAATCCCTGGGCCCAAAGGCGAACAAGGCTTCATGGGTCCGCCGGGACCCCAAGGGCAGCCCGGCATACCTGGTGCTCCCGGCCGAGCTGTAGAAGGCCCCAAGGGAGACCGAGGACCACAGGGACAACCCGGCCTTCCAGGTAAGGGCGCTGCACCAGACTGCACCAGACAGTTTCAAATCAATCGAAAGTACAGTTTCAACAAATAATACACTACATATATTCTTCTTAGTGGTTAAAGGACGTTGGTAAAGGAATGCTGTTATCTGTGTATACAAGGACAGTGATAGTGTCTTTCTTTTTTTTTTTCAAAGTTTTATTGATAAACATATAGCAATGAGACAGTTTCAAATCAAATCGAAAGTACAGTTTCAACAAATAATACGCTACATATATTCTTCTTAGTGGTTAAAGGACGTTGGTAAAGGAATGGAGCGGGGTCTTTGCCTTCTTGGGGGAGCCGCAGCTCATGTGCGAGCTCGGAGCGGCTTCATCTCTAGGTCCAAAGCTTCTCTGGTCTCCTCTCAAGCTCTGTGATGAGGGAGGCGCGAGAGCAGACAGTGTAGAGAAGGACTTGCACGGATGTCTGTGCTGTTCGTCCCCCAACACCACAGGCGGGTGCTCCGGCCTTGACCTTGCTTGGCTGCTTGGGCGGCGAGCGCATAAGCCTAGGCACCATGACCTTGGGTGGACGGGGTGCTCGCGCCACCTCCTCTAGTTCTGGGGCCAGTCTTGGTTTTATGAGGATTCGTGCTACACAGTGGTGCTGGGGTTAGGGACAGCTGGGCACCGGTACTCACAGACAGCATCAAGCCTGGCGATGTGGCTACAAACAGCACCGCCTGCCATAAACTGTGATTCCCGTCTTTCTTGTCAGGGCTTCCGGGACCCATGGGGCCTTCAGGGCTCCCTGGGTTGGATGGACAGAAAGGGGAGAAGGGGAATCCAGGCTGGCCAGGAGCACCCGGCGTTCCGGGGCCCAAGGGAGACCCAGGATTCCAGGGCCTGCCGGTGAGTTACAAGTCTGGGGGGTTCTCTTGGAAAGGAGCTTTTCTGGTCACAGTAATCAGGTGTGTGTGTGTGTGTGTGTGTGTGTGTATGCACACTCACGCCCATGCTGTGTTATCTGTGTATACAAGGACAGTGATAGTGTCTTTCTTTTTTTTTTTTTTTTCAAAGTTTTATTGATAAACATATAGCAATGAGACAGTTTCAAATCAAATCGAAAGTACAGTTTCAACAAATAATACACTGCATATATTCTTCTTAGTGGTTAATTGCTGTACAAGATGCTGACTTGTGATCCTATTTACAAACACCATTAGAACAAATCATTCTATTCATTAAGAGAATGCAACTATGTATCTATCCCAACCACTTTGAATACACAGATACAAAATAGACATTCATAGTTGATAGTGTCTTTCTTGACAGCAGAAAACTTTATGGTAATAAATAATGAGTCAGTTTTAAGAATCCGTAGGAAGGAAATGCTGTACCAGTGCAAGTCAGAGTTGGTGGGAGCTTTATAAGCCATTTACAAACTTGATCCAAAAGCCACCCTACAGTTAGCCCAGCCATGGCTCATAGTAGGTGACAGCCATCCTGGAGACTACAGGGGAGCAGTGACATTTCCAGGTGACCCAGACAGGCCCAGGGACACAGCTCAGGGCATCGTAAGTGGCCAGGAGTGGCTTTGCACATCTGTGTCGTCTAGCCGTGGTCTCCCGCAGCACTCTTAGGTGGAGCGGAGACCTCAGCTTGGCTCTCAGCTGAACCACCTCTGTGGGGGAGGCTTTGCGCCCTGTGCCTCACTGAGGTCCGGGACACATGAGGGGAGTTATGTCTCTGTCTCCCTCTGTCTCTCTCAGTCTGTCTGTCCGTCTGTCCATCCATTCCAGTGGGGTCTGCAGGGAGGAAGGAGCTGTGGGTTCAGCTGTAGCCAGCACAGGTTCTCCCTGTAGCTCGGCAGTCACGAGGGTGGCTTTAGAGGCACCTGGCTCTTTCTGCAGGGTGACGTGTAGCCTCTCAGCTCAGTCCACTGTGCACTGAAGGACAAGCAGGCCTTGTGGCCTCTGCACCAGGAAGCCTGCAGCGCTAGGAGGAGCCGTGAGAGCAGGCTGCGTGGAGTCGCAGCAGCACACTGGCCTCTCTGCGTCTTCCAGCCTTGCGCTGAGCCCTGAGTCGCAGGGGTGTGCCGTGGAGTGGATTTTAGGCTCTTCATTGCTATATTACAGTTGTCCCATGATGTAAATACAGCTGTCAATTATAAGTACGCTTTGTTTTTCTTCCTCGATAATGCAGAAATATCTTCTCCATTCTTAGAGCCAATCAGTGTCTGTCTGTGTATATATACGCATATGTAAATATGTGTGTTTTGATAAATATGTACTCATTGCTGTTTTGGTTACTATGCTTTTTAAAATAAGGTAAGTCAAAGAAACAAATCTCTTTTTTTGTGGTGCTGGGGGTTGAATGGAGCAAATTTATTTAAGAAATAATGCAACATTTTACATTGCTACGCGTGCCTACAGAAAGGAACAACTCTGCTGAAATAGAAAATGAACTAAAATTCTTAAGTGCATGAACATGGTACATACTAAAATAAAACAAATCTTCCTTGACTGTTTTTAAAATTTTTTTTCCATAATTAAAATCAGATTTTAGGTAAGACATGAGCCAGCTCTAAAGACCAGTCACTGACCTTGAGCGTTTAGGGGAACATTTTCCAAAAGGGTGCGCGTGTTGGTGGACAGCTAGTGTCTGCAGAGTTTCAGCTGTGTACGTGGCATCGCTGCATCCGTGGCATCGACTGCATCTGTGGCCTCATGCTGCGTGGTGCAACAGCAGTGACGAGCTTTTCACCCGGTTCCTGTGTGGCTGGACAAGCCCAGGGGAAGCCGAGGAGAAAAAGCGTTGGAATTTCTCTTTTAGTCGTTTTTGTTACCCATAAAGGAGCCAGAAGGCTCCGTGTTTTCCCAAATGAACTGTGAGGACTTGGGGGGGCTTGCTCAGCTTCGCTGCGCACGTCGCCCAAGGTGCTGTCGCAGGTTTCTGAGCTGTCCCGCTCTCTCTGCCTGTCTAGGGTATCGGCGGCTCTCCAGGAATCACAGGCTCTAAGGGTGACATGGGGCTGCCTGGAGTTCCAGGATTCCAAGGTAAGGCAGCTGCCAGTGAGCTGTGCAGCCCGGCTGCGCGGGTGTGCAGCTGGGGACTCCCTGACCTTGCCACCCTGTGTCCGGCAAGGCCCAGTGGCCCCCTCTTTCTGGTGGTCCCGCTGATTTTCTTACAGAGAATTGGTGCATCACATGCACCTCAGTCATTTGCGCTCAGTAAGTCACGAGTGGGGCCGTTAGTTAATTTATTAGTGTAGGAAAGGCTTGCCGGGGCCAGCCAGCTCCTAGGCACAGTGAGTTTGACTTACGAGGCAGATATAGAAAGATGAATAAGCAAGTGCTTGTCCTGCCGCTTCCTTGGTCTCTCTGGGGAAAGGTGTGAGCCAAATGACTGCGGCCAGCGTCACATGTGCCTCGTTGTGTGGCTAGTGCACTTGTATGGAAGAACATGCGTTCTGGAGTTCAGTAAGCACAGTTTCATCAGACATCTGCTGTTTTCTCCCTGGATTAGAAATGCTCACTGTGTGTGTGCGCGCGCGTGTGAATATATGCACCCCTGTGTGTGTGTCCACGTGTATGCAGGCCTGTGCCGTGTGCAGAATGCACCTCGTGCGTGCGCATACGTGCTCGTGTGGATGTATGTGTGCACACCTGTGTGCGCACATACTCAGAAAGCTTGGGCCGCTCTGCGCAAACACAGCATTCTCCTCCTGTCCAGGTCAGAAAGGTCTTCCTGGCATCCAGGGGTTGAAAGGTGACCAAGGCGATCAAGGTCTCCCTGGCCCTAAAGGTAGGAGATTTGTAACTCGGGACCTCCCTGGTGATCTGGCGGCGTGGGACAGTGAGGGGTGATTTGGCACGTGTGAAGTGACTGCAAGATCGTTAGCCATTGGTTAGAAAGGCTTTGGAGTGTGTTAGGATCACCACTGTTCCAAAAGACAGCTTGGTCCACTGTGGGGCTCAGTGAGTGCAGGGATGAGGCCGAAACTGCGTGGGCGTTAGACGTAGCCAGCAGCTTCCGCTGTCACGGCAGCCACCTCCCATGGCGGGGACTGCACTCTTCCTGGAGAGGACCATGCTGCTCCTCCTGCCTGAGTGGTTTTCAAATGCTGCCTGGAAGAAACAGCTTGAACAGAGCCTTTGTCCTTTCCTCTTTCTACTGGGAAGACTGTAGTGCCCTAGGATGGCAATGGTGGGCCTTTTAGAGATCCAGGTCTCAAACAGCAACCCCAAAGCCACTTATTTGTCCTGAAGAACCAGCGCTGCAGTTAAGCCTGAACACTGAGGTTTTATTTTATTCTACTTTATTCTTTTTTGTATTTTAGGGAAGGGTCTACAGGGTGTTCAGGGTCTCACTGTAGATCAGACTTGTAGTGATCCACTTGTTTATAGCTTCCCAAGGGCTGGGATTACAGGCGCGCACTACCACATCCAGTCTCAGTCGCTATCTCAGAACACCATGCGGGCGGGGCCGGCACAGCAGGCCTGGGGATCAAACCCGTGGCCCCTGCGCCTGCGTGCAGGTGCTTTAATCTGCTGAGCTATTTGGCTGGCCCTTGAACACTGAGGTTTTAGTTTAGAGAAGACAACTCATACATTAACAACTTTTATCTTAAAAGAAAGGCACAGTAACAGAGCTTTCTAGTGATGCAAGCAGCTTTTTACTAGAAAGCAAGTTTGCCTTGGCATGCTTCTGCACAATTAACGGGACTTTGTGTGCATGCTGATAACTTGTCAGACTTTGGCTGGGGCGACTTGGCTCTGTGGTGTGCCCACAGGGGCACTGGTGCCATAAGGCCCTCAGTCCTGCTCAGAAGTGCTTTCAGGGAAGAGAATAAGCAGCCGATGCACCGGGGGAGTGGACAGCTGCCCCTGCAGTCCCAGTGTCTTCAGCCCCAGTAGTACAGGCTGTGGGGCCACGTGAGAAAGCTGTGCTGACGGAACGCATGCATTGCAGGGCCTGAGGCCTCTGCATGGTTGTGATTTTCCTGGAGACACGAGGCCAAGGGACTGTCTCCCACCTGATGCCTCTCTGGGCTCTAGCTGCCCTGCTATGGGCAGCAGAACTGATCAACTGCTTCTCATCCCTGCAGGTCTGCCAGGTCCCCCTGGGCCTCCAGGTCCTTACGACGTCATCAAAGGTGACCCAGGGCTTCCTGGTCCCGAGGGTCCCCCAGGCCTGAAAGGGCTCCAGGGACCTCCAGGGCCCAAAGGGCAGCAAGGTGAGACTCTGGGGCCAGTGCCATGGGGCGGGGTGGGGCAGGGCCTTTTTCTGCAGGTCTGCAGAGTCCCTGGGTTGCCGTCAGACATGTACATTCAGTGTGACTTCGTTAGTGTACACCAGAACCAGGTGCAGCTACAAAGGGACCAAAAAGCCACAGGAAGATGCAGACAAGCTCGAGACACATGTGTCTCCATTCAGACAGAAAAGCATAGCCACACACACTGCACGCTCTTGCCCAGGGAAGAAGGAGGAGGCTGGGGCACAGGGCTCGGCTGTGGGCAGAGACGCGGCTGCCCTGCAGTCCCCGAGGCCCTGGGCAACGCTGCTCACGGTCTTTCCGGGACTGAGCTGAGTTGTCCTGTGTCAGGGTGGCAGCAAGGTGGAAAGTACAGGAGTGAAAGTGAGCACTGTGAAGGCCGCCTTGCAGCTCCGCGCATGTGAACTGCATGTGCAGACTGCAGCCCACCCGCCCGGGTCAGCACAGCCCTGTCTACCTGAGGCACTGGCGTGTGGTCCTGCTGCCGTGCGTTCAGCATCTGAGCCAAACAACAGTGTGCACATGCGGGTGCTCACAGACATGCACACACGTGCACGCACTCACACACATGCATACACACGCACGTGCATGTGCTTACCCTGTTGGTGATAGTGGCTGCTGGAGCTGAGCCCCAGGCTCGGCAGGAAGCGGCTGTGGATGCGCTGAGGCCTTGTGCTCGTCCCCATCCTGAGTAAAAGTGACACTATAGAAGCAAGGAGGAGACGGCTCGGCCTCCGGGCCTGGACCACGAGCTCTCTCTCCCATGCTGCAGGTGTGACTGGCTCGGCCGGTGTTCCTGGGCCTCCTGGCAACCCCGGCTATGATGGCGCCCCTGGCCAGAAAGGAGAAACGGGTCCCTTTGGGCCGCCAGGTGGGTTACTGGGGTCTCCCCTTTCCGGAGCTTCTTCTGTGCCTTTGGAGTGCAAGTGGTATACCCAGGCATGGGGCACTCGCGCCGAGTACAGACGTTCCTGGAAAGGCTCCCGAGCAGGTCTGTGTCTTAACAGAAACAGACTCTGGTGGTATAGGCTTGCCATGACAGCACTCTGGGAGGCTGAGGCAGGAGGGTGGCAAGTTCGAGCCCAGCCTGGACAACCTGAGACCCTGTCTTAAATAAAATATAAGAAAAGGGATTAGGATACAGCTCAGTGAAAGGCCCCGGGTTCAGGCCCATCCTGTGAGGGAGGAGGACGAGGAGGAGGAGAAACAGGAGGAAGACACACAGGCCTTAGAATTGCACAGAGAGGTGTAATTTCTGTGTAGAGACAGAAGCTGCTGCTGCTGCTGCTGCTGCTGCTGTTGAAAGGTGGCAGCGACAGTGGCCCGGCGTGGCTACCTGTCCAGATGTGCACTGCAGCTGCAGAAGCTCTTGCTTCATCCGGACAAGGGAAAGCAGAATGAAAACTCACGGTGGCCGGCCCAGAAGCTGCCACGCACCTGTAATGCACTCCATCCCGAGAGCATGGAGCCCCGCGGTTGTCCCACAGCCATGTGCTGAGGCCGCGGTGGTGCAGGGAGTGAAGCCGGCCTGGCTGAGGGGGCAGCGCCTGGCTGGGCAGCTCCTCGGGGCTGCAAGGACAGGGCCTCTTACTCTCACACTTGCCCCATGCCCCCGATGCCCCCGTTGGCCAGCGAGCTTACTTGGGGCCGAGCCAAGGGGTGCATAAATCTTTGAGCACAGCGGCAACAGCCAGCGAATGTGACTATTTGGGTGCTCGTTTTCAGAGATGTCTTCATTTATCGCTGTCCACGTCCCAGTGACATTGGGACAGAGTGGTGTGGTCATAGAGCCACTGAGGTGGCACAGAAGCTGGGGGGAAGAGAGGAGGGTTCCTCTGTGTGTGTGTGTGTGTGTGTGTGTGTGTGTGTGCGTGCGCGTGCGTGTGCACGTGCACTCCCAGGCCCTTTTCTGTGGTGTGAAAGGTAAGACATTTTGCAGAAATCAAAATACTAAAAGCTTCCTTGAGGCAGTAGTTTTGCAGGCTTCCCCGAGCACCAGCAAGGAGGGACATGATTTGCTTTCTCTTCCGCAGGTCCTAGAGGGTTTCCGGGCCCCCCAGGGCCTGACGGGCTGCCTGGATCCATGGGGCCCCCCGGCACCCCATCTGTGGACCACGGCTTCCTGGTGACCAGGCATAGCCAGACAACAGAAGACCCACTGTGTCCCCCCGGGACCAAGATCCTCTACCACGGCTATTCCCTGCTCTATGTGCAGGGCAATGAGCGGGCCCACGGGCAGGACCTGGGTGAGACGCCAGCCTGGGCCCCTTGCAGGGCAGTGCCCGTCCTAACAGCAGGGACAGTGGCCCAGGGGAGAGCTCTACCCATCCCCCACTCTGTCCTTGTTAAAGGACTCATTTGTTCAGCAGCCATTGTCCTGCTCACGGAAGCTGTAGGAAGCAGAAGCTCACGCTGTGATAGGCCAGACAGACTTGTGCTCTCCTGCCAGTTGGCAAGTGGGCCTGAGTTCGAGTGCACACGCGTGACAGCTTGCAACGCGTCTATTGAGCAGGGTGGCATGCTCCTGTCCCCGTCTCTTGACTATGTTGGGTCAGCAGGCAGCCGCACATCTGTTCTTAGTCTGCCCAGACACCCCACCAAGTCCCTGTTGATGTCACCAAGGTGGGATCGGCCACCATCCACAGAGTCATCATCTTGGGTCCCCTGCATGGCCTACCATTTTATGGCCCACTTTTTAAAAAGTGTTATAATGGAAAGTATATTTTAGAAGGGAATTTTGATACCATGTTAACTCTATTACATCTGTTACATATAGCCCGAGATAATTTCTCTTCACTCAAGAAAAGGGGGGCAAAAGGCAAAGCAAAGCGGCCGGCCCAACCCTTGGGGCGGCCCCTGCTCACCCTCCCTCCGGGGTGAGTTCTAGAAGGGCCTCCCTTCTGATCACCACTGTCTGTAGTTCTTTGCAGTCTGCCTCTGGCCTGATTGCCTGAACTCTGGTGGGATGCCCACGGACAGGCGCTGTGCTCCCCTGCTGGTGGGATAGGTGGAATCTTCATTCCGTTTCCACGGCCACAGCTTGACCATGGCCTAGGAATGTGGGCGGGCAGTGTGTGACATCCACCCGCCGTGGGCACTGGCAGGTCCTAAGCCGGCATCCCTGTCTCCACAGGCACGGCCGGCAGCTGCCTGCGCAAGTTCAGCACGATGCCCTTCCTCTTCTGCAACATCAACAACGTCTGCAACTTTGCTTCCCGCAATGACTACTCCTACTGGCTGTCCACGCCCGAGCCCATGCCCATGTCCATGGCGCCCATCTCTGGGGAGAACATCCGACCCTTCATCAGCAGGTGAGCAGCAGGCACCTGGTCACGTGTTGGCCCATGTGATCTTTCACTGTGAGACATCTCTGTGTAACTAACATAACTGGCCATGTGGTGCACGCTTATAATCCCAGCACTTTGGGAGGCTGAGGCCCAAGGGCTACAAATTCAGCTGCTGCCTAAGCAACTTAGTGAGATCCTGTATCAAAATCAAAACTAAAAAAGGGGCTTGGAACATAGCTCAGTGGTAGAGCACCCTGGGTTTGATCCCAGGCACCATACAGGAGGCCACATAAGTGTTTCACCTAAGCGTGCGGAGTGCATAACTCAGGAAGCAGGAGGCCCACCCATGCTGAGTGCAGCCCCGTGGGAGATGCACGGCCTCCAGCCCTGCTGCCTGGCACCCACGCTCGCTTCACACATCTCAGGTGTGCCACATGGTATCTCCTGCATGTGGGTCATGCAGGCCCAGTGCTCGTCCCCAGCCAGTTTCCCTTGTTCATGTCCTCTGTGTCCATGTGGCTTATCTAGTTTGCAGAGTCCATCTCTTTGTCATGGCCGAGTGAAGCCCCCAGAACATGCGTGTGCCACACTCTTTGAGTCACCTCTTCTGGCTCGGAGGTCTCTCTGGGTGGTGGTTTTGTGATAGATGCCACTGGGATCGTGGTGTGCACCCCGAGCCCCCGCTTTCTCTGCTGTGGCTGTAGGTTGAGCCGAGTCTCTTGGGAATTCTGCTTCTCATTTCTTGAGAAACTCCCTCGCGGCTCAGAGTGCATAACTTGGTGGCCGCCCCATGATGTCGCCACCAACAGGCTCCAGGCTCTGGTGCTGCCTGGCCTCACCAGCGCTTGTCATTCCCCGTTCTTTAGTAGCAGCCGTCCTGGTGGGTGTCAGGCACTTTCATTTGGCCACTTTCATTTGGCCAAAGCTGCTCTGTAATTTTATTTGTTATGAACTATGGTAACAAAGGACAGAAAGCGGGCACCAGGAGCCACTGTCCTGGGAAGTGTGTGTGAAGAGGGAGCTGCCCGGCACCCTGTGCTCGCTTTAAAGACAGCGGCAGCTCGCGCACGCGCGCTGGGCTCTGGGTTTGGACCCCGGGCCTTTGCGCTGAGCCGCACGCGCTACGGGGTCCCCACTTTCAGGAGCATGCACGCAGCGCATGGCGGGCCCGCCCCGCTTGGGAGCCGGCGCATGGGGCTCGTCTTCGTTCTCTCCACGCCTCCCCCCCCCCATCCCCTCCCGTCCGCACAATCTCTGTTTCCCCCTCTCCCGTTCTGTCTTTTATTTTCTCTTCACGTACACTTTGGGTCTCTCGTGCATCTTAAGCTCCTGCATCTGATTTTTTTAACTTAATATTTTGGTTTCAAGCTGCACACGCTTTCCTACAGATGACTCAGACTTATCCTTTTATGTAGCGGCCCCCTTTCTGTTTTGAGGTGGGGTCTTCCTGGATTGCAGAGGCGTCCAGGTTGGGCACAAGCTGTGAACCCCAGCCTCCCAGAGTGCTGGGCCTGCACGGGTGCCAGGCCTGGCTCCTGAGCAGCTTACGAGGGTGAAGAGAATTCCAGAAGCGTCCTGGACTCCATGGGAGCAGGGGGCAGCCCTCCTTGCACCGCGCCCCTTCCCTTCATGAGCACCCCGCTGGGGACTGCAGTGTAGGATGCCAGCCCGGCAGGCTGGTCCTTCTAACGGGCTGGGCCAAAAGGGACCCTGAACCCTAAAGACTGAGACGCCTGCTCAGGAGAATCCCTGCGATCCTGTCCAGTAAACCCCGCATTTGCGCTGTCAAGGAGCAGCTGTGGGCCTCATACTGGACACTGCTGCTGGTTACCCTGCCAGGGTGGCAGGACACAGACTGTGGGCTCTGGGCCTGACTAACACTTTCTATGGATTTCTCTTTTAGCTTTCCTTGGACAACAGGTAGAACACAATTATTCATTTATTCGCTTCCTCTTTCCTTTCTTGATAACACTGGCCCCAGCTTCGACTGGGTGGCAGACAGGGCCCTGGTGTGCCAACAGCGGTGCGGCCTGCTCCGCTCGTCTCTTTCCATGAGATGCCTGGTTCCCTGGGCACGGATAAGACTGAGTCCACAGTCCCAGGACTTTGTGCTCCAGGTTCTCTGTCCTGGAGTGAAACCACTGAGTCTGTTGCAGAGACCCCCGCTCCCATCCCCAGCTGTGGTCCCTCTGTCATACGGTGTCTCTGATTCCCTGGGGACTTGGGCTTTCAAGGTCCCTTTAACCTTGGAGTCCCAGTGGGGTCTTCAGTGTGCAGGCTCCTTCCCAGGCTTCTGCTTGATCTTTTTGGTTGGGAGAGCTTAACCTCAGAAACCCTTGAGGGGTCTGTCCTTCAGGCTAGGTGCGGCAGCTGCTGCCAGTCCTGACAACGGAGTCTCTCATGGCCTTCCCTGGCCACAGAGGGTGTGGCCATGAGGCTGCAACTGGTACCTGAGGGAAGGACTAGGGGTCTGGAGAGAAGCAGGCCTGGCATTGGGCACTTAGCTTGACCTTCCTCTCTTCATAAATAACTCGGGGATGAACCCCAGGGATTTAGGGACCAGCAGCAGTCTGTACCTGTGAGACACCATCCTGGGTGGGCAGGATGCCAGGGCAGCTTGGGGCAGACTGGAGGATGCTGTCTCCTGGCCCTTCCACCTGTCAGGGAGGCTGAGGATGGCTGACTAACGTGGTCCAGTCAGTGTCTGGGGCTCAGCCAAAGCTTTTAGTTCATGTGTGAGTAAGGGAGGAGACAACAGTGTGATCCTGGGGTGGAAGTGGGGACTGGGCAGGGTGGGCGGGGTCCTTGGCAGCTGCTGTTGCTGGCCTGGTCACGCTCATTCCCCAGAGCAGTCTCTGGTGCTCGTCCTGTGACTTCCTTGCACGGCTGGCGTTCCCTAGGTGCTGTGCCTCTCGCTGGGCCCACTGATCTGCGCCCAGCACGTTCCGGCCTGCTGGGGACCCTGTGTCCTGGGCGGGTCAGCTTGGGCGGCAGGCAGGCAGGCAGGCAGCGCCATGCCTGCAGTGGGACTCAGCTCTTGGACACAGCACAAGTGGGAACCCCTCACTCTTCTTAAGCCTAACTCTGGCTCACGAGCCCCACGCTTATTGTCCGAAGACCGGGAGGGCCCTGTCCTTAGCTCGGTGGCTCTGGAGCCTGGCCGCCCCTTCTCCCTCTCCTGGGCCCAGCTTGAAGCTGCTGGTCAGGGTGTGGACGCGTGTCAGGGAGCGGGGTGAGGTGACTGCTCCGAGGGCCCCCGTGCCGCACGCTGACCTGGCTGCCCTCACAGGTGCGCGGTGTGCGAGGCGCCTGCCATGGTGATGGCCGTGCACAGCCAGACCATCCAGATCCCGCAGTGCCCCAGCGGGTGGTCCTCCCTCTGGATCGGCTACTCCTTCGTGATGGTGAGCCCCCCACCGCTGGCCCCTGAGGCTGCCCCAGGCATGCCCCTGTAGGCCCAGGCCCCTCAGGGAAGAGAATGAGGGCTTGCCCTCCCCATGGCACCATGGGGACTCACACTGTACCAGCTCATGAGCCTGCATGCTGGAGGCTGAGGATAGAGGCAGAAAGGGCTGGCGCACTGGCTGCAGGGCGTGACTGGAGGTAGATGCTCCCAGTTTGGAACCTAGAACCTGCTGTGCACCGTGTAACCCAGCTGCTCCTAGGTTACAGCCCAGAAGTTCCTTGCCCCCAAATCTAGCTAAAGCAGGAAACATGTTACCTGCTTCAGGGGCTCGCCTAGCTTACTTTATTATTTCACTGGAAAATATTAACTATGTAGAAGTGCTGGATGTGTGGATCAGTGTTATCCCGAGTTTGCCAGCTCCCTACAGTGGAGCACACACGAGCACTGCCCTTGGTTTGCTATCGGCAGAGGAAGGGGAAGCCACTGGCTGTGTGCAGTACTGAGGTCGCCAGGGCCGGAGGGTGTCTGGGGACAGTGAGGCCCGCGAGTGCAGAGCACCAGACTTTGAAAGGGGGCAGCATGGTCTGGGCGGGGACCCTGCTCATGGCCCTGTGTTCACAGCACACCAGCGCCGGTGCCGAGGGTTCTGGGCAGGCTCTGGCCTCGCCCGGGTCCTGCCTGGAGGAATTCAGGAGCGCACCCTTCATCGAGTGCCACGGTCGGGGCACCTGCAATTACTACGCCAACGCGTACAGCTTCTGGCTGGCCACGGTCGAGAGGAGCGAGATGTTCAAGTGAGTGGCACTCTCTGTTGGCCACTGTCACACAGGTGGCTGCTGTGTCTGAAAGGGGACTCCTGAGTCTGTTCCTGGATGGGACCGAGAAGACTTTGAAAACCCACCATGGGTGATGGGCCCCATGCTGTCTTCCCTTCCCCAAAGAACCAGGAAAGAAAAGAGCTCAGTTTCCATATTGTGGGCGGGTTCCTAAGATGTGACAAGGCCACCCAACTTCCCACGGAAGCAACTTTCCATGCTCTCTGCTTCTCCCTGCCGAGTGGCAGCGGACTAATGACCTGGGCGGCTGTGGCCCTGACTGTCCCCTGCATTCGGCAGGAGTGCAGTGAGGCCGCCTCAGGTTTGTGCACGGAGCACACTCCCAAATCAGGACAGCCATGCCCACAGGCACGGCCTGCTTCTCTCCTGGCTGGCGTGTGGCTTGTGGACACGCGACATCTACTCTGCAGGTGGTGGTCTTGGCTCCAGAGGGGCTTACGATGTGGCCTCAGCCATGCCAGCTTGCCTATGGGCCCAGTAGGGAGAAAATGGGATTATTATCATTATTTTTTGAACCAGCAGCCTGGTACAAAGAAATAAAGCACCCTTTCCAACAAAATGAGGTAAAATCCCATCCATCCACGGAAACTCTGTGGGGCCGCTAGAGTTTGCAGTGGAGAGCTGCTGCGTAAGCGCCGCCGCGGCTTGGGGGAGGCACGCGTACTGGCTCGTGTACCGTGAGCAGAACGAGGCAGGAACAAGCTTAGTATGGACGGTGCCTTTCCAGCTACCCGTGAGGACGATGCCTAGGAGCAGGAGAAATTGGGCACTCCAGTCTTTCTGCTCTTTGGCCCCAGGTCAGGGGTGTGCATACCTGTCCTCCCGAGGGTCTGTTGCACAGCACAGCACAGCACAGCACAGCACCCCGCAGTGCTTGCCGGTGCAGAAGGCCACACCTCCTCCTTGCCTGGGGACTCCCTAGTCTAGCTGAGCACACAGAAGTTGACCTCCCCCTGGGGGCAGGGCCGCCAGGCTGGTGGTGCAGGCCGGTGGGGCTGCGCGATGGCCCCAGGTGGGGGCGGGGCTGGGGGTCAGGGCCGATGCCAGCGCTGAGTCCCTTGTCCTTGCAGGAAGCCCACGCCGTCCACCCTGAAGGCCGGAGAGCTTCGCACCCATGTCAGCCGCTGCCAAGTGTGCATGCGAAGAACATAGCGAGGCCGCCCCAGTTGCCGTCACAACATGGTGCTACTCCTCCTCCGCCGCCGCCGCCTCCTCCTTTATTTCTAACAGCAACGAACCCTAGAAATATACCCTGTGTACCTCACTGTCCACTATGGAACCGTAAAGTGCCTTATAGGAATGTGCGTAACTAACACGCCCGCTTCACTGGCCCATGCTTGCTGAAGGAGAAGACGACAGCATAAGCTTTTCATAGTGGCATCAGATGGCACTTCTGATGAATAGAATACCAACCCCGCTCCGACCGAGCACTGCTGTGCGAAGCCGGAGCTCCAAGGTGCTAGGGGCACGGCGCCACCGCCTGCCCGCCTGCCCGTGCTCAGCCTCGTACTGTCACAGAGGAGTTTTCCGCCCCGATCTGATTGTCTGATTGTCTCCAGGGCATGTCTAGTGTTTCCAAATCCTGGTCTCTCGGTCTGTGCGAATCATGGAGTTGTAAAAGCAAACCTCCAAGCGCCAGGCCGGGCTCCTAAACCATCTGTCCTCCCAGCTCCCAAACAGACCTGTGTCTCTCCGCTCTGTGTGGTACTATGCAGCTCCTTTGGCAGAAGCCCCGACTCTCCTGTGGAATAAAGATGGTCCAAACGTAGTGAGAAATTAAATATATATATATTTTAGTAATTTATATAGATGTCAGCAATTAGGCAGGTTGAATCCTAGTGTAACTTCCACTGTTGAAATAAAGCTTACCTAGTTCTCTTCTTGCAAAGACTGTGCTGTCCTTTAACACAGATTTTTAAACACTCCGATACCAAATGTGAAACATCCGCTGTCCTCGTTCACTTCCAAACCAAAAATAATGTGTAGCCCGAAGCAAACCTGGGCTGGTGCGCTGGAGTCCCTGTCCAGTGCCACGTGCACTTTGAGCTGAGAGCTTTGACTCCATTTAATACTTTCAGGGTTTTAAACACTAATCACAAACTGAATGACTTGACCTCCAAAGCACCCACAGTCAGGCCTTCCCTGGGGTAGCGCCCGCGCTCGCGGCCTCGTGGAAGAGCACTGGAAACCAGAGTCGTCACTTGCGCTCACGCACGTGCGGGCCGCTTCCGAAGCGGGGAGCCACGGGCACAGGAGTGCAGATTTGGGCCACTGTGCTTGAAATGACATTTCACCAAAGTCTCCGAAACGTTTTCAAGACTACTAAGGCCTTTCCTGTAATTTCTTTACATGTGTATTTCTTAAAAATTCAAATTTGTAATAAAACTATTTGTATAAAAATTAAGTTTTATGAATTTGTTGCTAGCATTGCCACAAAAGTCTTTTAAAAGCTACCACACTACTAATAAATGTGTAAGCCTTGCACACCCTTAGGTCATTTTTATTTTGCACTCTTGTAGCTGAGAGTCACTGATGGGAGGGCGGGGTAGCCCCCAGGGACAGCTGCACGCCCAGCTGCCAGTTGCTGATGACACCTTCCACCTGGCATTTGTCACCACACCACGCACATGGAGGACTCGGCATGCCCAGACACAACGGACAGGAGGTGACATGGGTCTGGGCTGTAGCCAGCAGGGACACAGGGAGACTCTGAGGCTCCTCGGGGCAGCGGAAGTGGGGGGATGAGTGCACCTCAGTGTCCAGAGCAGCCCCCCAGGAGGCTGTAGGAGCCTCACCCGGAAGAGCAGCAGCAGGGGTAAGTAGAATTGCACGAGTATGCCCCAGGGCCAGATGACACAGGGTCACATGAACATGGGCCACAGGGCCTCTATGACACAGGATGCCATGAACAGATGTCTGAGGAGGACAAGGTCACGTAGGAACATGTGTCAGACCAGGATGAGGTACAGTGACGCATGAGGGCACAAAGCAAGGGTGAGACAGGATCACATGAACACACGATAGAGGACGAGGCAGGACACAGCAGACGCCTGACAGGATGACACAGTCACACACGGGTGACACAGGTAACATGCGACAATACCTCAGTGCCATGGTGAAGCAGAACCTGATACAGAACCAGGGTGAGATGGGATCCCAAGCGGGCATGCCACACAGAGTCAGGATGACACAGTGTCACTAGGGACCCAACGCAGCCAGCACTGATGCAGAATGTTTCGTGCAACACAACGTGAAGCAGGTGGATGTGAACCTTCAGCACGTGGGTGGCGAAGCCAGGTCCCGGCTGAGCAGCACAGGATGAGCCAGGTCAGGCCACGCAGACACAACAGAGCCAGGAGGAAGCAGCATCCCACATCCAGGCGTGACAGTGAAGAAAGGACAGACTCGGGAACACAGCCCGGTAGGGATGGACAAAAGCACACATGTGAGGTCACACGCTGGCTGGTGTGCAGAGGTGACAGCAGGAGGCGGAGGGGGTCACAGGTGCACACAGTCTGCCTGGGTCAGGGCACGCATCCCCATGTGGCGGAGGCTCCTTGGTGCCCTTGGTGGGCGCTGGTCAGCTGCCCTCCCTGCGCTAGGCTCCTACGGATGTGGCTATCCCTGTGCAGCGATGTCCGGTGCATTCTGCTTCTGTGTGTCCGATTTTTCATAAATTATTCTATGCATAATTGGACATAAAGGAAAGAATAAGGGGGTCACGTGAAGCCCAGCACGCAGAGCCTGTACATTTTCTCCATTCCTGTGGAAGTTCTGTGCATTTAAAATTAACATACAGTAAAAGTGACTTATTTGGTTGCAAAGTTCTACGAACTGTGGAACTGTGCCGTGCCTATAGATGATAGTACCACAAGCCAGAGGTGCTCAGAGCAGCCGCCAGCAACCCCCTGGGGGTGACGGCTCCACATTGTCTTCAGCAAGCCCACACGCTGAGGAAAGACACTTCTGGGAGGAAGGGTTGGGCTTGGCTCATGGCTTCCGAGGCTTTAGGCCTGTGTTTGGCCAAGGCATTGCATCTGTGTCCCGGGCTGGGCAGGCATCGCAGCGGAAGTGTGTGGTGGAGGAAGGAGGCTCACCCTGTGGCTGTCAGGAAGCCGAGGAGCTCCAGGGGGGCAGGATTCCAACCAGGTGTTGTCCCAGGGTCACGCCTTGGAGACCTGCTCTCCCCAGCAAGGCCACAGCCCTGTTGTCATCACCTTTGTGTGACAGGCACTTTACTTCCCTCCCTGCCACCCATGGGGTCTCTTGGGGGTACGCTGTAGTATATCTGAGCCACCACAGGCTTTTCCTGTGTGGTGACATCTGAGAATCCTAACTGGGCAGGTGTCCCTTAAGCTTTTCTGCTTGTGAGTATCCAGTTTTTCCAGGGTAACTCAATAAAGCCTGTCTTTCCCCATGGAATAATCTTGGACAACTTCATCAGAAATCAGTTGGGTGTACATGTGTGGGATCTATGATCTGTTGAATTTTTAAAATATGTGTGGTGCTTAGAACAAGCTTCACCACTTTGTAGGAGTGTATTGAGGGCGAGCTTGCCCGGGTCCTTGCCGAGCCTGGGAGGCTGGTTGCTGTAGCCTCATGGGACGGTGAGTGGAATCCTAGGGAGTTAATTCCAATCTCCTGCCAGCAGCGTTGGCAGTGTCGTGAGGTAAGAAAGAAGGCACTGGGTGTGTTTGGAGTTGGGGGGTCCCGGGGGCCCTGAGTCCAGCTAGGGCAATGGCTGCCTGGCGAAGGCCAGGACTCATGACGAGCCTGGGGTGTCAAGAGGGGAGTGGCTCGGGGATGAGCACCTCGCTGCGGCAGGCGGGAGGCCTGAAGGCACCTGTGCATCGTGCAGGGATAGGTGCATAGAGGGAGCAGCCTGTACGCGCCATTCAAGGCAGCGTCTCCCGTCCTGGAGTGGGCGCTTCAGTGCTGATGTGCGGTGCTTTTACACCCTGAGCTGTCATAGTCTCTGTCTTGAGGGCCAGGCCCAGCTGACAGCGTGGAGCCCAGCTCTCCTTCCTGCCCGGCTCACACATGCTTCTGGGAGTGACAGGGAGGAGCATCGCTGCCTGGTGACCTTGCTTCAGACTACACCATGGCTGGACTGATCGGCACTGCTTAGAGCCAGCTGGGAGATCAGAAAAAGTCCTAGCCAACTCTGTGCACGTGAGTGTGTGGAAACAGGGTCCGGCTCAGCTGCAAGGCGGACTCCTGCTCCTCATGCAGGGGCTTGTCCAGGTGTCCTCCACAGAGGGTGGGAGCATGTGCCACACACAGCAAGGGGTGGCAGGGCGGGACAGGAAGCCGGGGAGATTCAGGGTCAGGCTCGTCCTTGTCCTAACAACCCATTCTTGCTGGAACGAGATCTGAATCCAGCATCAATCCCTGCTGAGGGCGAGGCCCGGGGGTCTTGTCACCTCCCTGCAGGACCTGTGTCTTCGACACTCCACCACTTCCCAGCATTGCCGCATTGGGGACCAAGCATCCAACAGCAGGTGAACTCTTGGGGGACAAGCCACATCCCAGCCTTCAATCCTGCTGCCACAGCAACCTTCTCTGGTCCCCTAGTGGCTGCTCTATGCTTTTAGTAGGAGAAAAGGGCTGGGGTGCACCTGCTCTGCTCCACTGGGGAAGACAGCAACCACCACAGCAGCTTAGAACCATCGAGCGGACTCGTTTCATTTCGTTTTGCTTTGCTTCTTCTTCGCTAGGAAGCCCCACACCACTGAGCTATGTGTCCAGTAGAAAAGGACCTAGTGTGACGATTCTAATCAGGACAGTGCAGATGCACAGAGAGGAACAAGTAGTTGAACTTTGCTCCTTTTAAGCTTGCTTACTCTCTTTCTGAAGCCTGGGTGCTTTGGAAGCCCCTGGTTGGTTCACCAGCACACGAGGGCTCGTCTGTCCTCACAGCCACCTGGCAGCTCTTCTGTGTGCCGCTGTGCTGTGGGACACCATCCCGTGGAGGGCACACAGACTGGCTCGTGATCTCGCCAAACACCATCAGTTCACACATCTCAACCCTCGAGCTGAGCCGCTCAGCCCATCCAGATCCAGATCTCTCTGGTCCCAGGACCGCTGGCTGCACTCAGGAATGGGACAGACAGGGTTCAGATGCAGGTTTTTATGAGCCTGACTGCTGTCAGCAGCACTGTTCATCTTAGTTTTGACCACATCTCATTAAGACCACGACAAAAGAGAGCTCCAGAACTGCTTCAGACGGTGGCCAGAAGGATGGGATAGGTACTCCACGTGAGGGGCCTGTGAGGGGGGATTCATGGCAATGTGTCTTTGACTATCATCCATGTAAAAACCTTTAAGCTATAACCATGTATTTTGATCATACTGCAGTTATGCAACGGTGGGTTTTGGCAGTTGGGTTATAAATGACATCACCGCTGATCCTTTCTTCTAATGCCCCCTTGAAGATGAGTGGGAGATGGAAGAAGGACTACGCACAAGGAAGGGTGCACAGGGCCCCTCTGCACCCAGGACCCCCAAAGCCCACCTGCACTGGGCCCTGCACAGCCCTCCCTAGGCAGGGTTTGTAGCCATGGACTATTTTCTGTGCCTTTATGTATCCGCACTGACACGTCTGTCTATAGTATCGTGAGCAGGGTTCTGGGCCCAAACGCATTCGCCTTGTACAACAAACATTCCCCAGACTTAATTTCTGTAATGCAAGAAGGTGTGTGGTTTTTGTGCGGCCTCCCTGTAATGTGAAAAGTGCTCAAAGGGTCCAGCAGAGTAAAGAGGTAAGGTTTGGGGGTTTTGTTACAAACATATTTTTCATAGCTCATATATCTATTTATATATGGCTTTGAATATTGCACCCAGAGTCCTTGCACTGAGCTGTACTTTGTCTTATTTCATTTTGAGACAGGGAGGGTCTAAGGTGCCCGATGGAGCTTGCTGAAAACTCCCTGCCTCAGCCCTCCACGGTCCTGGGATCACAAGCGTGCACCACCACGCCTGACCATAATTTATATCTTCAATCTCCTTAATTCCATCTTATCCAAATATCTCTGTATCCAGATGTAAGAGATGTATCCAAAATGTTTGCAGAAGTATTTTTTCAGTGATTCTTCAGACAGAGGATTCACATCTAGAATAAAGAACTTAAAAAATTAGTTTAAGTGGGCAGCGCTCCAAAAATAAAAGACGCAATCAAAAACTGGGGAAGCAAAGTGGATGGACAGAAGAGCAGATGGCCAATAAATCCACGAAGAAATGCTCACCATTACTGGCTACTAAAGAAATGCAAATTAAAACAACACTGAGATTCTGTCTGACTGCAGAAATATTGGTTATCATCAAGAAGTCAAATAATAAAAGATGCTGGAGAGGCTGTGGGGCTAAAGAACCCTCCTACACTGCTGGCAACAATCTGAACTGCTATGTTGACAATGGAAATCAGTGTGGAGATTCTCAAGAAATTAAAACTAGAAATTCCATTTGACCCACTTTCCCCGTTGGGTCCATTCTCAACAGAGCTGTGGACCTCACAGGACAGTGGCCCACGTACACCCATGCTCCTAGCAGCTCAGCTCGAGGCAGCCGAGTCCAGGAGCAGCCTCTGTCCATCAGCAGATGGGTGGATAAAGGGTGTGCTGTTTACACACACTGGAGAACCGCTCTGCCACCAAAATTAACTTGAGACACTCTTAAGTAAACGACCTTGAGACCACAATGTTGAGTGAAATAAATCGGACACACAAGCTTAATATCATGTGGTTTCTTCTATGAGAAACTCAAATTATAAATGAAGAGCAAAGTAAGAAATCACCTTCTTCCCACAAAGAATGGAACAACAAGCACCGCAAGCGGGACTGATAAGGAGGAGTGCCCAGGTGCGGCTCCAGGCTGGTCTTTCTCTTCTGATCGCTTGGCTATGCTGCCCTTCCCAGGGCTCGTCTCCAAGTCGGTGTGGTGGAGGAAGGTGACACAGGATGGAGGTCAGAAGCTGTCCAAAGTGCATGCAGCCTGCCCTATGGCCGCCGCATGACTTCTGATCTGATCCCTCAGAGACAAAGCGATCACACTCGTCCCCCTACGGGTGTGGGGGAGGCAGGATGAGGAGATGGGGCGCGGGCGGGGGGTACCAGAATCTCTCACAGCCTAGTCAGCAGCTCCTAGAGAGCTTTACTGTTTGAGCCCCTTGCTCTGGACCCTTCTCACTTGCGCTTTCTGCGTCTGCCCATGGCAAGATTCTGCTCTAAGCTCACCACGAGTGCAGGACTCCTGCAGTGGGCCCGTCACCAGATCACCTGCGTTCTTGGGTGTGGACATACTACACAGGCGTAGACACACTCCACGGGTGTGACTTGCACAGGTGCCGGGCGGTGGCCCGAGGGCGGCTGGCCCAGCACCATCCCCGCCACTCTGCAGGCCGGTTCTCCCTGGCCCTGGGGCTGGCTCCGCGGCAGCGCCCCGGGATCCCCGTCCTGGCGCCCACAGAAAGCCGTGGAGGTTCGCCCTGGGTTCCGTGGGTGCCCCGCCAGGCCTGGTTTCCTGGGTAGCCCGCGCGCAGTCGCTGTCCCCAGGCGATCCCCGGGCTCCTCGCGCGCCACGCGCAGGTCCACGCAGCCGGAGCTCCGCGTCACCTCGGCAGCCTCGCGTGGCCGCGCTTCCGGAGCCGCCTCCGCCCGCACCTCCACCGCTGCTCGCCCGGAATAGCGGCGGGCACGGACCGAACGCCGGGCGCGGGCGGCGCTGACTCACCGAGGACCCTCGCCCGCGCCCCGGAAGCGCCTGGTTCTGCGCGTGGAGCCGCTTCCGTGATCCCGCGCCCACGCCCGCGGAGGTGTCTTTTCCCTCGCGGTTCTGACTCGGTCCCGAGAAGCTGACGAGAACTTCAGACCCGGGCACCCGCTGGTTGGAAACCGGAAGTCCCTAAGACGAGCTGCAGGGGGCGCCCCGTCCTCTGCGTGCCGAGTCCTGGGGTCCGCGCCGTGCCGCAGCGGAGGGTGGCGGGCGCCCTTGAGAGCTCTGCGTGGAGTGGGGTGTGGGTCCCCCGCCTGCCGCTCTGACGGCCCCAGGCGGGCGCTCAGGTCGGGCCGCCCGGTTTCACAACCTCTCTGGGTGATGCCCGCGGCTGGCGACCACGTTCGGAGCTGCGTGGAGGTGCCGCTGAAAGGGAGCTGCCCAAAGCTCGGAAAGCCCGGCTCCCCACCCGTCCCCCTGCCGGGGCCCAGCCCTCCTCTGTGCGCGGCTCCCGAGAGGTGCAGGGTGGAGGAGGAGGCAGCGCGGGGTGGCAGCGCGGGGGCAGGGCCAGGGAGCTGGCCTGGAAGCCAGGAGATGTGGGGAGCTGGGACAGGCCCTTGCTGGCTCCCCGCGAACCTTCAGGTGTCCGCAGGTCTCGGACAAGGTCTGAGAAGGTTTCTAAGCCCACCTCCTTGCAGAAATAAGTTGCGGAATTAAAGTGGGCTTCACTCTTGCCCAGTACAGGATAATTCTCAGGACAAGATGCTAAGAGGCACAAAAGGGTTGAGTAGGTAGAAATGTGAAGCGTGGGCTTAACTGGAGAGTGGGGTTGAGGGGGTGAGGGAGCGAGGGAGGGAGTGACAGGGCCAGGGACAGAGACAGACGCACTGCAGTGCACAGGGCTTGGGGTCTCTTCAAGTGGGCAGTGGTTCTGCTGTCTTCAGGTCGCCTACCTGGCTGGTGGCTGTGTCCAGAGCAAACCGCTGAGCTGGGCTTGGGGCTGAGCTCCGCTGCACACCATACAGTCCTCCTGCAGGTGTCAAGGCTGGACAGCCCCGGCCGGAGTCCAGGGTACAGGCCACTGGGTCTGTGAGACCTTAGGAACTGGGAGTCATTTCCTGGCAGGGAAAGGGCTTCAGCTATTGTGCCCTGAGGCTGCAGTGCCCTTAGGAGTGTAGATTTTCCTGGTCTGGCGGCCTACCTGGTTATGGGTGTTCAGACCTAAGACCAGGACCAGGAAGGGCACGGGGCTCTGGTGGCTGTTTGAGAATCCAGGTACGTAATTCCACTCCCGGTGCACAGCGCAGCCCTCCCTGAGGGTTTATATTCTGTTACACAGTAGGGCAGTGCAGGTGAAAGCGAGGTCGGGGCTTGGAGCTCCTCTGACCTCTCCCTGTGCCGAAAGCTACAGTGCTTGCTCTGTGTGTGTGTGCAGTTCCTCATTAGGTCAGGGGTTTGCCAACGGCCAGAACAATTCTGAAATTCCGATCATCCCTCCTGGCCTTTCTACCTATCTTGATTGGAGCCCCAGCTACTATTACAGGACAGGAGGCTGCTCTGAGCCCAGCCTGTACTGACTGGCAAAACCCAGTGTCCCATGGAGGGCACCCCAGGCTGCCTGAGTCACCAAGGCCAGCAGCCACACACAGGTCTGCACTCCACTGACCTGGACTGCGTTCCGAAGGGCTAGACAATGATTTCCTCCATTTGGCCTGAGCTCTCCCACCTCTGAAGCCGTGTGGGGGTGAGGACAGGTCAGTTGACCTGTGTCATGTGCCGAGCAGAGTGGGCTTGGGTCCCTGAGTGTGGGTCACAGAGTAATCGCCAGGGTCTTTCACTTGGCCCAGCTCCAGTGCTGGTGACAGCTGCTGGCTTCTGGGAGGATCCAAAGATCCCTGCAGCTGTGCTGTTGCCTGTGAGCCGGTTATAAATACATGGCAACCATGTCCCCATGCTGTATGTGACCCGGATGGCTCCCGTGACACAATGTTCCAGGGAAGCCAACCCTCATCACTAGAAAACCACTTCCTAAATAGGCCGGTGCAGGGCACTGGTGTCCAGCAGGGCCTGCCATCTGTCATGCTGGGTCAGGTGGCACTGAGGCTAGCGTGACTCATCCCAGGCCAGCAGGGGCCATGCTGACCATTGCAGGCCCAGGCCCTGACTAGCAGTGCAGGTCCTCCCAGCGTGTGGTTTCTGACGTCAGAGTCACGGTCTCATGACAGCACTCAGACTTGCGTGGTGTTTCCTGCTCTTGGCGGCTGTAGGTGAGCGGTGCAGAGGGCAGTTGGGACATCACGTTTTTTCACCTTCCCAGTCTGTTTCTCAGGAGCACAGCAAAGAGAAAGGCAAACACAGAAGGCTGGTTTGTGCCCAAGTCGTTCACGACAGATCCCCGTGTCTCTGCACCCACCCTTCCCAGATGGCATTGTTCTGTTGGACCCAGTTGCACAGGAAATGGTGCTTCTTACTTAACAAAAGTGGAAAATTAAGAACCCCATCTTGAAACTATGTTGAAACTCATTTTTGAAACAGGGCCATCTTTACAGATCTTTTGAATGACAAGTGGCAGATCTGGTGTACCCTGGGCAAGGCTCGTGCCTCACCCTGGACGGACAGGGCCCCGGTGGACCAGAGCGGAGGTCTAGCTCTGGAGCCTGAGTCTTCCTCTCTCTTCCCCACTCTGTGCCAATCCTATGACCTTCGCACCGAGTGACCTTCACACGGTCCAGCCAAGTGTGAGAACAGACGCCCGCAGCTGGCTTTGGCTGAGCACGCAGCCGCCCAGCCGTGACTCAGCAGCAGTGGTGCCTGCTTGCTACCTCAAAGATGTCGGTGCTGCGTGAGGCTGAAGTTTGATTACACAGTCTGGATAGAGAGATAGGGTCATGTGATCCTCAGGCTTCCACCATCATGCTGATAATTGTGTTCAACTTTCTAGATGTAGAAACAAAGCTTTTTCCCACTATTTAAGATTCACTTCCTGCCTGGCTTTCCCTCCAATGCCCTCTCTCCTTTACTTACATACTATTGAGCCAGTTCCTTGAGAAACACAAGGCAGGAGACACAGGGCAGTGTCCTGGGAGGTGGACGATGCGCCATTCCCTGGTGCATGCTGGGAATATTTCTTACATCAGTCTGGCCAGGGTTTTCATCAAAGGTGAGTGAGTGTGCATGTGCATGTCCCTCACATCCCCATCACCAGTGTTTCCCTAAAAGGTCCCTGCTGTGTGCTGTGAAACAGCAGGCAGAGGAGCCCCCGTGTCTGTCCCTACCTCCTGCGTGTCTGCTTTGTGTTGTGGCGGCGCAGCAGCCGGAAGCTTGGGCATCTGTAAGTGGGTGCTGCAAAGGGTCCTTATTAGCAGTAAGCATTCTGCCCCCTCTGGGGAGCTGGGCTGCCTGCTCCTGCAGGGCAGACCTCCTTCCCAGGCCACCCCAACAATCCAGGGAAGAACACGGCTCGCGTGGCCCCAGGTGGCTGCAAGGGCAGAGTCTCCTCCGTAGCTGCTCTTCAGTGAGGTCCTACTCCCAATTTTCTCTTTCATGTCCTCTGACGGGAACAATCTCAAAAACAAGCAGTTGGAACAGGCATCAAAATCCACTGTGAAGGGGCCTTGAGCCTCGCCATGCTGGAAAGGCAGCCGGGCAGAGGTGAGGAGACCTCCAGTGCTGGACACTGAAAGCCACAGGTGGACGGTGGTTGTAACAGGAAGGGGTCTCTGCTCTCCGGCCCAATGGTGTCCTCTGCCTGTGGGACCCATCGAGGCAGGAGTGGGGTTCTCTATTTGCTTTTTCCTGGGGCCATTGGGAGAAACCTGAAGGGCTGCCTCTTCCATGTCCCTTTCTACAGAGGTGTCCCCTGCCCTGGCCCCAAGGGTCCTGTGGTCACCAAGGAACTTGGCTATGGTGTTCTGTGGGCCTCTCCTCAGAGCTCCACATCCCAGAGTGGGCAGGGCACAGTGTGTGAGGCTTCCTGCAGCCCCACTCCCGGCCCTCATATCGTCTCCAAAGGGCTGGGAGTTTCCCGGTGACCAGCAATGGTAACGTGACAGCCTGGGGTTTGGGATCTTCTCAGGATGTTGGTGGGGCACAGGGCCAGAGTGCCTGGGTAGTCATGGAGCTGACCGTGTTGTCCACGTCTGCTGCTCCTCTCTGGGGCTGTCCTCAGCTTCGCTTCCTGGCTGCCGTAAGGAGAGCAGCTTCGCGCCTCCACACTCTTTCCCTGTGATGCTCCTGCCTTGGAGCTAGCCGACTGTGAGCCACATTAAACCTCCTTCCTCCAAGTTGCGGGTGATAGGTGTTGTCTCGGCAATAGGAAAGCTGACTGATACACCTGGAACTTGTCCCTGCAGACCTCTGCAAGTCCCCACACCTGCCCTGTGTCCCTGCAGAGTAGCCAAAGTCTGTGCCCAGACTCCTGGTCCTGCTCTTGTAAGGCCAGGCAGTGGGAAGGAGAAGCAGGGGGACCAGGTCAGAGGGTCTTCCTGTCCCTCCTGTGGCTCTGGGGAAGCCACAGATCCTGCTATCAGGCCATCCTCTAGGGGCCACGGGCACCCCCCAACCCTAGGCCTGGGGCTTCTGGCCCTGGGCCTGGCACTGGACCCTGCTGCTTTTCCTAAACCCTGCCCTGGTAAGTGAGTCTTCACCACCACTGTGCATGCTGTGGTGCCCTAAGGGACATGCAGGTGAGACCCAAGTGTGGCATAAAGAAAAGGGGGTCAGAAAAAAAGCATCCATGATCTGTCCAGATACAGTGCACCCCAGTTCCATGCAGGAGCTGGAGGGGCTGCTCCTCTGACACTGTGTCTGCAAGGCCCTGGCTGTGGGAGTCCTGCGTATGTCTTGCCTTTGGTGAAGTGGAGTGACCCGTGTCTGTGACCCCCATTGCTTCTCCGAGCACCGTCTTAACCTGTGGCTTTCGCTGATGTGCATCTCTCCTGTCATAAGGCCAGGACCGGCAGACTGGGCATAGGTGGGCCAAGTCACCTTCCACCAGACGCTGTGTCTCAGTCCTTTTAACTGTCACTGGGGCAGAATAACCAACACCCGTGACTTAAAGCAGGAAGGATCGATCTTGGTTATGGACTGTGGAGGTTTCAGGCCATAGCCAGCCTGCTCTGAGGCATGGCAGCACGGTGGAGAGGCCTGGTGGAGGAGAGCTGCTCGAGGCTCGCTGGACAGGAAGCAGGAAGCACGGAGAAAGGGAGGAGCCGGGGTTGGGGAGAAGGGGAGGAGCCGGAAATGGGAGGAAGGGGAGGAGCTGGGGATGGGGAGAAGGGGAGGAGCCCGGGATGGGGAGAAGGGGAGGGGCTGGGGTTGGGGAGAGTCTTTCAGGCTGAGCCATGAGGGACCAGCTGCTGTCCTCCAACCCTCATGAATAGCATGTCAACCATACCTCCCCAAAATCCGGTAACCTTGCAGAAGTCCCCCGATCAATCACACAAAACTGTAGCAGACATCTAAATAGAAGCCATGATACCCTGTTGACATTCAAGTGGCAAGAGAGGAACACGCTGATACCTTAAGGGGTGCACCTGCGTGGATCCAACCAGAGCTGCATTCATGACAGCAGGGCCAGGCCTGCAGCAAAGCCCTTCTGCGGGAGCCATGAGTGGTGTACACGCCGTCAAGAGCCTGGGTTCTCGCAGGTGCCTCTCCCAGAGCCTCACACTGCCAGCTCCCTTATCGCATGTTTGGATGGAGAAGAGAGGGACATCAGGGGTCGATGGTGCTCGCTGTCTGGGGACATTGAAAGGAGGAGGCAGAGAGGATCAGAACTCCTGCCATGGGCTCCCAGGTAGCTGAGGGAGTGACGGCCGGATGCTGGTATATACCCTGCAGACTCTGATAGCTGGAAGAGCTGGAAGCTTCATCCCACCACGGAGGCGGGCTGTGGGGCAGGAAGAATCTGCGGAGACATGATGTCCCAGAAGACTCTGATGGGCCACAAGGTCGATGCAGCATCCCCCTCCTCTTCCCACAGTACCCTGCTGGGGGCACCGGCATGCACCCACCCACATCCACCGTCTAGACCCCAGATCCAGTGGCTGGTCCCATGTCTGCGCACACGTATGACAAAGCAGCATGCATCGGGTAGCTCAGGACAGCGGAATTCATTGTCTCACCATCCTGGCAGCTAAAACTCTGAGGACAAGACATCACCCAGCCCTCCCCTCTGAGACCAGAAGCATCCGCCTGGCTTCTTTGGTTTCTCATGATGGCAGCCATCCCTGCTGACCCCAGGCTGGGAGAAGTGCCGCTACAGTCTGTACCACTACCTTCACGTAGTCTTCTCCATGTGCGTCTCCACCAGACCTTTAAAGATGAGGACGGCAGCACTGCTGGAGCAGGGCTCCCAGCTCCACTGTGACCTGTCTCAACTAAGCACATCTGTAACAACCTTCTTTCTGGCCTAGTCATGATCTGAGGGGCTGGAGTGTCCATGTACCACAGTTCTGCCCATAACAACACACAGATGCCTCGTTTCAGCAAGTAGCCTCGGAGTTCTGCAGGGAGCCTCCGTCCTCCGGGTGCTTCTAACCACAGCTCAGGTCACCATAGTGACTTAATAATCTCAAAACTTTGGCCACTGGCATGGACATGCTTGTTTTCATTGTCAGGAAGGGCCACGTCCTGCTTGCAAATGACTGCCAGGTTATTTTTGACTGGACGGGCAACACACCCATTGCACACATCTCCTTGTAGCGCATCCCTTTTGGAGGCATGTTATTGTTAGAAAAACCCATTAGGTTTGGAAATGAGCTTGGAGCGAGCCCCACATGCGTCTGTGTTATAATTATACCGCTCTCTGCAATTGCTTTTCCAAACCAACCCTTCTGCTTGTCAGAGTCTGAAACCTTCCAAGTGACGGGTCCATTCATCTTCCAGAGCCTGAGAGGTGGCCCAGCAGTCGCCTTTTGTTCAAGGGAAAGCTGGCGAGCTGTGCTCACAGGGTGGCATGTCCACGGAGAGTGATATCAGTGGGCAGGGGGCATGGCCGGGCTCAGCTGTGGCCACACAGCCCCGCTCCATTCCCTTTGTTGGAAAGGATCATCCCTCCCATCTGCAGAAGAGAAATTACTCAGCCAAGGCTTTGCCTAAACTTCTCACTGATTGTGAATATGGATCTGCGATTTCTACATCGTGGACCTGACCCTCTGACAAATGGTCTGCGCTAGCAGCCCGTGCGGAGTGTCTGGGAAGTGGAATGCCATCCCCTGCCCTGGAGGGGTGAGGACGAACTCAGGGAACCCTGGGACTTTCCTCCTGGAAGCACCTGTGTGCGTTTCTCATTGGACGGTTGGGGGTGTCCGCCTTGGGAGCCTTCCTTCTGGAGGGCCCTTTCACTCGGCCTGCTGGAGCTGCTGCTCACATGTCACTGAAGGCTCCCTGTGACACACCTGGACCAGGAGGCCAGACTCTTGGACCAACCCAGACTCCTGCGCCCTGATGAAATGGAATTTAAGGGCTCGCTGACTGTAGCCAGAGCAAGTTCACGTTCAGCAGGCAGCCCATTTCCTCGCTCTCCCTGAGAGGGGATCATGGATTTGCCAACCTTTCCTCAGAGGGAAGGCCTGGGCTCCTTAGGACACTCAGTAGCACCCTCTGCCCGGTGGCCCCTGTGAGCCAGCACTGTGTCCCCTCCTCATTTAACGGTACAACACCAGGTAAGGTGGCTGGGTCTACTTTGTCACTATTATAGAGAAGGAAGTAGATGGTCCCGAGGGTGCTGAGTAGACCGCAGGGCTGACATTTGCCTGCCTGGCGCAGGGGAAGGACGCATCCCATCCTGTGGGCTACCTGGGTGGGCTGACCATGTACTAAGACTAACACTTCTGTCTGTGGAGCAAGCTTCTCCCCATTTGGTGGAGAGAGCTGTGAGTCCATGAGAGACAGCTTCCTGTGAGCCCAGGCGGAGCTCAGTGTGATGGCAGTGTCCACGTGCGCGTGCGAGCACAGCCATCACGGGAACCGAGGTCACAGCTGCTGTCTAAGGACTTCTTCTGGGAGAGGGATGTGGCCTAGAGAAGAAGGAAATGGGGATGGAGAGGAGGGGAAAGGAAGTAAGAGTTCGGATGTGTTGTGCACATGCAGCAGCTCCCCACAAGAAAAGTAGTCACTTGCTACTACAGATGTGTCCTAATAAAAATGGAAATTAAGAAAACCCTTTGGAATCCCCAGGAGTGGCTTTGCTGCCCTTGCCCCTTCTGCTTGTAGTGAGCAAATTCTCCAGTGCCCTGGAGGGGAAACTTCCTGGCTCCGCCATGGCTCCATGCTGGATGGCACATTCCACCCCTTGAAGGCCTGTGGAGCTTGCTGTGTTGTGGTCATCTGCCTCTGTGGTCCAGAGAGCTGGACTTGGGTGGCGAAGCAGGATGCACCCTTCCACATTCAGTTGCTTTCAAGATTGATCAGATACCTGTGGAGCAATCCCCGAGAACATGTAGAAGTGTCCCAGCCTCACACAAGAGCGCCTTGGGGTTTCCATTCTTGTTCTGCTCTGCAACAGAAATCGAACGCTCTGTGGAGAGGAGGATCGAGGTGGGAGCAGAGCCCAGGTGTGTCGGGAAACTGGGCTTCCTCTGTGAGAGACGAGGGAGAGCTGTCCATAAGCACAGGGCGTGTCCCTTCCACGTGCCCTGCCCTCCTCTCAGTGGCTGTGGGAGGAGCCAGGGGCTGGTAGCCCCATGGGCGTGACCTGCCTGGCCCTGAGCCTGGGCCATGGAGGCCTCTGCTGGCCACGTCTTGCCAGTCACGGCCACTCTGAGGCCACAGTTCTAAAAGTGCTGGCTGGTTTTCTATGGAGAGCTCCTAATTGTGATGACGTCCAAAGTGACCCCGCCTGCCCTGATCCCAGTGACCTCTGGTCTGGAAAAGTAGATCCTCTCATGAGCAAAGGAAAGGAAAGTGAAGGCAACAGAAGCAAAGATTTGTGCTTATTACTGTTATACCCTGTCAAAATTGACTCCATTTTGTTGCCCTTCTAACCTCACCGAGTTTCTGTTCTGTATGCGCCGACCCCTCCCAATTCCTCACGCCTGTGACCCAAGTCTTATGACATCTGTACCCCAAACCTTATCTTGTCCTGCAGAACTCTGCGTGATTTCAGCACCCCGCCCAATGGGCCCACTCGATGTACTCATGACTGCCAACTCAGCACCCCACCCAACAGGACCACCTAATGAACTAATGACCCTGCCACTACTTTCTCTCCACCCCTTCCCTGTTTTTGCGGTTTTCAGGCTTAAATACTGCACCTTGTTAATGCTCGGCGCGCCTCTTTGCACCTTGCATAGAGACCGCCGCTGGGTACTAGCTAAAATAAAGCACTTCTTTTAACTTTTGGACTTGCCGCATTGTCATCTGATTTTTGAGCTACAACAATTACTTACTATTTTGATGGTTTGTCTGCTTCACTGTTGTATTCCTGGGGGAACAGCCAGAGGTCCACTCCATGGCTGCACATATGCAGGCTGAGCGTGGGCTCTAGCTGCCCTTCTGGTGGCACAGATGCTCCGTCCCCTGCCCCCGAGTTGAGGGTGGCCTCAGGAGCAGCAGTGCCAGGGACTCTGAGGTGTTCACGGGCCCCGAGGCCTGCGCACCGAGGACCCCAAGCTCACATAGCAGGGCCAAGGAGAAGGCACACCTGCCACAGTGCCAATAACCATCCAGCTCAAGGGGTCAGTCCAAGCACTTAGAGGTGGGCCATAGGGCCAGGGAGAGTTGCGCAAATCAAGGCTGGGCCAGGGTGAGGCACCGGCGCGGGGCGCCCTCGGCTTCCTCAGGTCTGTGCACTCTGCTAGGAGTGGTTGCAGGGCAGATAGAAGCTGCATGGCCTGGGTGCTGCCGCCTTTGCACTCACAAATGCAGGTCCACCTGCTTGGCCCCTGCTGGTGCCACCTGGCCCTGTCTGGGGCTTGGGTGCTGCTCCTCAGTCTGACCCTGCCTGGGATTAGATATGTGGCAGCTGGACATGGGCCCCCTCCTCCTCTCCTGTCAGACACCCTCCTGACCTGCCCGCCATGGGGTGGGATTGGCTGTGCGGGCTGTGTGGACCACTGCACAGGGCAGCCCCGGAGAGCCCCTGTCCCTAGGACTCAGGCACACAGGTGTGTGTCCCTGCTGTTCTGGTTCAGTGACTTGGGTAGGAGAGAAGTGTGTCTCAGGAGCCTGCAGTCCTGGGGCTGAGCTAAGCCGGCCTGGTGGCCCAGCCTAAAGCAGCTGGGCCAGGCCTTCCAGGGCCAAAAGGAAAGGCTGTGGACCCCACCGTGATCTTGAACATTCCTTTGTTTTGCCGCGCAAGCTGATCAAGAGCCTCTTTTGGTACTGAGGGGCCCTGGGGAGCTCGGCCTAGAACAAGGCGGGCTGGTAGGCTGGAGAGGCACTCAGGGCCCTGGGCTGGGCCTGCGGGGATGGGGTCCATCTGCAGACATTTCATGCCCAGGGGGATGCACTCTGCAGCACAGGGCCGGGTGGTCCTTTCCTCCGGGAAACTGCCAGCTTCTGCAGTGGCAGCAGCAGCACCGCCCACCCCCTCGCCCAGAGGCTGCTCTTGAGTTCCTGTGAGACTTGCATCTGCACGATGCGCGTCCCTGTCTGTGAGGTGGCACAGTGGGCACCACAGAGCAGAGGTCACCCAGGCCCTGGGCCACCCCCTGCCCTTGCTCTCAGTGGCCCCCAGGGGATTGCCCCTTTGAAGTGGGGTTTTAAAAGTGAAAGAACAGCATGGTTTGGATGACTGGCCAGCAGGTGTCTAAAGCGTTGAGAAGATTGCCTGAGTCCTTGAAGAGGTGGTGATCACCGTCACTGCTGCCTGGCACCGCTGCTACTCAACACTCAGCGCGTGTCTCCAGGTACGGAGGGTGTGGAGCGACTGTCCAGCTTGGAGCTGGGCCCTTGTCTGCACTGGTGCTCCACAGCAACCAGGACTCAACAGAAAGTGTCCCCCGAGTGACGTCATGGGACCCCCAGTCCTCTGCAGGTGCACAGCAGTTCTCTGAGGGAGGTGGCGCCTCTGACTGCAAGCCTCATGAAGCTCCATGCAGGAGGTCAAGGTAGCCGATCCCGTTTCCCAGGAGCCTCAGGCCTGTGGGCCTCTGTCCACCCAGCTTCCTGGAGCTCTGTGTCCTCTTATGCTATCTGGAAGCGTTGCCTTACAATGCCACCACACTGGCTGTTTCTAAGCAAATGACACAGGTTTCCATGCTGGGAGGAAACCAGTTTGCACCTGTGCTCCGCATGTGACCGCCACATGAGATGCATGGGGGCGGGGAGGCTCCAGAGCTGCCTGTGTGAGCTGGGTTTGAGGTCCCTAAGTAGATGAAGTCGGGAAGGAGCCTGCATTCCCAGACCTGACCCCAGGAGGGCCTTGCGCCCCCTGAGGACACTGCAGCGCTGGAGCAACCTGGCCCAGAGAAAGGTCCTGCCCACACTGTGCCTCTGCAGACACCCGAGTTTCCTGCCGTCCACAGCCAGGCCTCAGGAGAAAATGGGAATCAGGGGGTGGTGGTGGGTATGGGGGCCAAGGGCAGCATGGGGCAGGGCCAGTTGGGGATCGCTTTGCAGCCTCAGTCATGTGCCGCTGCTGCTGCTGCTCACCCTGGAGCCTTGGGCGGAAGAGCGACCCGAAGGCTCTAGGCGGAGCGGCCAGCCTCCTCCTGCCCCTTGCACCAGGCCTGCTGCAGTGGGGCTGGGGGTTTGGCCCAGCTTTGGTCCCTAGGAAGCTTCGAGTGGGGGCCCAGGACACAGGGCCTGGGACTTCTCTCCTCCGTGCTCAGCACATTGGAAGGACCCCAGGATGTGCTGCTGTGTCCCTGGGCCATACCATCTTCTCGACCAGGTTCTGCAGTTTTTACAGAAGCCTTTCTGTTTCCGAAGACCAGGGTGCGGGCCACAGGACTAAAATCAGGTGGGTGGTCAGAGCCAGCTCCTGCCAGAGTCCTTGGTACCAGGCTGCGTGCACACAGCTGCCAGTTCTTAGGCCACGTGGCCCCTAGGAGTGCAGGCAGCTCCCGGGAGGCCCGCTGGGTTGGTGCTCCTCCACGGCAGGGCATGCCCAGGCTGCTGAGCGCTCCTGACTCAGCTTAACCTGCTGTGTGTAGAACTGGAACTTGATTCAGTCTACAGGTCTGGTGTTCTTTCCAACTTTTATAGGGAAAATTAGAATCTTTACTTTGCATTTGTGTGTGGGAAGGCGTCCTCCCTCATTTTTATGTTCTAAAAATTAGTGTCAGAGTTGAGTATAGTGTAACTTAATGGCTTGATCTTATTGACCTCGAGTTTCCAGTCCCCTGATTGTGTTCTGTCATGGGTTGTACTGTGTTCCTTGGAAAGATGGGTCCAGGTCCTACACCCAGTACCTATGAACGCAGCATGTGTAAAATGCAGCCTCTAGCCATGGTTAAGGCCGGGGCACAGTGTGGGCTCCAACCCCACAGGAACAAACACTGTGTCCACGTGGAGAGGAGGCTGAGACACACGAGAAGGCATCGGAAGATGCACAGAGACCAGAGTGGTGCTTCTCCAAGTCCAGGGACACCAGGATCGGCTGCCACATGAGGAGCTGGAGGAGGCCTGGAAGGGGCTTCAGGGCGGCTGCTGACATTGGGGTCTCAGGCTCCCAGCTTCTAGGTCATCAGGAGAAGGAATTTCTGCAGTTTCCAGGGCCCAGTGTGTGCGGGCTTCCCCTGCAGCCCTCGGAGGGCTCACATCCCAGCCGTGGGCTCTGCCTCCTCCACAGCAGAGAGCCGAGAGGTGGCACCGTGATACTGCGATGCCAGCACTGTGACTGCAGACGACCCAAACAGCCGGGCCCGCCTGCCGCCTGAGGCCTGTGCCGTGGCTGCTGTGGACGCCTCCTCTTTTGGGGAGCCTCAGAAGGCCAGGGGCTGCAGCCCACTGGGGGAGATTCAGAGGCGCTAGCTTGGCTTCTGTGAGTACACTGATACACATTTTCCAATGCGTCACACATTTCCAGGGTTGGAAATCATTGCAGCCACCCGAGCGCGCCCCACCCCGCCCGGGAAGGCCCGCTCTCAGTCCTAGTGTTGTTTAGTTCTTTATAGATTCTAGAGAGCAGACCCTTGTCTGAATACTTATTTGTCATGATTATTTCCAAATTTGTAGGTTGCCTTTTCACTTTATTGGTAATTTCTTTTGACGTGAAAAAACTTCTTACTTCTCAGTAAGAACAGATCCCAGTTGTTAAGT
>NW_004524615.1:2386741-2395797 GCF_000260255.1 Octodon degus
TGTCCGCACACTCACCGGACCTGGGCTAGGACTGGGTCTAGCTCTGAAATTTTGTTTGACTTTGTTCATGTCGTTTTAAAATTATTTTCTTTACTATTTATTTTGAACGTGTAGAATTCTTACTATACGTGCAGAACTTTCATCTCTTTTTTTATAGTTTCTCCATATGGAACCATTAGCTTCCAAATTCTCCTCCATTCCAAGGGCCTCGGGATTCCTTTGCCTGTTTGCAGAGGCGGCTGTTGAGCGTGTGACCACACCGCTGCCAGCTGCCCGAGGATCCTTGAATTTTCATCCCATTCGCACCACTTTAGGGGCAGGAGGCAGTGAGTGCCAGCGCAGGCGCCTGGTGCCTGCTCCCGGCCCACGCGATGCAAAGCCCGCCGGCGCTCCCGGTTGTCCGGGTGGCCCGCTTCTTCCTCTCCGCGCCTGGGGTCCTTGGTCCTCCCGCGGGAGGTGGCGGCTGCAGCTGTCCGGCCTTCCTGCAGTCCCCGCTAGGGGGCAGCACAGCCCACAGGACAGGCGCCGTCCCTCGCCGGCCGCGAGGCCGCTCTTTGGGGCTCTGCACACAGGCAGCGGGGCCGCACTGCCGCAGTGCTCGCGCCCACAGCCACGCGCACGCGCAGACTCGCGTTCTCACACACGCACGCAGACACGTACCTGCCAACGCCCACCCACGCCGGGCCGCGCCTGCACATCCTGCCCCCTAGAGCCCGGGGCTCCTGCTTCAGTGTCACAGGAGCACTGCCCTGCCAGGGTAAGGGACACCCGCAGAGAGTGCCAACATGCCGGAGAGGCCGGCAGCTCCGGCGGGCGCTTGGCACCCGCCAGGCCCCAGCTGCCAGGAGCGGGTGACCGCGGGCTTAGGCAGCACGCCTCCGGGGCCACTCTCCCACCTGTTTCTTGGAGACTGCTGGCTGTGTGACGCCAAAGCTGCCCAGCAGCAGGTGCCAAAGGCAGGCTGTCTGGGGACATGGCATGTGAGGGGACGCTTGAGAGCCCGGGGACACTTCCAGGCTGAGGCTTGGGGACGGGGGCTGGGGGTGGGAGGTGACGCCTTCCAGCCTCGCCAGCAGGCCAGTGTCTTCGAGCTGGCGTTGGGAGACACAGCCTGGGCGGCTTTGAACAAAGGAAGCCCTGCTCAGCTCTGGGGACGGCGCTCACGCTCTGTGCTGCCGTGCAGTGGGCGGACTGATGTGTGCTCGCCCTGCTCCGGGGGCGTGCACAGGATGCATGACAGCTTGTGAACCCCCTGGGGACCTAGGGGACCTTCCTGCCTCCTAGTGCCGGCTGGTGCTGCCCTTGTCCCCGGTGTTCTGCAGAGTCTTGTGGCAGCACGGTGATAGCTGCTTGAGATCGCAGGGTCCCCTTGAGGCGTCCGCAGTTCCCTCTCCCTGGGAGGACACCCAGCATTGGGTAGGGTCCTAGGAGCTCGGGCGTGCTGTCACTGTGGCCTGGCTGCTTCTGCAGAATGCACTTCCTGTAGGTCACAGCAGTGTACCTAGACGGGGCCTCCAATTTGTCCTGTTTGGCATGCGATGCAACCCGTGCTGCTTCCCCTGCCTAACAGTTTAGATCCACATGTCCCCTAAAGCCGCACGTGGTCATAGTGGGGCTTGTGGGTGGAGACTGGATCCTGGCGCAGAGCTGAATTGCCAAGCTGGGGCCTGGTGTGAAGAGGCAGGGCCTGGTCGAGGAGGCAGGGCCTAGTGGCAAGAGGCATCTCTGTGGGCCTGCCATCAGCCCCTCTCCCCTGGCTTCCTCTTTCTGTGCATCGTGCCCGGAGCAGCTCTTCTCCGCCAGGCCCCTCTCCCCTGCCATCCTGCCTTAGAGCCAGCCTACCATGGAGGGAAGCCTGAAACCAATGAGCCTGTTCTTCCTGCGGGTGTGTATGTCCCCACAGTGAGGAAAATGACTGAGACTCCTCATGGGGCTGAGTGGGGTGGACACGGTAGATGCCACAGTCACCATGTGGCAATGTGGAGCGCTGTCCTGGTCCTACTGACACCTGGTCTGCTTCCTAAATCCTGAGCACCTGCAGCTCCAGCCTGTGTCCCAGCCTGAAGGCAGAGACAACCCCAAGTCAGGGATCCTCTGGAGACACCCCTGTTCCTCACGGGGCAGCTGTCACCCATAGCAAAGAAGCAGTAGACGCCCGGCTTCAGGAGCTGGTCATGCGACGGCTCACACAAGGCGTCTGCAGCCACCACTGCCATCTCACCTGCCCTCCCACCACTGCCCGCACACCTGGCAGCTGTGCCGAGTGGCTCAGGCATCCACGGGCTCCTCTGCTGCCGCCGCTTTGGGTGAACCTACATTCGCCTGTGGTGGCTCAGCCCATGACACCAGTGGAGGGTGGGCCCAGCCAGACCCTGATCTGACTGCCTGTGCTGTGCCCGGGCTGGGGTCCGGCTCCTGAGCTGACCTGAAAACCCAGAGGTGGCCCGTGTGGAGCTTCTTGCTGGGCTGCGTGGAAGAGGGACGCACTTAGTAAGTGTCCACATGTTCCCAGGGACCAAGGCACAGAACCCAGTGGTGGGAAAGCCTGGAACTTGGGTATGCAATAAACCTTCATCTTCCAGCCCAAGCCCCAGGCCTCTGGAATGGGACGGGGCCTCTCTCACGTGGTGGCAGGAGGCTCCAGGGAGTGACAGATGTGGGCTTTGTGCCCATGCTGGTCACAGCCGAGCCACTCAAATCTGACCCACTCCAGAGGAGCACGGGGCAGTGCAGGACATCTTTGTTCCCCGATAGGGAGGCCCCGCGTGCTGGTGCCCCCCTCCCCCTGTGCTGCCGCTGCACTCCTGAGATGGAGTCACTGAACAGCGCTCCCAGGAGAGGGCTCAAGGTCAGGTCTAGCAGAGGAGCATGGACTCGGGCCCTGCCTGCCGGTGACTCACTCTGGTGACATGTCACCCTGGAGACAACGCCTCTTTCTTGGGGAGGTTACGTGGGGTCAGTTGCCTGTGGCTGTCCTTGGTGAGCACTCAGGAGTGACCGTGTCCTAGAACAGTGCGTGTCTCTGTCCTGGGGACGCAGTGTGACGGTTCAGGTGAGTGGGCTCACTGGGACAACCCCGAGTCTGGCTGGGCACATGGAGCACGCTCCGAGTGGCTTCTGGGCTTGCATGGACTCTCTCCTAGGCCCGCTCATGCATCTCCTCACGTGGCAGGTGGCTTCCCTACTCTGCCTGCGTAGCCACAGAGAGGTGGCCTTTGTGCTGCCTGCTCCTCTGCAGCTCCTGCGCACCCTGGCACCTGGGGTGGTTAGTCTGTGTGCAGCCTTAGACCTTCTAGAAATGCATGCCTTCACTGCGGAGCAGAGCAGGATCTCCTGACAGCCACATGCAGGCCTTTGTGTCCTACCGCACCACGTTGTCCAGGGCTGCTACTTTTCTGGCAAAGTGAATTTTTCCAATGAGAGAGAGAGAGAGAGAGAGAGAGAGAGAGAGAGAGAGAGAGAGCCTGGATAACAAGTGCCCCCCTTCTACAGAGAGCGCTTCATCAGACAGGCCCTGCATATGGGGTCCCTCGCAGTCTGTAGTTCGTTGTTCTGTTCTCTCAACGTCATCCTTTGGAGAACAGGACAGGAGTACTTTTGGTGAAGTTTAATATTTATCTAAGAATGCATTTTGCTCTTGGTGGCTGTCTACCACCACTTGAGGTCAAGCAAGACGTCCCTGTTTTCTTCTGAATCTTAGCTCTGCTGGCCAGGGCTCCAGAAAACAGGCCCTGAGACCCTGTCTGTCTACCATCTAGCTACCCGTCAACGTCAGTCATCCTTTATTTACTGTTTCTCACCAAGCACCTCTGTCTGCTGTCTGTCCATCACCTGTCTGTCTGATGTGCTCTCTAGCACTGCCTATCTACTTGTCCATAAATCACCTATCTTTACCATCTAGCTGTCTTCTTAAATAAATCTTTTATTTATTTATTTGGTACAGGTTCTCGGTACGCAGCTTGGATGTAGTGATCCTCGTGTCTCAGCTTCCCCAGTGCTGGGGATTACAGGCATATAGTACCGGGGACTGAACCCAGGTCCTTGCACTTGCCAGAAGGGCTCTTGGACTGCTGAGCTGTCTCCCCAGCCCTCTAGCTATCTTTATGAATCGTCCATCTATAATCTTTCTGTCATCTACAATCCCTCTACTTGTCTATTATTCATCAATCGCTTTTCTGTCGTCTATCACACGTTTATCCATGTCATCTCATCTGTCTATATATAATCTGACGCCTACCTTTTAATCTATCATTTATCAATTTATTGATGTGTTACCTGTTGCCTATTTACCTGTCTTCCATCTGCCTATCAGTCACTTATCTATCACCTAGCCATCCATCAGTGCCAGTCATTTTTATTATTGCCTTTTGCCCAGCAAGCCGTCCATCTGCCTGTCATTTATTACCCACCTAGCTCCCCAGCCGTGTATATCCATCTGCCTGGCTATCCATCTATGTCTGTCCATCCATCCACCGATATCTGTCTGTCCATCTGTTTACCCATCCTTCCGCATCATCACCCAGCTGTCCTGTGAGGTGGTGACCCCTGCCATCAGAGCCTGCCGAGTCCCCGAGTGGCCACACTTGGGTGGTTGCAGACCTAGGAGGCCACAGACGCCCTCCAGTTGGAGTCCAAGGGCCTGAGCCCCAGGGGAGCTGAGTGAATGGCTCTGGCCCGAAGGACAGGAAAGACCCATGTCCTGGTGCATGGTGACCAGGTGGAGAGCCCCTCTTCCAAGGGGCCAGTTTGTCCTTTCGCCCTGCTCACACCTTTGCAGATGGAATGAGGCCCGTCCCATCGAGGGGCATCTGTGCAGTCTGCCGGCAGAGCTGCTGACCCATCCCGACTCCCTCCCTAGTGCGGAGGTCACTGTGTGAGCCAGCTACAGGCCTTGTCGCCCAGCGCATTGACACCTGCGGTCGCCACCCACCTGTGCTTCTCTGAGAAATGAGCACCCCAGCCCAGGAGTGGTCCTCGGTGCCCCGCAGGCCAGGAGTTGCAGCACGGCTCAGGAAGCACATGGGCTGGCCATCCCCTTCCACTCCCCAGGTCTGCGTAAAAGGTGCTCATCTCTCTGAGTCGGCCTTGTGTGCCTGGCGCGACAATCTCCCACTCTTCCATTTCCTGTAAGTGACACAGTGTGACCTTTGTGGCTGGCTAGTACTCTGCATTGTACGGATGTCGCATTCTCTCTCCCTGTTCATCTGCGGTGACACCCAGGAGGGCTTGTGTGGCTGGCGTGGCAGGGGACAGGAATGCACATGTCCCCGAAGCATGAGGCGGCGAGCTGGTCATCACGTAGCTCTGTTCTTAGTTCTGCAGCAACCTCTGCAGCGATCTCCACGGCGACCTCCACAGAGAACCCCAGGAGCCTTGGTTCTGTTGCACATGGTGGCAGGAAAGTGGGCTCTGTGCCTCATGTCACACTCTGTGGAGGTGACTCAGGGGAGGTGCATGGGAGACCCCACAGCACCACATTAGAAGTGCAGGTCACCGGTGGGGAGCACCTGGAAGCCCGGCCGAGAGGGCGGCAGGGAAGCGTGGGAACAGAGACAGGGTGCCGGGCTGTGCTCGCGGACCTCCGGCCCATGAGCCAGCAGGGGTAGGGTGCAGACCCAAGGAGGCACCTGGCATACTCTGGGAGGCTGAGGCGGGAGGACTGCTGGCTCAAGATCCTGGGAAAGATAGCAGCTTAGTAATACCCTGTGTCAAAATAAAATTGAAAGAGTTGGGGTGTAACTCAGAGTGAGGACTCTGGGTCTGATCCCCAGGATCTCTCTCTCTCTCTCTCTCTCTCTGTATCTCCTCTGTCTCTGTCTCTCTGTCTGTCTCTCTGTCTCCTCTGTCTCTGCCTCTGTCTGCCTCTCTGTCTGTCTGTCTCTCTCATCTTATGTCTTATCTCAAGACATCAACTGCCACCTGCTGTGGCTTGAGGCCACAGAGGGTTATGCTAAACAGAACTGGAGACTGATGGGCAGCGCTGCTTCCCTTGCTCTTCCTTCAGGTGAGCACTGACTATTTTCAGGGTTGGCCTCCTCTTAGGACACATTTGCATTGGTCAGCTTTGCAGTGGTGCCAGGTCTAAGTGATGACATATGGACCTCAGCGGAGACAGGCCCACAGTGGCTCGTGGCTCCTGAGATCTCCAAGCGTCATCATAGTGGGAGGGTTGGGCAGAGCGAAGCTGGTCCCTTCATAGGGACCAGAAAGGGGGGTGGTTGGGAAAGAGCCAGGAATTGGGGGCCGGGGACCTGATAGAGCACCCTAAGCAGACCTCAGCAGCCCTGGGCCCTCCATGAAGTGAGCGCCACTAATCTCCTCGGTGTCTCTCAAGCCAGTCAAGCTGACAGCCAATGAGCCAGGATGGCTTTATGTTAGATTGTTAATTAGGGCCAAGCACTTCATCAGCTGTCATAGAGTGAGCGCCTGGGAGTCCCTGCCTCTGCGCCTCTGCTAAGAAGATGCACTCTCAGAAGACGCACAAACACAAGGATGGCTGAAGCGGGCCACCTTCTGCACTGCGGTGGCCTCAGGACACCCAGCTAAGCCGGCTTGCCCCCGTTTCGGGATGCCCTGGGAGTGACAACAGCCTGAGCCCGAGGTCTCCGGAGTTCCTGGGCCCCAGTCAGGGTGGCAGAGGCCAGGTTCCCAGATCTCCTCTTCTCCCTCGTGCGTGGGTCCTGCGTGGCATCAGCGGTCCTGTGGAAAGCCTCTTCAGGCTGAGCTGCTCAGTCCCAGGCAGCCAGAGCTCACCACGTCTTCATCGCGGCCTGCCTGCGAAGGACGGGGGCAGCTTCTCTCCTCCAGAGCGCCCTGCGGGAACAATCACTTAGCGCTGCTCAGTAATGAGTTCCCTCTGTTTACTGTCTTAGAAAGCAAAGTGAGTGTTCTCATCAGCACAGATTTAAGTTGAGCAAAGGAACAGGGACCACGCTGAGGCTACCGCCACCACACTTGCGTCCTGCAGGGTGGCCCAGCAGAAAGGAAAGAGGGCAATGAAGAGCGGGAGGCCAGGCCCAGGCTGCAGAGGGACACAGCAGAAGCTGGGCAGACAGAGGACAGGTGGGCATGGTTTCCAGCCCTGGGCGCTGGCCTTTCATGGCCACAGGAACCAAGTCCCCACTGTCACAGCTCCACCCTTTGGAAGAGAGATTTGATCCATGGCAGAAACTTCCCCTGCATCACAAGCTGGAAGGTAGGAGAGGCCTGAGAGGACACCACACACAGCGACAGAAATGGCCAGAAGCACAGCGTGGGGCTCACAAGAAGTAGTTATTTGAGGATATGCTGCATGTGCCATAACTTCGTGGTAGGCCAGAGGGAGAAAGCCAAAGCCAGCACACGCCTTCCAGTGGGGAAGCCCCACTTGGACTGATGAGTGTGGCCCTTGGATTTGTCTGTGGCATTTACGCTGCCAGCACAAAGTACCTGAAGCTCACAAATTAAAGGCGGAGTGATGTGTGGCTCACAGCTTCTGAGGGTTCAGTCCACAGTTGGCTATCCTGGAGGCAGAGACAGCGCGGCCAAGGGCTGCAGGAGAGAGCTGCTCACGCTGCAGCCCAGAGGCAGAGGGAGAGCAGAGGAGCCTGGGAGAGCTGCATGCCTGCCGGTCGGTGGGAGCCGTCTCCGTGGAGTGTGTGGCGGGCATGGGTCGAGGGCTCTGCAGGGCCCCTTCGCCCCCCTGGTTCCTCTCACATCAAGCCCCTCCCCCATGGGATGCTCCTAGCCCTCCACATGAAAAATGCAGGCTAGTGGTAAGACAGGTTCGGTGTAGAAGGTCACAGCGGGCAATTTCTTTAAAATGAAAGAAACACACACTACTTTTAGACTGAAGCAGCCAGGGGCAGAAGCGGTGCAGGCGCCTTGAGAGCAGTTGCCCATGCTGTGGTCCTGGGGACCTCTGAATGCACAGCTTCCCATGGCAGAGGGCCTCTGCAGGTGGGACTGGAGAGGGAGGATGTGGGGCCCACCTCCCCGGACCATCCAGGGATACTGTGCCACCCCACAATTCCTGAACACTTGAGAGCTTTTGCCAGCCTACAGAGAGCTCTCTGAGGTGAACCCTGACCCTCGTGCCTCTGCTTTGGACCCCGGCAGGGCGGCAGCGAAGGTGGGGCAGCTCCAGGGCCCTGCAGGGAACCAGCCCTGGAGGCAACTTGGTGCTATCCATCAGCCTTCTGACCTACGGCACTGTAACACAATAGCATGCCTTGCAGCACCAGCGGAGGCCTGTTTTGAAAGCTCATGCATAAAGAGGTGGCGGCATTGTTCCTCCTCCCAGCCTTGCTTGTGTGGCCAGGAGGTGCAGGCTTCCAGTCGGGCAGGGGCCAGGGTGCGCAGCAGGTGGGACTCTTACTTTTCTCAGATGAATTTAGCACTTTGCTCCCCAGGAGAGAAACGTCAAGCCTGCCCTCATTTCTGCCACCTGTGTCATGCTGGGGCCATGTGACGTTGCTCCCTTGGAGGAGCGATCCAGTTCTGGGCTAGAGATCGGCTGCGGTCGCCAGGCTCCATCAGTGAGGCTGCGCAATACCTACTGCAGGACTTGGGCTTTGCTCTTGGCTCACCTGCTCCAGATCTAATTTGTTTTTCTTTGCAACTCTGGCTTGACTGTCTTTACTTTTTCCCAGCCAAATGTTCACTAAATATCACTTATTATTCCACATAGAGATGCTGATTCTGAAAAGGAGCGTCTGTCTTCTCTCCAGTCTTGCTGCAGTAGTGACTGATTCTTGATCTTGCCTACTGTGGAGCCCCAGCACCCGCCACTGGGTAAGGCCTGCAGACCTTTCCTGCCTGCTGGGGTCGGGCGGGGCTTCCTCTCACAATGCCCCGGTGCCCGCACGGCTGCACCTGAGCTTGGGGTGAGTCTGCAGCTTGCAACCTGGCAGGCAGAGTCCTGCAGATAGACAGGCCCGGTGGCGGTGGTGCGGCCCCCAGCCTGCACCATGCTGGGCAGCTGGATGGTACCAAGGTGAGCCCGGGCTGAAGCTGCTTGGTGCATGGAAGGGATGCCCACAGGTGGCAGGCCTGTGCCCTCCCTGCTGGCCCAGACA
>NW_004524615.1:2397137-2399414 GCF_000260255.1 Octodon degus
AGGCCAGGAAGCCTTGGGACAGTGGGGGTCCCAACCTCCCCTGCAGGGCCATGCCCCAGGGGCCTGGCTTCCTTCTTCCAGGCCACTCTCCTGAAGGGTCCCAGCAGCTCTTCCTTGGTTCATGGGAATCTTGGGCGACACTTAAGATCCGAATTATGACAGTGGCGAGAGGGGAGAATGTGGGTGGCTCTGGGTCACAGACACACTGACCATCTCTCTACTGATGGAACAAAGTATCTGGAACCTGCAGCTTAGAGCAGGAGAAGTGTGCTCCGCTCATGGCTTCTGGGGGCTCAGGCCATGGTCTACTGTCTCCAAGGCAGAAGGGCCTGGTGGAAGAGAGCCACTCATCTCATGGAGCCCTGGAAGAAGTGAGCAGGAAGAAGCTATGAGGAAGGGGCTGAGGATCAGGTAGAGACACCCAGGTCCACACGTTGGTGGCCCATGGCCTCCAACTCAGTTCCGCTCTGCACAGCCCACTGCACCATGAACCTATTCCTGCATTAGCCCACAGACAGGGTTGGTGGCCTCGCAGTTCACCCACTCCTGCAGGACTCCCCAGTCCTGTCAAATTGAAACTTGAGATTAGCTGGAAAGTCAGTCATATTCCTGCTCGGAGACACCCATAGTGGAGTCCCCAGACCAGCGGTGGCAGCATGCTGGAAACAGAAGTCCCCAGGAGCCTGTTGGTAGGGTGCAGGAGGTCCTGTCTCTGTGCAGGGGCAAGCTCCCTGAGTGCTGGGGGACAGAGGGCTCCCTGTTTACCTGCACAGCCCACTCCTCCGCAGAGGCCTCTGGGAGGTTCTGCTCCCAGCCATCCTGCTGGGAATACTGCATATTCGTTTTCTTGTAAGAGGTGAACTGTGTTGTTGGTGCAGATCTCGGTCCTGCCTTCCCTTTACCACTCTTCCAGCTGCTTTGGGGGATCAGAACAGAAGAAATAAAACAGTGGCTGCTGAGGAAAGACGCTGATTGATGCTCTGAGTTTGGAGGTTGCAGAGTGGGACGCAGGCTGAACAGTGGGACTTGGGGAGAGGCTGTGCCCCTTCTCAGGCCCTCTGGAAATCTCACCAACGAGGGCAAGCCATGCCCTGGGGGGCGAGCAGCAGACTTTAGTGTTAGGCGCGAAGCCGTCAGGCTGGCATCATGGCCCCTGACAAGAGGAAGCCCCGACTGAGTGTGCCCGCCCTCCCTGGGCGAAGGGCCTGCCCCGGGAGCAGTGCCAGCTGCGCGGCATGGAGGTAGAGTTAGGTCCTGCTCGCCAACTGCAGGAAAACGACCGCGAGCACTTGCTTCCTCTGGTGGTGGAGCGCTCCGCGGTGGGAGCTGGGAACACTGGTGTGCTCACGTGGTGGGCACAGTGCAGACATCCAAGTTAGGGGGTGCTGGTCCTTAGCTCATGTCGTCACTGAAAGCAGCGCAGACCCATTTGACGAGGGATTCTGCTGAGTGTAGCATTCTCACTCCTGTCTTTTCGAGCCCAGACCTTTTCTACAGGGCTGTTAAAATGCATCAGTTTATTGACACAGTATTGCTATTTATTCTATTGATAACCATACCAATAGCATATGGTTATAATTTAATTTTTATCACCTTTTTGTATTTTTGGAGTACTGGGGATTGAACCCAGAATTTCCCCACTGAGCTACACCCCCATCCCTTTTTCATTCGTCTGGAGGTGGAGATTTGTGAAGTTAATGAGGCCCTGGCTAAAAAAGTAAAACCAAAGCCAAAGCCAAACCCAAACCCAAAAGAAGAAGAGGTAGAGCAAGAGGGAGGGGAAGGAGAAGCAGTAGCACTTGGAGTCCCAGCTCTACTCAGACCACCCAGACCCAGCCAGGGGTACTCCAGAAGGGGTCTCCTCACAGCTGGCTCCACAGAAGTGGGTGCTCAGTTTCCCTACATGGCTCCCCGGAGGGTGCTGTGGCCACAGGGAGCCCTGTACCCATCACTCCTTCATCCTGTGTCCTCTTCTTCAGGAAGAGCACATCTGGGAGCATCTGGGGAGAGGCCATGCATGGCATCTTGGTGTCTGCAGCCTTCTCTGCTCTCAGCTGCGGGCTTGAGGGTGACACTCAGGAGTGATTCCTGGGCAGGAGAAGTGCTGCTGCCATCCCACAGCACCAGCCCCCGTGGCACAGTGCCACTGCTGGGAGACACCAGCCCCCGTGGGACAGTGCCACTGCTGGGAGACCCCAGGACCTGTGTACCTGCTGGCCCAAGAACCATATGCATAAACTCTTAGCACCTATCTGTCTTTCCAGCTAGTCTCTCTCT
>NW_004524615.1:2399909-2403658 GCF_000260255.1 Octodon degus
AGAGGAAAGGCAACTGGCCCGGCCCTGCCCCTACCTGGAGGCACCCCTGGCTGAGGGCAAACCCAGATCTGCCCTTCCCAGCCTGCACATACGTGGGTGGTGGTGTCGCAGTGGCCTTACTCAGTGTGAGTCAGCACTCACTGTCTGTCACTCTGCCCAGTACACTGTGTCGGCCACTGCAGAGGGCTCCCATGGCTTCTGTGGGTGGAGTGTGGGCAGTGTCCCTCCTTCGCTGAAGACAAGGGCGGCATCCACATAATTGAATAAAGAAGTTAACGGATGCACAACAACACAGTTACAGACATCACGTGACTCTTCCATATGTGGACGTATGTGTGTCAATCTCTTCGAAGATCAAAGTCTCTCTATAGTACAAACATTCCCAGTGCTTGCTGCTGCCTGTTTGAAATGTGTAGCTCTCTACAGTCCGCACTCAGCCCACTGTGGCCAGCAGGGTAGGTGGAGTCCGTACTCTGAGTGACTCGGCCTCCAGCACTGAACCTTCCCCCTTCCCCCTTCCCCTGGGAGCCTCTCTTCTGCGTTCCGCTCCCAAAGCCAACCTGCTGGATCCCACCCACGCGGGATCTGGCTAACGTAGCACCGTGATCTCCAATTCCATCCTCATCAATCTAAGTGCAGGATCTCCCTTTTTATGCCAGAGCAGTATCCCACGTCCCGCCTTCCAGTATATTCTGTTGAGTATCACAGATCTGTGAGGACAAGGCCGGAGCCGTAAGTGAGGAGAGACCTGTGCCTGGTGTGCAAGGTGCCTGCTCCTGACCTGAACTCCGGGAGTGGGTGTCATGACCCTGGGTGGGGACTTGGGTGGCAGGAGCCCCACAGCACACAGCTCTTGCGGGCTGGGGACTCCTGGGTGGTTCTCACTGGGGATGTTTGTGGGTCCAGAGGCTCTGGTGCAGAAGGTCCAGAGTCGGTGGGCTCCTTGCAGCCCTGAGCAGCCCTGACCATTGTGGGGCTTGCAGCTGGGTGGAGGGATCTCCTTGGACACCGATTCTCAGTCAAGGCCATGGAAAAGTGGCCACAGGAAGGTTCTACCAGGGCCCACAGCCCCCACTGAAGCCCTGGACACCATGGAGATGCTGGGGTCAGCAGGCGAGGATTCGAGACAAACATGATAAACGATCCAGAGAGGGGGGGCATCAAGAACAATGGACGGCCACGGCCACGAGGCCACAGCTACTCACAGAGGAAACACTGGAGCAATGGGGACTGTGAGGCGGGGATGCCGCAGCGCGGCCGAGGCAGGCGGGAGAGTGCTGATGGAAAGCTCGGGCAGGAGAAGTTATCCACATGAAGAACAGAGAGCTGTGTGCCCTGCACCCAGCTCCAGGCTGCCCAGAACGGAGGAGGCTTGAGTGTGGCGAGGAGCCACAGGTCTGCCAGGTGGCTCAGGCTCGGCATCGCTGTCTGTGGCAGAAGCAGGAGAGCGGAAGTTCGGTGAGACACAGGTGGCTTGGACACCATTGTCGCAGAACTCGGGGACTCGGGGATGATGGGGCTGGGGAGGGAACCCGGCAGGCAGGAGCTAAGCAAGACGGGGGTCAGATGGAAACCACACCTTCAGCTCCTCCTCACGTGCATGAGAGATGAAGTGTCCTCAGAGCTCCTTCCACCTGCACTGCAGCAGGTAACCCTGCTGGGAAACTGCCATTGCAGATGTCAGCAAATGACGTCTTAGGACATCAGCTAGCATCCTAAAAGGAGGACAGGAAGGGCAATTTCCTCCAGAGTGGCTGGTTCTGCAAGCCCAGAGGAGGCTGCCGGGGACAGGCCCTATGCACTAGCCAGCTCCGAGCAGCAGGTCTCGAAGGATGTTTAGGACACAGCTGTTGGCCACTGGGCAGGCTAGGGCCACCACTTGGGCTCAGGGACAGTTCCCTGATGCTCTTACAGTGCATGGGGAAGCTTGGCTTCCTGGTGGGTCAGTTGGGAAGAGGCAGAAATGGATTGTCCACAGTAGAGCAAGAGGTGGAGGAAATGTGGCTGGAATCCTCAAGGGCCGAGGACCCGGATGGGAAGCCGGACCCCAGACATGGAGAGTGGGGGACAGCACTGGCTGGATGCAGTCAGGACCCAGAGCCGTTCAGGAGCCTCTGGGAGGATGCATGTTCTCAGCCGTGTGTTTCCTGTAGATTTTACCCCCAGCACTTGGGTTTGAATCCAGGGCCCTCACACTGAACTATATCCACAGCCCTCTGCAATATATATAACAAAGAAAGATTCTTGCTAGGCTGCCAAGTTGCCCAGCTTGGGCTCGACCTCAAGATCCTCCTGCCCCAGCCTGCCAGAGAATTGGGAATATAGCTATGCACCACAGCAGAGTTTGGAAGGCTGATTTTCTGATTGACTTTGGTGCGGTATCGTTCCACTCTGCTGCTTCTGAAGCTGGTATTTAGTCTTCGTGTGTGTTTATTTTTACATTTCTTATGTGACCTCAAGTACAAAGCAGTCCAATAATTTTTTAAATTAAGCTGCGTTGCCTGATGCTGCAGGGGCTGTGCCAGACACGTGGGCGCTGCTGTCTGCATACTGATTTCTTTCGAACACACTCGATTCCTCCAGAGCAGGGGCGAGAGGGAGAATGGCCAGGCACAAGACGGCCTGGGAAGGCACTCAGGAGCGGGCTGAGCACTGCCAGGGAGCAAGCAACTTGTCGATATTGATGAGTGGGCTTCAGGAATCACGTGACCACATCTTGGGTCATGAAAAGCTTCCAGTCAGGGCCAACCTGCGGGTGCGGTCAGTCTTGCTGTCCACTTGCGTGAAGCCTGTGGTCTGCACGCGGGGCAGGCGTCTCCGTGTTCTGATGGGTGGGTCACGCCCTGCCCTCCCAGGAGAACGGTGCTGTCTTCCTCCTTTGGGAGTGGGGACAGGTGAGGCGCCCTTGCTGTGGGAGAAAAGCTCCTCCTGTCAGGTTTTATCTGAAGCCATGATTAGGATATTGCTCAAAAATAATTCTAGGGATGTACAGAGTTGTTTTTCCTTTTCTTAAAAATAAACTTATTGGTACAACTTGGATATACATAATGATCACATTCATCAAAGGGAGTTTGTACCTGTGTGCGACAGACCTTGGCTCCTTTTTGTACACAGTTTTGGAAAGAAGCTTAGAACTGCCTTTTCTCCTCGAAGGTTTTTCCGAGCACCAGTGTACAGCCTTGTTAGCTTGGCCGGGCGGGCTGGAAAGGTGCCGACATCCACCTGCTATCTCACCGGACGTGTGGTTTTCAAAGCCTAGATTTTAACCACACGTGTTAGATAAGATTTATTATTGTGTGATTTATTATTTTTTAACCTAATTTCCATGCGCACCCATTTTGCTGCAGTGCTTTGAGTTCTCCCTTCTTTTCAGCCGAGCAGCACTCCCCGCTGCCGGGCACCACCTTCCTTCTCACTGTCATTGGTGGTGCCCAGCGGCTGCTGCCAAGAGCATGGGTGCGTGTGGCTCACTGCGGCGTGGTGGCTGCAGCTTTCGTGGGCAGGGCTTGAACACTGTGTGGCTTCTCTCATTTGTGTAATATGAAGTACACGTAAAGAGAGGAGCACGGGAGCGGGGTAAGGAACCAGGGAGAGGGGTCTTTGGGGAGTGGAAAGAGGTCAGAGAAGCGGAGGGGTGGGGTGGAGGGGAGGCAAAGAACGGATCAGTGCGATCACTGTGTGCTGCAATGTGAACTGAATCAATAATAACAATAATAAGGAAGGTGGGGCGGGGCTCTAGGGAGGGGAGG
>NW_004524615.1:2403973-2446512 GCF_000260255.1 Octodon degus
GCGGTGTGCTCAGCACACCATCCACTCCCCAAGCACAGTGCAACCTGAGCTGGCGCTGCTAAAAGAAGATTTTTTTTTTCTAGAACCGGGGATTGAACTCAGGCCCTTACCTTGCCAGGCAAGCGTGTATTCTACTGAGCCATCTCCCCAGAAGATTTATTATTCCACCTTCCGTGTGTTTCTTCTTAGTCACAAGTGCTGTACACACGCTTGCTCTGCACACATGTGTGTGCGTCTTCCATGTGACACAGAGGACACATAGTACATACATACATGAAAGCGGCCAAGCAGCACTCAGTTTGGGATTCCCACTCTGAGGATCTGTGTGGGGTCAGCAGCCAGGGCAAAGGCCGGCTTTGCAGGCCCGTAGGTTCCGAATCCCTGGGTTCCGAATTCCGTGGCTCTGAAGGTGGCTGCTCTGTCTTGAGCAAGGGCACAAGGGCAGCACTGGGCCCGCCTGGCCCAGCCCTCCAGGGCGGGCCCTGGAGTCTCACCGGGACCCACCTCAGTCTGAGCGTTCCAGCGTGGCGGGTGCTCTGAGTGTGCCCCTCGCACAGGGGAGGCCCAGGAACCGCCGGGGTGCCTGAGCTTTCCACTGCCTCGCGGCTGGTGAGGCTCCCTCAGTCTGCCCCTGGGGACGCAGAGCCAGCTGTGGCCCCGCAGAGCTGGTGGTGCTGCAGCACAGAGCAGCCCGGGTGTGGGGGCACGGCCTGCCTGCTTGCCAGCCCGGGGGCTTCTGTGTCCCTGAGAGGCCCGCCTCACGGCTCGGTGCTGTCCTCAGGCCTGTGGCTGCTTGCTTCCCTCCCGTCCTGCCCTGGCATCGTGCAGACCCGTAGGCGTGAGGGCACCTGAGGGGTGGGCGTGTGAGCGGGGTTTCTGTTTCCAGCCGTGATCCCGCCAGAGCGGCAAGCTGTTGAAATACTTCCTCATGCTAGAATTTGCCTGCGCGTTTAAGAGTGCCATGAATGACACGCGCCCTGCTGCCCCGCAGGGCTCCGCAAGCTCAGGGCTGGCGTCCAGGAAGTAGCCGTATCTTGCTTTTCTCATTGCTGAGGCAAAATTCCAGGTGCCCACAAATTAAAAGAGGAGAAGTTTACTTCGGTTCACAGTTTGTCAAGGATTCAGCCCATAGGCGGCTGATTCCAAGGCTGAGGGGCGTGGAAGGGGAGAAGCAGTCCATGGCAGGGCAGGCAGGCGGCGGCAGCAGCAGCAGCAGCAGCAGCAGCAGCTTGGGGTGGTGCCGCACACTCCCAGGCTGGGCCTTCTCCTTACCCACACCCAGAACTTGCTAATTCGAATCTGTGGGCTAGCTCAGCACCACACACCTTGATCCCAACTCACACTCCCTATACGCACCCAGCTCCTGGAGCTCCACCTGAGTGTGTGGCAATCTGGGGGGCGGTACTGAGATACAAACGGTAACAAGTGGGTGGGACGGGTGGGATGGTGTGGTGAGCAGAAGGCCAGGGAGTGGGTGGCTGTGGGCGGGAGTGAGTGTCACGCCAGTATTGGGGGTCATGCTGGGATTGCCCTGGAGACTCCTGCTGCTCAGGAAGTGCTCACCCAGGGGTCGCCTCCAGGAGGCGTGCTCTCCGGGCTGCGTGGCTCTGGAGTAGATAGATGCAGAGTGATCCTGAAAGGCGAGGTCAGAAATCTCCTTCACTTGAACCAAGGTCGTTCACGCCCAGTGCCGTGGGCCGCTCTGGCGGAGGGACAGCTGCGCTGGTGGAGGCACCACGTCCCCGTGCCCAGGGCACCCCTTCGGGACAGGGCAGCCTTAGAACTCTTTGTCTTCTCTCCCTCCTCCGAAGCCCAGAAACTTTGGAGGACGCAAATGTGGTATTTGCATGAGTGACAAATATATCACATCTTTAATTACTGTGTATCACAGGCGGCGAAATGAGACCGGTAATGATTGTTATTCAGCTCAAGAGACCGGGAAGTAGTCACCCAGGCATAATTAGGTGAATGGCTGCTATCTAAACATACGATTTAGCATAGCTCTCCGGGTTGCACACTCCCAACATCTCATTACTTTTCGCGGTGATGGAGGACCCTGTCGTGTGTTCCTAGGAGCCACTTCTGAGTGTCCCCCCGCAGCCATCGAGGTCTAGGGGAGAATTTTTAGCTCATTGTTTCCCCTTAGAGTCTGTCTAACGAGAGCAGTTCTGCTCAGAAAGCCCTTAAATGAAGCGACATGCTGTGGGAAGCGGGCACTGCTTGCCGGCTGGCCTGCCCTGGGGAGGAGTGCGCCTGCCTGCTGGTTTCCTCCTGGAGAGGTGGATCTAGGGGAAGGCCTTGGGCCGCCCAGAGGGACAAGATTTAGACTCCAGCCTGGTGGCAGCCTGAGGCTCGTGTCGTCGAAGCCACCTGGGTAGATGGTCCCAGGCCCAGGCAAACGACCTCTGTCCCCCGCGCCTCTGTGAACGTGTTGTCTAAAGGAATCCATTTTTGATTTTGGCTCTTTAAAAACTTAGTCCATTCGCAGTACATGCACTTTCCAGCTACCTCTGGAAGTGGGCGCGGGCTCACAGTACAGCTTCATTCTTCTCGTAAAAATATCCTTTTCCCCTTCTAACTCCCTTCCTCCATCTCATTCTTGGTGATGCTATTAATTGCAGTTCTTGTTTGTGACATGTGACGCTGCAGTCACTAGGACTACCAGGCTCCAGTGCGTTGTAGCACACCTTGTTCTACCATTTGCCCTTCCCTTCTCCTCCTGCCCTAGCAGCCTGTGCCCTTATCCACAGAGGGTGGGTTAAAGAATACATGTGTCTATTCAGAATGGAGTACTACTAGACTATGGAAAAGGACAAGCTAGAGACATCTAGGAAAATGCATGCACCTGGAAAATACGTTGTTGAGTGACATAAGCCAGACATACAGGCTGAGGTACCACGTGGTCGCTCTCCAGCAAGAAGCAAAGGGTGGAGAAAAGGGCACAAGGGACCAAGCTCTTGTGAGTGGCATCTGAGGAGGATTTGCCTGGCCAAGTCAGGGACATGGATGGGCAGAGTGGAGGTGCAGAGGGCACTGGGAGGCTTTATCTGGCATTTGAAAAGTGTAGGGTGAGGGGCTTATGGCTGCTGTGCTGAGAGGGGTGTGCTGCAGAGAAGACCCTGCTCCAGGGGTCAGGATGAGCGGCCTGGGCCACTCATCTCCCCACCGCAGGCGGGTGCGGCTGCAGCCTGGCACTCCTTCCCGTCAGGCTGAGGATGGGGACCCTAACGCTCTGTGGCTCTAGGGCTTCTCTGAATGCTGGGGGTGTGGCAGTGGCCCTGGTTACAGGCAAGCATCTTCCTCTTCACCCCTCACCCACACTTTTGGGCTCAGGTGAGCATGTCAAACTCACAGAAGGTGTTTGGATTCAATGGCTGGTTTCCTCCAGCTAGGCTGGTCTGCAAATTCTTAAAGATGTTCAAACTGTGAGTACGTGTGTGCATGTGTGTGTGCATGTGTATGCGTGTGCACGTGTAGCGTGTGCATTTGTGAGTACATGTGTGTGCACTTGTGTATGTGCATCTGTGTGAGTATGCGTGCACACACGTGCATGTGTGCAAAGGAACCAGCCACCCGGGAGTGCTTCTGAGCAAGCTGGGCTGTGTGGGGCTGCTTGGGGGCCCACAGACCATGGCGTGGGGTCGGCAGGGCTTGGCGGAGTGCAGCTAGGCACGCCTTCCAGCTCAGCACCGCACACCAAGGCGCGGCACTCCCTGGGCGGGGCCTGGGGCCTCAAAGCGCCTGACCTTGCAGCCAGCAGGACCTGTCCGAGCAGCTGCCCAGAGCCAGGTCGGGATGTAGAGCGCAGGGGTCTGCTCCAGGTCCGCCGCCCCCGTTGGGCCTGCAGAGGTCGCAGGGCTGCCCAAGGACAAGAGGCTGCTGGCTGCTGGCAGTGTCCTGAGCTGTGCGCATCTCCAGGCGCTGTCACTGTTGCTTGCTCCCAGGTTCTTTGCAAGGACACAGCGTGTCCCAGGGGCGCACAGTGTGAGGGACACACAGGAGGCATCCAAGGCCCTCCTCTGCCTGTTGGGAAGCTTGGGAGAGGAGACACGGAGAACCTTTCCCAGGCTGAGCTCACGGGCCAGCTACCTCTGCTCCATCAAGGATGCTGAGAAGGAGTCGTAGTCCCAGAACATCTGCTTCTCTTTCTCAAGACGGCTTTGTTTATTGGTGTGGTGGTACAGCCTAGAACCCCAGAGCTCAGGAGGCTGAACCAGGAAGATTGCATTGAGTTCAAGACCAGCCTGAACTTTGTAGCAAGACCCTGTTTCAAAAAAATAAAAAAACAGAGACTGTTTTGGCTACTTCAGGTCCTCTGTGGTTCCATCTTAGATTTGTTTTTTCTATTTCTGTAAAAAGCGCCTTGCAATTTACACTGAATCTGCAGATCATTCTGGGTAATACAGATAATTTAAAAATGCATTCCAACCTGTATCTTCCATGTATCTGTGTCTTGTTCAATCTGAGTCATCCGGGGGTTGTGATCTTCAGTATTTGGGCGTCTTACCTGCTTGGCTACGTACATTCTTATTATGGTTTGTGTCTAGTTGTCCCTCCAAAGACTCATGCAGTCATGGGGCAGGGACTTCCAGAGTTTGAGATTAACTCATGATCCACTGGGATTATAGGTGATCCAAGGCTGGAATTATGGGGCTTAGTACTGCTGCAATTATGGGTATGTGTATGGGGCAGGGAGCCAGAGTGCAATATAAGAGAGAGTAGACTGAAACCCCCAGTGACTGTGAGCTACATAAACCTTTCCTTCCTTCATTTTGGGTGTCGGGTATTTGTCCCAGCAACGAGAGAAGAGTAACTGAGACAATTCTCAAGTATTTTTGATGCTATTGTAAATGGGATTGTCTTCTTGATTTCTTTTTCACACAGGCTGTTACTGCTGAAAAGAAGTAGAACTGGTTTTGTATGCTGATTTCATGTTCTGCTACTTTATTAAATCTATTGACTTGAGCCATTTTTCTGTGCTGTCTTTAGGGTTGTTTGTACAGGATCACATTAAAAATTGTGTGGTTCTCCTGTCTGAGTTGTCTTGCAATGACTGTACTGAAGGGTGAGTGGGCATCCCTGCTGGTGCCACCTTCGGGAGAAGCCCGCAGTTTCCACTGAGCACAAGATCACCTGCAGATTTCCACCGACGGGAGCTGAGCAGATTCCCTTCCAGACCTATTTGGTTGAGTGGCACTGGACTCCGACAAGTGGTTTCCTGGTGCTGCTCGAGGCGGCCGTGATCTGACCTTCCACTCTGTCCCATGGTTCTCACATTGTACGTTAATGGAGGAAGGGCCATTTCCCTAATAAATGGTGCCTGAAAACTGGATATCCACATGCAAAAGAAAGAAACTGGATCCTTTGCTTAATACCATAAGCAAAAATCAATTCCAAAAGGATTAAAACCCTAAACATAAGCCTTGAAACTATGAAACGCTTAGAAGAAAGCACTTGGGGAAATCTCTTCGACATTGGCAGTGATTTTTATTTTTTGATATTATACTACAAGCACAGGTAACAAAAGTAAAAAAAAAACCAGTTGATATAGTTATACAAGACTGGACAGTAATATATAAAAAAAACAAAAAATAAAGAGAAATTGGGCCACACAAAACCAAGAGAATCCATTAGCAGAGGGAAGAGACAAAGAAGGGGTTGGGAGAAAACATTTACAGGCATCTGCCTGCTAAGAGATTAGTGTGCACAATACGGACTCAAGAGAAAAGGTGCTCACAGGACTCAAGAGAAAAGCTGACATCACTAAATGCCGGGCAAAGGACCCGGATAAGTGATTTCCCGAAGTCATGAACGAGGTTCAAGTAACTAATGAGCAGGGAGCTCCAGTCCCGAGCATCCCCGCTGGCGAGCAGGAGGCCACGCTGCACACACAGGTGGCAGGCACTGAAGCCGACAGCGTGCACAGGAGCCCTCAGGCTGCAGGCGAGAGCGCGGCTGGGAACAAAGAGCCACTAGCAAAGCAGCACGAAGGGACCACAGACAACTGAAGACGGACCTTGTGACGTGTGCATCCCTCCCCAGGTAGGCCCTCAAATGACAAGAAACCCACGCCTCACTGAGTTGAGACCAGAGCATTTCATGTCCCCTGGGGGCTCACCGAGCGTCACAATGGGAAGTGTCTGTGAGACACCATCCTCTAAAATCAAGGCAACACTACTGTTTGTGACATCGCAGGTGATTCTGAATGATGTTATGCCAGTCAGTTAGGTCAGACACCAAGTCTAGTGTGACCTCTGTCTAGGTGGGATCCTCACAAGAAAGACAGAGCAGCCACGGCAACCAGGGTGGCGAGGGCGCGGCGAGACCGAGGTCTGTGCGCACAAGCTTGCCCTTCCGCAGGGTGGTGAGTCCGGAGCGCCGATGCGCGGCCAGCCACCCTGGATAATGTCCCATGTGCTGAAGCATCGCTAAGATTTACGTGTTCTTCTCACGCACACACGAGGGAAGCCAAGAAAGGTAATGGGTGTGGCGATCTACTTCACTGTACCCTTTCACTATGTATATGAGCATATAATGTTAGATACCTTAAATAGATAAAATAAAAATGAAAATTCAGGGCACATACGAAGACAAACCTAAATTGCCTCTTCCCTTGGGGTTGAGAAAGTCTAGAAGGCACTACCTCCTTTGCCTCCAGGTAGTTCCTTGGTAACAAGACAGAAGCAGCCCTCTCGGTGTGTTGCCCAGCTGACGTTCGACCCAGTTGGTGTGTTAGTCTTGCACTAGTCTTGTTGCTAGGACTCTGTGAGGCCTCAGTCTCTAGTGTTTGGAGGCTCTCTGAGGTTTAGTGAGTCCAGGCAACAGAGGCAAGAGCGCAGGTGGTCTTAGACCCTGGGGATGGAGTCTGTGCAAGCCTAAATTCTTCATGGGGTCTGGAACCTTCCACGGACCAGTTGGTGGCACTGTCTTGGATACCTACCGTGGCTCAGGATGACCCGAGCTGCCACCTGCTCAGCTCAGCGTGAGCCATCGCTTTTCAGTCCATTGCTCAGCCCCAACCTTCTCTTCTCACCTTCGCCCCAACCTGTGCTCGTGTAAACAGCGCCTGAGCACTAGACTCTGGACTCCCGTCGGCTACTGCTGTCGTTCTTTGGGCCTTTTGAGTCTGATTCACTTCCTGTCTCCCTGCTTCACTGCATATTCGACAACTGTGGGCTTGTAAGTTAGTCTCCAAGCCAGCATGCTTCGGAGAGTCTGTATGTCCCTGACAAACGCTTAAGATACAGCCCGGATGAGGCGGGCAATGGCGGCATCCACACAGCACTACAGTGTACTTTAAGTAGAGTTTAATGGAAAAATAGCTAATTGACCAACATGAATGTCCCCAAATGGAGCTCCGGCAGAACCTAGGAGAAGTAAACAAAGCTGTTGACCTGGAGTTGCTCTTGAATCACGATCCTTTGAACTTTGTAAAACATGGTAAATATTTGCACTTGACTCTAAAAATAAGGCTAGATGAGAGAGGAGTTTGAAGTGGAATGCTGCCACTTTTTATGTAATCTTTGATTTAAATTCAGTTCCTAGAAACCTTGGGTGAAGGTGGTCCATGTATCACAGCACGAGGTTAATTTATTGTGGCCTCAGATACAAGCTAGCTTATGCATGAATAAATATAAATATAAATATTCCCTTAAGAGCAGCCAAGGGACACAATACATCAACTTTCTTGGCATGTTGTGAATATTAACTTTCTTAAAGCAGCAATGTCAAACAGTTTGACCTGAAATCACAAAGCTGGAGTATTTTAGCATCTTAAATAAAGCCTCATACCTTTAATCTTGAATATCAGCAAATTCTCAGACTCTAGATGTTTATTGTTTTTCCTCGAAAAATATCAAAACAAGCTCTTTTCCTAACATAATAGGGTGCAAAGATAGTGGGTGACTATTCAGACTCAGTTTTGGCTTCACGATAGCTGAGGGAGAAGCACTGGACTGCTTTTGCCTCTGTGTGTAGCTTATTCGTGCGCAGCTGTGGGCTAGAGGGCTGGAGGCGAGGGGTTTGGGGGCCGGGTCCCCCTCCTGCGTGGTGACGGAGGCTGCTAGGGCAGGCGGCTCCTGGGGGCATTTTGTCTGATGTGGCTTTCTGGTCAGCCCCTTGGTTAACTGGCTTGAATGGGAGAGTCCCAGGCTCGGGGAAGCCTCCGACCCCCTGGCCTGGGGTGAGTCTCAACTGACCAGCAGGAAGGACCAGAGTGGCCCAGACTGGCTGTGGCTTCCAGGGGTGTCCCCTGCCATTCATGCCCATTGGAGAGTGGACACAGGTGCCCAGGAAGGCTGAGAGTGGGCTCACAAAGATTTGGTGTGGTGTGGGGCTCAGGTTTGGCAGGAGATTGCTGGAATTTTTCTTACCTTTATTTTTGTCTATTTTAATAGGAAGACTATGAAGTGGTCAGCATTTTAAGAAAGATATGAAGCAAAAGGAAGAAAGGAAAGAAGAAAGGAGGAAGAGAAAAGACAGACTGTATATGAAATAATTAAAATTCTTTTTTTTTAATTTTAGGGAAGGGTCTACAGGACATTCAGGGTCTCACTACTAGATAGGACTTGTAGTGATTCTTCTGTTTACAGCCTCCCAAGAGCTGGGATTACAGGCACGTGCCGCCACGACCAGTTTAAATTGCTGTCTCAGCGCACCCTGGGGGCGGGGCCAGCAGGGCAAGCCCAGGGATGGAAGCCTTGGCCACTGCACCTGCTTGCAGGCGCTTTAATCTGCTGAGCTATTTGGCTGGCCTTTAAAATCCTTCTTTATTCTCACCCATTTTTTACTATTGGGAAAGATTCTTATGAATACTTTTGTGTTGTGCTACTGGGAGTTCTCCTCTTAGCTGGGAACCTACACAGTTTTGTCTGTGCAATTATTAGCTGTGAGGCAGACCTGTGAGGGACTCGTGTCTGCAGTGGAATTGTGGGGTCTGAGGAGAAAGTAAGTGACCAAGCAGCCGCTTTGTGGCCTGTTCGATTCTTAGAGAGGGAAACTGCCTGAACCTGCAGCCTCCCACCTTCCCTGGAGCCGGTTCCGAGATGGGCGTGGTTTCCACTCAAGGGAGGAGTTAGCACTTCCACCGAGCTGACCCAGGGTCAGAAATCTTCCTAGGGACCTCAGGGAAGAAAGCCATCCCCTCCCATAGATGTCTGAATCCCCTCTGCAGCAAAAATAAATGCCCACCTGGAGGAGGGCGTGGCATGGGGTGGTCTTGGGTCTCCTCTTTCTGAGTGAAACATTTGGCATTGGGGACAAACACCCAAGCCAGAGGGTCCGAGGCCACCAAAGCCAGGTAGGCAGCTTGGGGTTGATGCCACTTTCCAGGCCACGGCACTGCACGCCTGCCACTCATGGTAGCTCGTGTTCTGGGGTCAGTCGACGCACGCTGCGTGGCGCTCATGCTGTGGGTCGCAGACAAGGTGGCTGAAGGACCCTCTTACTGACGCAACAGCTCCGAGGCTTGAGCAGGGCTGTGGGGTGCGAAGGCAAGTGAGGATGCGCGCGGGGCCAAGCATGCGCGGGAGGCCCGGGGAGCCCAGCAAGGCGCAGGCACAGGCGGGGACGCGGCGCCTTAGCAGTCCTGAAGCGTTGTCCTGTGTAGCTAACAATCTCATTTCACAAATTCACGATCTCCTCCTAAATGAATCCCCATATCTTTCAAAGTTAACAAAGCAAGGAGGAAAAACACCGTCTGATAAAGCATAAGAGAGAAGCCGCGCTCTGGCTCCTTTCAGGCGTGGAGAACGCTCGCAGGCGTGGGCCGGCAGGCGCAGCACCCATTTCCACGGTCTCGTCGGCCGTGGCGGGGATTCCCTCGGAAGGGCCGAGCCGGGCGTGAAAACATTCACAACTACGCTGGTGGGGCCGTGTCATTTGTCCTCTGATGATAAATCTAATGCTATTTGTGGAAAATAGAATAAAACACAAACAAGAGAGAAAAGTTCAGTCTCAACTCCAAGGTACCACGCTCGACATTTTACTGTAGTGCCACCAGGATGCTGCCCTACTAAAATGCCTTCTCACGTCGCCGTATCACGTGGCTGCTCTTTCCGAGGAGCCTGTTCTCAACCACGTTTCCACGGCTTCCGGAAGTGCCGCGGTGGCCGGCTGTGGTGGGTGGCTGGCGTTGTCGCGGGCTCAGGCTGCGTACATGCTGCCAGGTGCCCTGTGCCTTCCGAATGGACACGCATGCTAATCGTAACATTTGCTTGGTGCTGCATAGACAAGGGGCTCTGGGCTTTCCTCTGGAAAGCTGTGCTCTGATTGAGCTATTTTGCATGATGCCTTCTCCACCGTTCGAGTTACAGCTTGAGGACGGATTCCCGGAGAAATAGCAGGTGACAATGTATGAGTGCTTTCAGGGGCTTCCAACTACAAGTCTTCTCCCTCCGCTCTCTCCTCTCTCCCTCTCTCCTCTCTCCCTCTCTCCTCTCTCCCTCTCCCCCTTCCTCTCTTCTCTCCTCAACTTCTCTAATATACACACAAGGGTGATACTTACTGTTGTAGCCTGCAGCAGTATCAAGCAGTTTTTGGTGGCTTGTGAACCACACGCTGTGTACGTGGTGTGCTCACTGGGACAGGGGCCACACGGCGCAACATGGAAGTTACTGGATGTGGATATAAAGCCACAGGTGGCTTTCTGGATTGAGAACTTCAGTTCTCCATAATGGTTTAGACATGTGAGCCGCTCGGAGGCCATTTGCTAGCTTTTGGAGTGCTTCCTTCTCACCCTTCTGACCACTTCCATTTGACACAGAGCACCACGCCGAGGAGAGCGGAGCCTGGCTTCCTCTCGGGAGACCAGGCGTGTGTGCCATCGTCCAGGCCCAGACTGAGCGTGGGCCCGATCCTGGCACATCGAGCGACGGGAGCTGTTGGTAGGGCTGCAGCCCCTGTGGGCCCTGGGGAGACTCTCCTGCCCCTGCACACCTCCAGCTCCCAGCCTGTCTCCCCTAACGTGGGGAGTTCGTTCTGGGCATTGTCACGGAGGAGTGGACCTGTAACACATTGCTCCTTCTGCAGAATTTCCCTGTTGATAGATTTGAGCCCTTGCAGTCGGTCCTAGACTTGCTGAGTGTAGAATTCTGGGCAGCAGCCGGGAAGCAGGTTTTGACACTGTCCTACTGCTTTGAACCAACAGTCTAGCTCTTGTCACTTTCAGAAGTGATTTTCTAATCAGGATCAAAGTCAGGGGACAGCAGTGTGGCTCCATCACTGAGGCTGCCAGCCTCATCCCCAGTGCCCCACAGCTCGTGTCAAGTGCTGCACAGCAGACTCTCTCCCCCAAGCTGCATCTCTTTCTCGGATCAGAGATAAATGGAGCAAATGTTATATATATATATATATATATAACTTTTGGGAAACAGGATTTTGCTCTGAATTCATAAAAGCCCTCCCCCTAGCATTGGGAGATGCCAGATGTCTGCCCCAGGACACCTCAACATGCAAAGGGACACTTGGGTCCTTACTCGGGGGAAGAGCAGAGCAGCACACGGCTGATGAGGACCCTTCCTTGTGCTCACCTTGCACACCACAGAGGCGATCTGGGACAGAGGTAGCTTTGTCTCTGATGTGTTCCTAAATGTCCTTCTCTCTTGGTTGCTCTTCACGCCTTGCTGGGACAAATACCTCGCACCCAAGATGAAGGAAGGCAAGGTTTATTTAGCTCATGGTTACTGGAAGTTTTAGTGCATCCTCAGCTGGCTCCAAGGCAGAGTGGCACAGGGCAGAGGGCAGCAGCAACAATGGCTACAGAGCGCAAGTCTGTCTCTGTCTCCCTTGTGCTGCCTTCAGGCTGTCTGCTCCAGGCCTGGTGTAGCACTCATACCCGTAATCCCAGCAGCACTCACACCTGTAACCCCAGCAGCACTCACACCTGTAATCCCAGCAGCACTCACACCCATAATCCTAGCCTTGGATCATGAATTAATCACAAACTTTCCAACCCACCCCAATGACTGCATGAGGTTTTGGGGGGACAAATACACACAAACCATAACACCTTCCATCTCCACTGAGGCTACCTGCAGTCTTCAGCCCTGGTGCGGCCAGGCCTCCCAGGCAGACCACATGGCACCTTGTCACCGCCAAGGGCTGGTCTGTCCCTTCACCTGCCGCCTCCCCATATCATAGGACATCATACATAGCCCAGGTGAACCAGGCTGTGGGGTAGGTTGCTGAAGCAAATGCCATGCCAGTCATGAGAGGAAGGTTTCTTAAGGTAGAAAGAGGAAAGGACAGAGTGCACTGTGACTTACGAGCCAGGAAGAGGGGCAGGAACCACTGGCAGCTGTGGTAGTGCGACGTGACAAAGTCCCACGCGGGCTGGGCTCTGGATGGCAGCACCACTGTGCAGGCTCTGCCAGCCCAGTGCAGGATGCCAGGAGCTCCTGTGTCCCACTGTGGGACCAGCGTTCCAAGAAAGCGTGAGCCTGGAAGTAGGTGCTGCCGTCTCCATCCACCCCCGAGAGTCTTCAGTTACATGCATGTGGGGCTTGGGAAGGGAGGCGCAATAGTCACTTTCCTGTCACTGGGAAAAAAAAATCCCTGACACCCAGACTTAGAGGAAGGGAGTTTATTTGGCTCACGGTGCAGTTGGTGGTCAACTGGCTCCAAGGCAGGAACAGGGCAGGGCAAGGGCCTGGGGATGGCTGCTTACTCATACCTGGGAGTAGGAGAGACTGAGGGAGGGGGAGGGGCTGAGGAGGAGGAGGGAGGGAGAGAGGGAGGGGAAGAGGGAGGGAGGGGTGGAGGGAGAGGGAAAGGGAGGGAGAGAGGAGGAAGGAGTGAGGGAGAGACGGAGGGAGGAGCTGGGACAAGCAAGCAGCTTTCCTGGTCACAGCCCAGAGACCTCCGACCTGACCCCGCCTCCTAACCGCAGGTTTGCCTGTGAGCTGATTGATGGATGAACCCACCTATGGGCACAGCACACCCACTTCCCGCAAGGGTCACCTCAGAATACCTGAGACTTCCGAGGAAGATTCAGGTGGAAACCATGATAGGTTTAAAAAAAAAAATCCATGGGTCTCTATTATTTAAAAAGAGGGAAACCAATTTTAGAATTGACAATGGCATAATCAAGCTGATCAAATTTATTATCACCAACAATGAGATTAAAGTGACTATTTGTGTATCGTTATGTGAAACAATGGAAGGCCACAGGAAATCCTTGGTACTTTTTTCTTTTCCTGAAATCTAATCCTGCAGACCAGCACATGTCACTGAGCTTTTTCAAGACAGCTGGCTTGGGCGCTTCAGGATGCCCATCTCATTAAAGCCAGGGAGAACGTCAGGAGTCTAGCAGACTTTAGAACAGAGGTGAGAGACACACATGCGACTTCAAGGAGACCTTGTGGCAGTGTGTCTGTGGACACACACACATGCACGCACAGAGCTGGACAGGCCTTTGGGGAGACAGCGTGCATACAGACCGTATGTTAGTGATACGGATTTTTCTTTTCTTTGAGGCAGGATGCCACTATTAACCAAGGCTGGCTTCAGACTCTCGGGGAGCTTTCTGCCTCAGCCTTCCGAGAGCTTGGATTCCAGGTGCATGCCACTACACCCAGTTGACACAGATACATTTTAATCTTGGGTTATAATGGCGATACAGGTTGAATATCCCTCATCTGCAGTGTTTGGGACCAGAAGTGTTTCAGATTTGTACTTTTTAAATTTTGACTATTTGCTTAAGCATGAGATATCCTGAAAATGGGACTTAATCAAAGCCCAGGTTTCACCTTTATTTCACACATGCCGTATCCACTGTCAGTTATCTGCACACAGGCCATGCTGAGTGCTCTCCAGGCTGGCCACGCCCCGGGGGCTCCCTGGTGCAAAGTCTGCAGATGGACTCTTGCGGTGACTTCTGGGGTGCTTGAGTGGGACTTCCAAGGCTAACAGAAGAATGACTGATGGTAGAAAGCAATATTCTTTTTTTGACTGTTCACGGGATGCAGACACTTTGCAAGGCAGGGAGGCCAGCTTTGGGGTGACCCTGGGCAGCCACTGTAGGCAAGGGAGTAAGGAGCCTGTGTCTGTCTTCTGGAGGTCAGGCGGAGCCGGAGTCCACGGGGCTCCGAGGGAGCAGAGCCGCGTTTCCTTTCCTGTGTGGATGCTGTGGTCGCTGTGAGTCAGAAGCCCTCCTTTCTCTCAGGAGGTGCCAAAAGTGACAAGGGGACAATGTTCTAGCACAGGGCTATTTTGGGTTTGATTATTTAATGAATTACTTTTTTTGCATAATTCTTTTCTTGGACTCTATGTGAGATACTTGTAAGGAACTCTTTTTTCTTCTTTCCCCCGTGAGCTGCGACCAAGCCCTCCTTTCCCCCTCCACCCGACGGCGAGTGCTGGGAAACTGAATCTGGCAAAGCTGGGGCTCACTTCCACGTGCCCCCCAAAGTGCCTGTTCTGGAGCCCTGCAAACATGAAACGTGCTATCAGTTTTTTAAAGGTATTTTTGATTTTTCTTAGCATGTTTAGTTACACAGCAATTACATCTACTGCGAGAACTGTACATGTGCGTAACACATCTTAATTCTCTTTGCATCCCTCCACAACTGAAGTTCTATCAAGTTCCAAGCGTCTGTGCAGAAAAGGCAGCAACCAAGAGAGCGAAGAGACAGTCTATAGCGGGGGGAAAAAGCTCACTAGCTACTCCTAGAACAGAGGACTAACCTCTGGATTGTATTGCATGGAGAACTTTAAAAAAAAATTGATTCCCTGAAATAAAAAACCCCAATCAAAAAATGGACAGCTGTGTCATCACTTTGGCAGCACATATACAAAAAAAAAAAAAAAGCAACAAATGAACAGACACTTCTCAGAGGAAGAAGTAGAAATGGCCAATAAATAAGTGAAAAATTGTTCACATCACTGGCCCATAAAGAAATGCAAATTAAAATAGCGCCGAGCTCGCTTTGGAAGCACGTGTGCTAACATGGCCCTGAGACCGCATCTTACCCTAAAGCAACAGCCATGTCAGGAAGCAAGACAGGACCAAGCGCCGGCGAGACTGAGGGGAGAGGAGCCTTCCAGCTGCTGTCGGGCTGTCAGCCAGCGCAGCACCCAGAAGCAGCATGGAGGTGCCTGAGAAAACGTTTTTTTTTTTGAAAAAAGTCATTCATTTATTGGGAAGCCATCTCAACTGTCATTGCCTTTGGTGGAAACCGTATTCCAAGAAATCCAGGGAGCGGAGGACTCTGGGGAGGTCTGCCGAGAGCGCGCAGACCGCCTCTCCGAGCCCTCCTGCCCGCCCTCTCGCTCCCCGCTCCTCCCGCCGCGCTTCCTCCTGAGCCGCTTCCTCTGGAGCCGCCCTGAGGACCTCTCCCGTGAATTCCTACGCGTTCTGTTTGTCGGAAAAATGTCTTATTTCAAAACCCATCTTCCTTCTAATGGACGCTTCCTGGACACAGATTCCAGGCGCTCCGACCTTGCTCCACCTGGGCCTCTGCTGACAGCCACTCCATTGTCCCCTGAAGGTGCATTTCCTTTCTCTGGGTGGTTTTAAGAGTGTCTTTTTACTGCCAGCATCATCACTGTTTTGTGCTCAGCTGTGAATTTTTACATACTTTCCTTAAGGCTGATGTGTTTCCAGAATAGGCTGCTAATTTTTAACCCAAAATTTAAGACTATTTATCACTGTTTCCTTAAAATTTGTTCTACCTCCAGTGTCACTTTCCTCTCCCTGGCAGACCCAAATTCCAGGTATGAGACACTTGATGACAAGTGTCCTGCCGGCTGTAAAGCCTCTTTTTGCTCAAAACCCGTCTTTGTCCTCCTCCGCAGGGCGCGGCGCTTCCGCTGCTTCGTCCTGGAGCTGCCGTCCGCCCTCTGCAGCGAGGGGGCTGCGCCGGGGCTGCGCCTGGGCTGCGCCTGGCTCACTAGCGCATTTTCCGCTTCAAACGTGGCTGTTTCCAGTTCTAGAATTTCCACTTGGGTCTTACTTTATGGTTTCCACTGCCCTGCGGAGTCTCTCCAACCGCTCGCTCATCACACCCATGTTTTCCTTTTGGCTCTTGAACTTACTAGGTGAGTTCCCCAGAGTCCACTTTACCTAAATTCAGGGTCCCACCACCCCAGACCCCCTCCCCGGCTCCTTTGTGGGAGAGATTTCACTGCTTCTCTCCTGGTGGAGAAAGTCTGCCTTCCAGGACAGCGAAGGAACAAGGAGGCCAGACAAAGTTCTCCCCTGGGATCTGGTCGGAGCCGCACACTGCTGCTGAGGGAGGGCCACCGCTCCAGGCCGTCGGAGGTGGAGGGGAAGCTGGGCATGAGGAGGGAAAGAAGGCCCAGGTGCGACTGGGATGCACGGTGGCAGTAACTACACCCACATGCCCTGCTGGCCCTGCCCCCGGGGCACGCTGAGTGGGCGAAGGAGGGCGAAGGAGTCCATGTGTGGTGGCACATGCCTGTAATCCCAGAGCTGGGGAGGCTGAAAACACGAGGATCACTATGAGTCCGAGCCGCTTAGCGAGACCCTATATCAAATACATAAGTGAAAAAAAAAGTACAGTAAAACATAAATTGCCAAAAACAATGAGATAGGTGAGTTTAAAGCAAGGGTAAGTGTTTTGAGTATTTAAGGGATTAATAGCCAGGTATCTTTTTTTGCTGTAAGTTTTAAACATCTAAACATCCATGGTAGTTTCTCCTCATCCCACTGAGCAGTGTCTTTCAAATAAAAACACGACGCTGCGTCCTCGCCCGCTTCACTGGCTGGACCTGGCACCGTGCAACTCCTGGCTGCTCCTCAAAGTCAAAATGATCGCGCAAGGGAAACGCGCGGAACCGACTCAGGAGCCCAGGCATCCAGGACAGCGCACTAAAGAGCCTTGGGAAGGAAGGCTTCAGACCTGGCGCAGGAAGCAATCGGACCGGCGGGAGGAGGGCGTTCCCAGCAGGGGAGGATTTGGAAGGCTGCGAGGACTCATAATACATTTTGATCAGAGCGGGGATGCGAGGCCGTCACGCAGAGTCACAGCGCAGCGCAGAGCGGGCCGGCCGGGTGCAGCGCCAGGCCGTCCCTGGCCCTCCCTGGACCCTCCAGGAGGGGCGAGTGCTCCGGTGCCTGCTCAGCAGCGGCGCAGCCCCGGCTGCTCAGTGCTTCTAGAAGGGGCCTCCGGCTTTCCGGGCAGCCGTGTCCCGCGGCGGGGCAGAGATTCCCGAGGTGTTTACAGCCTGAGTGTACTGGGCTATAAATAGGTGCCCTTCGCTGGCCTGATCAGCTGCTGGGGTGTTCTGCTCTCATTTTCTTCCTCATTTTCAGCTTTAAGGAAGGAAAAAAGGAGCAACAGGGGAAAAATCCGCTTGCAGCCTTATGGGCTGGCAGGAAGAACATCGTGCGGCTTCGCAGGAAGGGAGAGCCACCGTGAGGCTCGAAGGCGGGTCAGTGCTTCCGGGACGCCGACGTGCGCTCTGGAGGTGGCCCTGGGCCCTGGAGGCGCAGCCGCGGTCTCTGTGCCCTGGCTGGGGTCTGGAGACTCCAAGCCTCACTCTGTCGCGCTCTCCATGTCTGCTTTGCCGCGTGCTCGTGGCCCCGGCAGACATTTGCCGCCAGCAGGGCAGCGCTGCCCCCTTTTCCCTGAGAAGACCTCTGGAGGGAGGAACCAGGGCTTTGTCTTCATTGTGAGGACGCACAGCAAAGGGACCGGTGCTTATCCTAGTCGCACACCAGGGGGCGCCACTGCCTAGGTGCGTGCCTAGGTCCCAGAGTTTGTCACATGGTGTGGCCTTCCAGTTCCTGGAACTGGATAGGGACAGGAAGGCCCTGGGGAGGTCTTGGGGTCCTCACACACCACCAGTGGGGCGGCATCATTGCTGAAAGTGGCCTCAGGGCTGTGATCCCAGCCAGAGGAAGAAATTCCTAGGGAAAGTCATTTGGGGGCACATTGGCATATCCTTGTGCCCGGGACCTTCCTCAAGGGCAGCCTGCGGGCTGGCAAGTCCTGAGAGGCAGAGAGCAAGGGTGGGTTTGGGCACCAGCACCCTGGCCCATCCTGGTCTCTCTTTGAGGAGAGGATAGGGCCCAGGTGCACCCGCTGGCTGGACGCTGTGACCGTCGCCTGGTCTGCACTCGATGCGCATGTCGTCCACTGTTGTCTCTTCCTCACCCTAAGTCTGAGTTGTTGCCACAACCCTGCCTTCACCCCCTTTTCTGTCTGTGGGCAAATGCCTACTTGTCCCGAAAGGCCCACCCACTCAGCTCGAAGGGCAATGCTTTCTCCCTTTCTCCCGGGGTCACAGCGTGGCTCTGTTGGTGTGGGGCTCATGTGGGCACACTGCCACCGATCCCGTGCACCCTTCTGCTTCTGCTCCCTGCACCTTGAGCCCGTGCACATCCTGGGCCGGGTCAGCTCTGGTTCTTGCATGCGGTTTTATTTCCGTATCTCACCAAATGCTTCCCAGTGCTACACTAAGACACACCGGATTAAAACGCACATGCACAGGCCTTGTGTTGCACCTCTTCCTTCCAAGTGAGGGTTCTTGCGACTTTGCATTTTGAGCCCTCTGCCTTGCTGTGGTGATGGAAGCTGAGGGTAGTTGCACCCCTGGAGGTTGCATGTCAGTGCCACATAAGCCCACACCCCACGCTGTATGCCAGTGTGTGCACTTGAGGCTCTGTGGTGGTGTCATACGCGTGTCTATATTTAGAGGGTCCTCGTCCTAATGAGGCATCTGGGGCTCCATAACTGGACAGAGCCTTCTGTTTGAAAGTATTTAAAGGGCATTGATGTCATTAGAAAGACACCCTGCATGGGACAGCTCTCGCAGGCATTGCGAGTCTGTGCTCATATGCCACATGCCATGTGCTCTGCTGCCCTGTGCACAGCCCGTGCAGGACCTGCTCGTGGGCACGACGGGGGCCGTGCACTGCGCACACAGGAGCACTGGGAAGACCCGAGCTGGAGCCCAGTCCTCCGCCTGGGGGGCTCCGAGTGAAGCAAGCAGAGGCAGAAAGGTCCTCCAGTAAACACCATACGCTGCATGCTGCATGGGAGGGCTACGTGGGAGGGCCTTCCCCAGCTGCATCCCCACCCTCAGCTTCCCACTGGTGGCACCCAGTGGGAAACCTATGCTGGGGGATTGCGCAGTGTTGGGGCAGTTCCATGGAAATGGCTGAGTCCCCCAGGCAGCCAAACTGCCCAGCACACAGCAGCTGTGCTGATTACTGATCCATATTACTGCTGTTGGTTTCTGTTGGTGTAGCTGGTGGCAGTTAGGGCTTCCTGGGGAACGGATCTAATGGAAGAGATTTTATGTTGAGCTTGTGAAGAACACATAGACAGGTTCCTAGGGAGGCCTCCAGTGGCTGCCTGCGCAGTCAGGTGTGGTGTGTGCAAAGCTGTGTGTGCATGACGACGCTCGGGGTGCTGGAGTCCTCTAAGTCTGCTGAGAGTCTGTGCGGCAGCGAAGCGACCCTGTTGCAGGCTGAAGTAAGTGGAGTCCAAAACCAAAGGTGAAGCCTGGAGCTGCTCCCAAGAGAAGGGGAAGACTGCCTTCCTCTTTTCCTTCTCCTTCCTTCCTTCCTTGTTTGCTTTCTTCCTCTTCCTCTCCTTTTCCTTCTCTCTTCCCCTCCCCTCCCCTCCCCTCTCCCTCTCTTCTCATCCTTTTCATTCTTTTCAGGCTGCAAGCCTATTGGTTGGTGCCACCCACATCTGGGGCAAGTTCTCCCTCTTCAATTTGATGATCTGCACGTCAATCATCCACAGACATGCCCAGAGCTGCACACCATTAATGCTACTAGTTCATTCAAATTGGCATCACAACTAACCGTCACCATTAACTACCACAGCTTCCTTTGGAAACACCACATCTGCTTTGCCACAGCCCTAATAGTATATGGATTTTTAACCACACTTTATAAAACTACCTTACCTCTAACATTGATAAGTTATCATTAAGAAAAGAAAATGGTCCTTCCAAGTGCTTATTTCCTGACCACGAAGGTCTCCATGTCCTTGCAGTACATGTGGTGCAAAGCAGTTTGAGACAAACACGAGCTCTGAAAGGGAGCACACCACTTCCGACCCTGGCTTCCTGTGTATGTGACAAGGGGCAGTTAGCAGGGACAGTGTGCACATTTGCTCGGGCACTCAGCCGGAGCTGAAAATGCCACGTGGGGGTGGGATGCACGCATTCCATTTGTGGGGAGATCAGCCCAGCCTCACCTACTTCCTGCGTGGGCTTCATGAATGGTGTTCTGGCCGCTTGGCTGCCTGCTGTCTTTCCAGGCGATTTGGATGCAGCATCCCTGAGCGATTCCAGAGGTGCAGGTCTTCAGTTCGTCAGGGATTGGATGCTCACCCTTCTTTCTCACTGTGGATATACTGTTCTGTGGCTCCTGACAGTGCTCCTCCAGGATGGAGGTCCCTGAGCATCCTCTCATGTCCCTTAGACTCTGCTGCGTGACCTGTGATGCCCCCAGGACGGGGTAGTTGGGGCCTGTCCATGTGACTTACCGTTGTAGAACCAGTGCCGCTGTAGATGTGTGGAGCCGCATGGATGGAGGCAAGAGACTGGGCAGCCTCAACAGTCCTGGGGGCGGCAGTGAGATGGGAGGGAAATGTACGTTTCAGGGCAAGGGGTGAGCAGCTGCGGAAGCGCTGGAGTCACACGGGACGATGACCCAAGTCTCCCCCTTGTGTGCCCAGCTGCCAATGTTGCAGGCAGCCGAGTTAGATAGAAATATTATAGGCAGTCAGACAGGGCCAGGCCCTCGGAGGAGACAGCACAAAAGACAAGATAGCTTGCAACTCTGGGAGGGACGGATGCTTCCGCTGTGGGCCAGACCTAAAGACCAAAGATCAAACAAGTGCCGACCTCTCTAAAGATTGGCATCTGAGATTGATCATCACCCTGAGGGAGACCAAGAATCTTTAATCCCACTACTACTGGCTGGCTACCTGATAAAGTCCTGTGCTACATTCATGCCCGCTTGCTACATGACTTACTACCCCATTTGGTCCTGCACTTAATCAATTTTACCTGAGCAATGGTGCTTATAATCCCATCAGATGACCATAGTTTTGTCCCATCCCACATCCACCTAAGTGAGTTCCCATTTTCTCTACCTTTGTCCCACATGGTTTTACACTACAAAAGTCCCTGGAAGAGACAGCTTCCTGGGGAACAACCCACTCGGGCCCCCCTCCTGTCCCTCTCTTAGACAGGAGCTTTCTTTCTCCCAATAAATGTATTCTGCTCATAACCTCCATTTGTTCCTAAAATTCATTCTTCGGTTTTAAAGATCACAAACTCGTGCAGGTCAGGTCCGGAGATCATTTTTCCCTGTGTCATCTGGAGGTTCCCCTATCGTTTGGAGGTCACCCACCCTAGACCAGTTTTTCTCCCTGTATCACCAAGTCCCTGCTGGGCCCGCACTGGGCTCTGGGGCAGCACACTTGCCCTGTCTTCAGCTTCCATGGTCACATGATGCACGGCCTTCCCAGAGTGCGTGGAGATGTGCAGGCTGGACATCTGCAGACGTTGCTGAGCTCACTTTCTACTGGGTCCCCACTGCTCCGTCGGTGGCTGTCACTGGGCAGGCACTGCGACCGGAGGGCAATGGCAGCTAACAACTCTGTTACGCCGATGGGCTTGAAACCTCTTTTTGATATTCTCACTTCCCACAAAAGCACTGAGTGTCTTGCGCACTTCTAAGGATAGGAGATTTATGGAGAGACCTAATTATACCTTAAGATGGTCAGAATTATCTCTGAGCGTCTGAAGTTCGTATGAAGATGGAACATAAGGAACGCACCTTGAGACCAGAATGTTAACTGAAATAAAATCAGGTACCCAAGATTAGGCATCCCGCGGTCTCTCTTATACGCGAAGCCCAAATCATAGATAAAGAGTGATATGAAAGAGAGATAATTCAAAGTGGGAGGGTGAACTTTCGCAAATGAGAAAAAGACCAAGAAGAGGAGGCAGAGGGAGGGAAGGAGGAAGGGGGCGGAGACGTGGAATGGGCGTGCTCTGCGTGTGTGCCACCCCCGGGGGCGGGGCGTACTCTGCGTACTGCGCGTGTGGGCTAACGCAAGCCAGCCTGTCCAGAGGTTAGCAGCTCCCGCGGAGCAACTCAGAGGCCGGTTCCACAGTCCGTCTTCGCGCGGCCTGTTGAAGCAGTACCATGTCCACCCCCTCTGTTCTGATTCTTTGCACGCTTTTCTCCTGCATGCAGGGGACAGGTCGGTGGAGAAAGGGCTGTTTCCGACAAGGTCACCGGTGTGTTGAGAGAGTGAGGGCCTCTCCCTGGAGCCCACAGTGCGTCTTCTTGATCTATGGGACAGATTTCAGCCTCGTGACAGGAGGCGAACAGCAGCCCGAGGGGCCGGCTAGAGGCAGCCGCGTGCCTCCTCCAGCTCGGGTCCTTCTCCTCTGGCCGCACGCCAGCCTTAGGGCCTCAGGTACCAGGCAGCATGGGGTTGATGGGGGAGTAATGTAGGGATGAAGTGCAGCGACGCACAGTGGAGGGCGCCCTCGAGCAGCTCCGGGATCTGCAGCGCTGGGGGGGGGGGGGGGGGGACAGACACCTCTCAGGAGGCCGCGGGACCCTCGCACCGGACAGCCCTGACGGATGGGTTGCACTCGACAGCGAGTTACCTTCTTGACATTCCTAGTTCTCTTTCCTTCTCTGTGGACTGAGACCAGCTGCCTCTTTATTTTCCGGGGTCGAGAGTGACTAAGGCGATACCACATTTTTAGAAACAAGATGATTATCAGTTGTTTATGAAGTTGAATCCAGACGAACCTGGGGGCTAATGGGATTTTATTACAGATCATTAACTGTGTGTATGAAGAATTCTGATACAATGCCTCCTCTCACAGCATAGGAATGAAATGAATTTTAAAAATTCAAAATATTACCTGTGCTCCTGGCATAAAGAGGAAGGGCAGGGCGATCTGAAATTCCACAAGCAGTGAGCCTTGCAACACGAATACAGCTAATAGGCGACTGGAGGATGAAGTGACACCGTGCAACGTCGCCCCGGGCATCTCTGTCCTGTGCAACTTTCGGCCCACGGTGTCCCCAGGCCTGAGCTGTGAGTGCTGCCCTTACTTCCTCAGTGACAGCTGGTGCCCAGGCTTGGTGTGGGACTTCTGGACCCTCCTTGTTCCTGTTCTACGCCTGGCTGGCCGTGGAGTGGAAAATGCAGCTGCTGCAACTCACCAGAACTCGCGCCTGTGAAATCCAAGCGAACAGAAATGCAAGCCCTTCTCAAATTCCAAAGGCACTGAAAGCATTAGCCAAGGGCAGGAATGCGGCCCAGAGCGAAATCCTTCCCTGATGCTGGCCACAGCCCTTGTACATTCCTTCTCCAGCTCTGGAAGAAAAGCAGCAAGAATCCCCCTCTTCTCATTCCTTTTGGAAATGATTTCTGAACTAATTGTTCATACCGTGGAAGAATTTAAATTCATGGGAAAATGTTGATTTTTTGAAGCATTACTATTTTATTCATAATTTAGAATAAGAGGCCTGATAAAAATAAAGCGCAGAGATAGCTCAACAGTCTAAGTGCTGGCCTGGCAAGCGCAAGGACTAGGGTCTGATCCCCAGGACTGCATGCGGTACTGGACCCCTGGGTGCGCCTGGCTGCCCACTGACACCGGGCGTGGTGTCCCGTGGCTGTAATGCCAGTGCTGGCCATGCTGAGACAGGAGGATCACTATAAGTCTGGCTGCATGTGAATCAGAGCTGCACAGGGAGACCCAGAACCAAATAAATAAAAATAAATAAAGTGAATATATAAATAAAAATGTCAGGGGGGCATTCTGAGAGGGCCTCTTTGCAATGTATCTTTTACTGTAATTAGTTTTCAAAACACCTACATGTTCATGGCATTTGTGGTTATGCCCTGCCTGTCACTGCAAGAAGCCCGGACCTGAGCCCTGGCCACCATTCACTGGCCAGCTAGATCCACTTGCTGCCTCGACAGGGCTCTGCCCCTGCCCCGATGCCAAGGAGGACCCATGGCTAAGACTGGAAGGCACAGACAGCTGCACGGTGTGACCTTGGTGAGCTTCCGATGTGGGCGCCGGCTGCGCTCAGGATGGGAACCCAGGGGACCCGTCTGTGGCTTTCTCTGAGCACAGTTTTGATCACACTTCTGTGGCCTGACTTTGTTACACTGAGTCTTACACAGCTGAATAACTCTTGTTTTGTAGGAGGTCAAAATTCATGGCAAAATCGAATATCTGGCTAATTTAAATATGTTAAGTTATCCTCTTATCTATAATAGCCTAGAAACCCAGGCCAGGGCCCACATCCCGAGAACAGACTGACCTTTAGTCACACAGCGACTATGCCACGGTTTTGAAGGCAAAACACAGAAGGACTTCTCTCTGGCAAGGCCCAGCCCCTCCTGGACTGCGGATTCGCTCCCCGGCTTTTTTCTCTGAACCTCAGTTGGCATGGCATCCCTACAAGGGAGCGGAAGACATGGGGACCTTAGCAAACAGCTCGGCGAGTTGGACTGGATATCGCATGGGGAGGACAGGCCACATGCCCTTGGAGGCAGTCCCCTCGAAACGTCATCATCACTATTTTTCCAGAGTTGCTGTATTCTGAATCTGCTTCCACACTGCCTGGTCTTCATCACAATTGAATGCAAGAGTCAATTTTAGAAAAAGCACAGAGCAGCGGTTCTGGTGAGGTCAACAGTGACCCTGGTCATTGGGTCTGCATCCCCACTGACCCTCAGCGCAGGACCCGCAATGGGAAGTTTGTCGAGGGCCAGGTGTCACTCAATCCCACTTTGCGAATGCACCACGTGGCCCTCTGGGTAAGCTGTCCACTGCGCAGCCGATGCTGCTGGACATAGTCAGCATAGCCAGCACCTGCATGGCGAGGGTGTGTGCAGCCTTGAAGGAGAAACCCCTGCCTGGAGCCGAGATGAGGCTCTGAGCGCCGGTGGAGTAGATGGGAGGCGGTCGCTCTGGTGAGAGTTCAGCCACCTGGAGTCCCCTGGTGGGGGCTCCACTCAGTGGAGTGGTGCTGGATTCTACTGTATGGGCTTAGGGTGCCTGAGGGCTGGAGGAGCAGAACCCAGAGCCCAGAAGCTGAGCACAGGCAGAAGCTGTGTGCTGAGGCCTAGTGGAGGGCCTGAGATGCTGTCAGATGAGAGGAAACCCAGGAGGCCGTGCTCAGTACAGAGCCGATGTCTTGCTGCACGGAGTGCAGCTCCGCCCATTGCAGTGCAGTGGGCCACTCCAGAGCCCACCTTCCACCACTGTTCAGCCTGGACGCCTCAACCACCTGCCTTCAGCTGAGCGCGGCCCCTTCCTGCAGCCTCTCTCATGTCCCGAGTGGCTGTGGTGCTGAAAGACCAAGCTCAAGGGCTCCGGCTTCAGCACCAACATCTGGTGACAGGAGGCTGGGATTATTTATCACGCATGCAGCTGGACACTGCTACATGCTTATTAGTAGCTCTGAGACATTTTCTTATAGGCTTGGAGCATGGAAGATTTATTTGTGCCTGCAAGCTCCCCTGTGGCCCCTACATGACAGAAATCCCGCTCTGGAGGATGCCCGTCCTCGCCAGGACCCGGTGCTGTGCTGTTCTAACAGCTCAGCTCATGGGTGGGGCCGGCCTCGTATCCTTGGAGCAGAAATCTGCTGATTTCTTAGGACGGTGCTGACAGCCCCGATCAGGATGCCCACAAGTCCAGAGGAGGTGTGAGTGGGTGATCTGATCATGTGGATCCCTTAAAATCATGGGGTCTTCTGCACTGGACCAGCTGAGGTCCACTGCCCGGGTCTTTGCCACCCTCTGCAGGTGCCACCCTGCCCGCCAGGTGCAGCTCAGGACCTGCACCAGGGCCAGGATAGCCAGAGTTGCAGGAGCCACATTTAAGGAGGCTCCTTGTGCTCTCTGTCAGCAGGAAGTATGCCTGGCCCAGAGCACAGTGCCTCCTTAAAACTTGGTGCAGGGCCCCGTGCCTTAGCTGGTGCCCTGCTCTAGCCATGCCACGTGGACCTCAGGACCCCTAGGAACTCCCGTGCTATGAGGCCAGCGATGTGCGCCCACCTGGCTGTGATGCCAGGCCACATCTGTGGTCAGTGGGATTCAGTTTGGTCCGAGCAGCCAAGCGGGAGGAACCCTGCCCTCACTCCCAGGCAGGCAGTACTGTGTGGCCCTATCCCTCCTGGTCTGCAGGTGAGGCTCTGGAGGGGAGGCACTGCTGCAGGTGACATAGGGACAGCAAGGGTCCCAGGGATCAAGGCCTGCAGAGCCGCCCAGCCTCCTGTCTGCCTCAGCCCTGCCCTGCTGGCCACTTCCTTCCACGTCATCCACTTTGACCAGGGACCCCATAACCCAGCATTGTGCTTCACTGGTGAGCAGTAGCAGGTGACGTGGGGAATCTCCTGGTTGCGGATCGCCCTCTACCACAGGAGGCGGGGATTCCCTTCTCAGGCTGTTGGGAAGCATGGGTGAGTGCGGGCCTGATGTCCCTTAGGACCCTGTCAGTGTCAGAACACAGGCACCCTCCACTCTGAGCCCCTGGGACACTTCTTGAGGCTGTGTGGCCTCTTCTTGGAGGGCCCAGGGTGGACCAGATCATGCTCTGGACCACGTCCCTCCACTTTGCTGGAGAGGTAGAGGGAGCTAGCAGCCTTCCCAAGAAAGGGGCTGCTGGTGGAGGTGGGGAAGCAGCTGGCTGGAAGACTGCAAGTTTTGTTCTCCGGGACACCAGAGGGACATGTGTCAACCTGTCTTCTATGCACATGGTGGGCACCCTTCGCACTCTCATCCAGTGCGGTGACGCCAGGTGTCGCAGGTGGGAGGTGTAACCGGCCTCCCACGCTCAGATCTGTCACGGAAGTGGCAGGCTGGGTGGCCTGGAGCCCAGTGGCCCTGACGGTATCTGTGCTGATGGTGTCAGGGGTCCACACTCCATCCGTGGTCTGTGTGTGGACGGGCTGCCAGCCAACAGCTCTGAGTGCTGGGTCCTGAAAGGGGCACAGGGATAGTGACAGTGGTGCTCTCGGGATCTGGACCAGGAGTGCTGGGTGCTCATGTGACTAGCGCCCTGGGCGGGGCAGGTCAGAGCCCTGGGGAGACGCGGGGACAGTGACTCGGCAGGCAGAACAAAGCCTGATGACTGGAGTTCAAGTGTGAAGGAAGGGAGGGTGAGGTGGGAGGGAGAAAGAGCTTTGGAAGGGCTGGGAATTCCACTTAGCGGGGCGGAGGGCTGCCACTTCATGGAAAGCACAGCCTGCGAAGTTGGCTCCCGGCCTGTGTCCCACTCGCCCCCTGCAGTTTGTTCTGGTCCTTCTCTTCCTGCCCACACCATTTGCATACAAAACTCTGCTTACAAAATCCCCCCATGGACTTCCTGGCCCGTCCCTGCTCTGATACCCACTCCTCTTAATCCTCACCTAAAAGGATTACACAGCTACAGGAATCTGGAATGAATGCTTGGGTGGCCAAGGATTTCTCATATTTAACAGATTTGCCCTAAGCTGGATTCCAGGAAATGAGATTAATGGATGAAATTATATGTGGGTTTGGGGAGTTTTGGATTCCTATGCATTAATATAAAGGCAAGTCATTCCTGACTGGCAGTGATGATGGTTAATGAGAAAGCTACCATCAGAGAGCGCTACGGCCCGTGATGCTTTGCTATTTGGGAATATTTTCCTCTTGAATATTTCTCATTGTATTACTTGAATGAATACTAAATATTGGTGATTTTTGCATGTCATATTATTGGGATATAGAGTACTGGAGTTACCAGTTTCTGGGTTATGCCTATCACTAATTTATTCACTCATTCTTTTTATGTACTGTTCTTGTTCATGCGTTTGGTGGATTTGAGAACCTCTAATTTTAAAACTTTAAAAATTACCTTTAATGTATTTAGTTTTTATTAGTCCTTGTTCACAGCACACTATGATTATATTCACGGTGGGGAGTTGGTGCTCATGCAGAGCACATCTTAAAAGAGCTGAGAACCTCTAGAAGGCGAGTCACCTTGGCCCCGACATTACGGCACCCTGCCCTTCTTTCAGGGAAGTGGAGGTTAACTTACACGGGCGGGCGAGCTCAAGGTGCTCGAGGAGAAACGGTTTAGTCCAAGCCATGACTACAATTTATACTCCTGAGCTTAAAACGTTCCTGAGTTATGTCTGGGAGAACGTGCGCTCACTTTGAAGGGGCGAGCTAGCAGGCTGCAGCTGCTGCTGCTGGGAAAGAAAGCGCATCACCACCTCCCTGCAGGAACAGGATGTGGGGAGCAGAGGCCTCTGCGCCCGGCTTGGCCTTGGAAACGCGCAACGCAGGAGCAGCACGAGCGCGGCCCGGGTGAGGCGGGCAGCTCGCAGGGCCAGTGCGCAGTGGTGAACTCCTGGGCCAGGGCGCAGCGCTGGCTGGGCGGGGTGCGCATGTCCACCCGGCCTGCCTGGTTGCCACGGCTGCTCCACAATCAGCAGCCTAAAGGCCATCCTGACCCCGCGTCCAGGCGCTGACTGCGGTACCAGGATCTCTGGGGCATCTCGGAGCCCAGGGCAGGCACAGGCACAAGTCATTATCCACATTAATTAGCTTATTTTCCTTTTATATAAACACTCAGGCTCGAAGGCTAATTGCTCATTTAGTTAAAGCCTTCAGCCATAATCAGGATTACCTTATATGTAATCCTGATTTAAGACGTATTTAAGATGTACCAACTACATCTGTTATGATGTGCCTGCCCTGGAGAGAAAGGGCTGGAACAGGAGAGCAGGAATGAGAGGGGCAGAGTTCTAAGCAGGGGCATGGAAAAAGTAACTTAGTATCTTGTGGATGAGTCTGCGGACTTTGGAATCTTTTCTACTGGAAATGAATGCAGAGAATTTTGGTGGCTGCCGTTCTGTTCCCGTTGTATTCTTAGCACTCTGCTGTCTGGTTACTGACTCTCGTCAAATGGACATTTTTGGGGAGAGTGGCTCTTCCAAAGCTGTGCGTCCTTAGAACTAAGCACGGAACTAAGCAACGTGTGAGCTGTGCTCCAGTCTTGGGGTCAGGATGGGGCCAGGACCCGCCTCGAGAAGCAGGCCTGGAGTTGACAGCAATGAGCGCTCTCAGAGACCCATAGTGGAACATGAGCTGCCGGCTCTGGGCCGTGTCTGTCACTTCCGCCTTCCTTCCGTCTGTCCCAGTGAGTGTGTTACTCCTTGATGTCCTCACCCCAGCCCAACTCTTCTGACCAAAACCTCATAATGTTTCTGAGATGACAGCCCCCTCTTCTTCATCATGATTCATGGCATTTCCGGTCTCAGCCTTCACCCTGCCAGGAAGGCCCTGAGTGTCCTCTCTACAGGCCGTTGGGGATGCCTGTGGCACAAACCAGAAGGCACGGGGCCTCGTGAGTAGGAGATCCAACATGACCAAGCCTAGCAAAGGGGCGGCCTTGAGCTGTGGCGTCCTCCCGCCCCCACCGGTCTGCCGTGGCGCAGGTGCTGCAGCACAGTCTCTTCCTGTCATCTGCGCGGCTGCACCCGTCCGAAGCCCCTTGTCTCTGTCCTCGGGGTTAGGAGTCCCGCCTGAGGGTCCAGCTAGAGCAGGGCTGCTCGTCCACAGAACGCTGCCCACTGTCCCGAAGCCGCTTCGGCAGCTGCGTCAACAAGGGCTGGAGGGAGGTTTCTGGTGAAGCTCTTTGGAGAAGGTTCTGTGCGATATGAACATGGAAGCCTGTTTAAGAGACGGTGCTGGGCTGGGGAGATAGCTCAGTAGAATAAGCTCCTGCCTGGCAAGTGCAGGTCCTGAGCTCAATCCCTGGTACCGCAAAAATAAAAAAAAGAAGGTGCTTAGCTGCGGGGCCCATTCTTTCTGAAGCTGCTGGGGACCTGTGCCAGTGGGGCTCACTAGAGGAACAGATCTGTACCGATAATGCGTGGTCTACGCCGCCTTCCACTGGCTGCTGGGCAGCAGCGGGAGGATGCAGCCTGGCCTTCTGCACACAGCACAGTGGTGGATCCAGCTGAAGGTCTGCGGCCTGGAGCTCTGGCCCACTGGAGTGAGTCCGTGTCAGAAAGCCACAGGGGCTGCTCTGGAAGCCTGAAGGAAGTGGAATCAACCTCTAAAGCCAGTGTTGAAGACCAGCTCCCTGGAAGAAGCGAAAGAGCAGAGTTCCTTCTTGCCCTTTTTATTCCTTCTGGGCCACTGGAGCATGGGTTGGTGCCACCCACACCTGGGGTGGAACTTCCCCAGGCTGCATCCACATGGCCGGCATCAGACACACCCAGAGCTGCGCTTCCCTAACCCACCAGGGGTCTCTGCTGAGTCCCCGACTTGCCCCTCAACAATAGAGTGATCGGATAACACTGGCTTTCCAGGTGCCTCCAGCCTGGGGGTTTCCTGTGGACCCCACGACAGGGGTGGTCTCCCTGCAGCCACCACTGGCAGCCACTCAGGGCTCCTGAAGGCAGGGCCACGGCACCTGACTGTCACCTCCAATGCAGAACTGAGCGTGGCACAGGAAGGTGAGCTCTGTTCAAGGTCTGCATCAGTGCCCCTCAGCACAGCTCCAGGTTCACCCCAGCTCTTACTTATCCGGGAAGTTTGCTCAGAGGTGCAGACCGTGATATGCTGCCTGAGTCCACAGCAATGCCTTCCCTACCCATTCTGAACAGGGTGTGTGTGTGAACGGACCACGGACGGGTGACCCCATGTGCTGCTGGGCCCATTGTCAGTGAATGGACAAAGAACAACTTCTGTTAGACCTTCAGTCGGTACTTGATATCGGGCGGGGGGGGGGGCTCGATCTTACTTCAGACATGCCAGCAGCTCCCCGTGTGCACTGCTGCTCAGCTGGCCAACCTGGAAGAGGTCTGTGTGGCCTGCCCACTGGCCCCGCCAGCCGTGGACTAAACGGAGGATGATCGCACGGAGTCCTGGGTCTCTGTATGCCTCTCCCGTGTAGATGAAAGTGAATCTCATTTGGTCCCAGGGCCCTGTGCATGTGGTGCCTTGCTGGACCTGCACCCCAGTCCTGCTGGGCTCTGTCAGGAGCAAATCCATGTTTCAAACATTTGGGTCAGAGCCGTGGCTGGGATGAGGTCTGGGTCTCTCGCCCACCTGCCCACCTTTTCCCTGTTCCTCCTGTGTTGTTGGTTCCGTAGCACCCACTTCCTTGTAGCCTCCCTGCCACTGGTTCCTGCTTTTGTGGGTGGTGGATGAGTAGCTGTGTTTGGAGGGAAGCTGCTGGACCCTCTTGGGGTCAGATCACGCCCTCGGAATGCGGAGCTGATCCACCCCGGAGGCCTGCCGCCCGCTGTTCTCCCCGTGGAGCCCTTCACAACGCCACCAGGATTTGCTGGTACTTAAGGTGATGAACTGCAAATGATGGGAAAAAAGAAGACGCTGTCGCAGCAAGCGTGCTAGCGCTGCTTGTCACTGTCCTATTGGCAGGGCTTCTGGGATCCGCGGCGTCAGCACTGGGGCCTTGAGGCCTCCAGCTATATTTTTCTTTGTTTGGATTTCTCAGACAGGATCTTGCTATGTGGTCCAGACTGCCCTTAAATTCACTATGTGGCCTAGACTGGCCTCAGATTCATGGTGACCCTCCTTCCTCAGCCTCCTGTGTGCTGGGATCACAGATGCATGCCACCACTCCTGGCTCCTCCAACTGCACTTGCCTGGGAGGTTGGAAGGGGCAGTGGATGGGAGGTGACGACCTCAGTGGCCTCTTGAGGACCAGAGCCCAATGGCCAGCATCGAGGAGCTGGACAGCATCCTTGCGCTGAGCTGCTTCTTCTTCTGGGTTGAGAAGGGTTGTCCTGAGGAGAATAGAATCCCCCAAACCACCCAGCCCTCCTCATGGAAGGCAGGACCAGCGTGGCCTCGGTGGAGGTCTTCCAGGGAGGGTGTGTGGGAGAGTCCCCGCGTTGGGGCTGGAGGCTCGTGGCAGGGCTGCGGTGAGCAACAGAGACCTTGTGCTCCAGAAAGGAGTGATGACCTGGGCTGGGGTGGCGCTGGCTGGGAGCCTGCACACAGCAGCATCCCTGCCTCCTGGCTGCAGGTTGTGCTCACTTTAGAAGCTCACGGGTTGCTGGATATTAGCAGGATTTTTTTTCATCAAGCAATGCATGTTCATGAACTAAAATCTTCAAAGCATAAAACCAAACAGCAACCTCAGGGAAGCAGGAATGCCCCACCCTGGAGTGGACCCCGACCTGGGAGCCGAGGAGGGTGGCTGCTGTTGGTCCGCTTCTTCTCTTGCGCTGTGTCTTCCTTGCTCTCGCCCCTCCACCCGCTCCGCTTCTTCTCTTGCGCTGTGTCTTCCTTGCTCTCGCCCCTCCACCCGCTCCCATCCTCTCCCTCTCGCCATTCAGATCCCCGAGCGAGCGGCTCATGCTGGCGCCCTCAGGTGTACTGCTCGCCTCCCGCACCTGCCCACGTGGCCTCGGAGCTGGTCCTCCAGCTGACGGCAGCCCGCGCACAGCATCAGTCGCTGTCTGGATTATGCCACTAGGGCTGATGCCTGATGCCGGTTCTCCTTCGCATAAACGCCACTTAAACACCACACGTAAATCCTGACGATTAACCTCGGCTCCCATCCGCACACGGAAGCTGGAAGCAGGGCCAGCTGGAGGTGGTGGGCGCTCACCGTGCGCATGTGGCCAGCCCGCTCCCAGCCTGCTCTGGCATCGGGTCCAGGTTTCTTGTTAGGAGCGTTTTCTTCCTGAATAAAAATATTCCACTGGTCTTCACCTGAAAACTGCCCCGCAGCTTCCTTGTCTGTGGACTAAGTTCACCTGCAGGCCCTTACCACACGCAGGCAGGGCGACAGCAAATGCAGGGTGAGAAGAAGAAAGAAACAAACAGAAAGCCTGTGAAGACCAAGCACTGAACTGCGACGGTGCAATCCACAGGCGCGAGGCCTGGGTGCTGCCGCTGACCTAGCCAGTCTCCTTTGCTGCAGTTTGCGTGTGTGCAGGTGCATGCGCACGTGTGTGCATGTATGTGCGTGTGCATGTACACATGCATATGTGTGTGCACATGAGAGTGAGTGTACATGTACATGTGTGTGTACATGAGTGTGTGCGTGTGTATGTGTGCGTACTAGAGGTTAAGCCCAGGCCTTTGCACTGAGCTGCACCACTAGCGCTTTCTTCTTCTGTTCTGAAACTTGCCGTATCACTGAGATGCCTAGACTAGGCTCAGACTTGGAATCCTCCTGCTTCAGCTTCCCAGAGTGCTGGGCTTACAGGCACGGGCCACTATACAGGGCCAAAAATCATGTTTCTCAGAATCTCACCAGGTGGACACCTTTCTGTTGGTCTTGATTATGTTTGGGGGTATAGTTTAAGGTTAGCTATGAACTTTTTAATTAGATCAGAAGGTCCTGCTGTTTTACTTCTATTTTGTCAAATATTCAGCAGAAAGCTTGCACGCTGAAGGCACTACAGTATTTTTGTTTGCTTATTTATTTGCCTCACAACATAATTGAAGCTGGCCTTGAGCTCACTAAGTAGCCAGGGCTAACCTTGAACTTGTATCTTCCCCTGCCTCAGGCTCCCAAGGGCTAAGATTTCAGGTGTGTGCCACCACACCTAGCTATAATAATTTTCAAATAGAGAAACTTTATTACCATGACTCGGGCCATTGCTCAAAATTTATCCTCCAAGGTGGGCCTGATGGCACACACCTGTCATCCCAGTACTCTGGGAGGCTGAGGCAGGAAAATTGCAAATTTGAGGCCACAACTAAGTGAGACCATGTCTCAACATAAATAATAAACATGGGCCAGGAGTGTAGCACAAAGGACCTGAGTTCGATCTCCAGTACAGCCAAAAGAAGAGAGAGGAGCAATGGTATGTGTGGAAGGCACACACAGAGCCTGTGTCTTTCAGGGCTTCCGGCCTACCGTGAGCTTGCAGCAGGCAGAGACAACCTTTGGCATGAGGCCCCACGAGCCTTTCCCAGGGCGGAGGGCCCGCACCTTCTCTGGACGGCCCCAGCTGTAGAGGCACGGGAACAAGTCCCCTCCCTCTGAGCGGCTGTGGATGGATCTGTCCCACAGCTGTGTTTGTGGAGGGCCCCTCCACACCGTCACCCTCCTTTTTGGAGCCTAGTTCAGATATTTGAAGACTTGGGACAAATATTTCTTGTTCACTCTACCTGGTTGTCAACAGGCGATCACCAAACTCACATTTTTCCCTAATGGTTATAAATACTTGAGAAGAAACATGAAAAGAGGATAAATAAAGGCCAGGCTCTTCCTTGCTGCTCCTAAAGGCGAATGTTTTCCTCTTCAAATTGAGGGGCACAAAGGAAACAGCTCTCAAGAAATTGCAGCACTTCTCAAATAACGTGTCATGGGTGGGCTTTTGTAAGAATGCTGACGATGATTTATTATGAAAAATATGGTAGTGCAGAGTGAAGTTGATTCCAGATGACTTAATGCGTGAAACACATCCTTACACCAGGTCTGCTGTAGACATAGCCCATGTTTAAGGAAATTGTCAGGATTTATTTTTAAAATTGCACAGTGAAATGCTTTCTGTGAGGTTTTTTTTTTTTTTTTTCTTTCTGTCAGTTTTTAAAGGCATGCTGAAGGTTGGATGAGCGCTGGCCGGTTCCCACAGCCTCCATCTGGACATGTGTGAGGACGCCTCACCTAGCTTAGCCTGCTCTCAGAGCGCAGGGCCGAGCATGGTGCAAAGCTTTTTCCGAGCCACCCCAAGCACCGTGAGCGCCCTCTTCAGTCTTCCTGTGGGCACAGTTGTGGACGGGCGTGAACACATAGGTGCATTTCTCCTCATTCCTTACAGATTCGTCTACGTCTTCCTTACGCGTCCCCTTGAGATGGGCAGGCAGCTTGGTGGACACCACCCGGCCGGAGGGACGCAGGAAGGGCCCAAACAGGACACCTTGCAAGTCACAGCTAAGAAAGAAACAAAAACGTCTGTGTAGGAGTCAGTGACAGCCACAGCCCCTCTGAGCACGGTGACAGCGCAGGGCCATATGTCCGCACAGTGCTCTCATGTCCCCTGGCCACCTGGCTGTCCAGCTCTGGAGCCTGGCACCAGGCACCCTGGCTCAGCTGCAGCTGAGGGCATCAGGTTCTTTAAAGACTCTTCTGCCTTGAGCAGGCCTGGCTTAAATTAGGAACTTTTGTTCCACAAGTCCCTGACACGATCAGAGTCCCTGAGGAAGCACTGGCCATCTGGAGAGGACAGGGTGACACTTTGTAGTTCCACAGCAGTTTGTAGATAATAGGTCCATCAGCCTCACACTTGTCCCAGTTCCTGACACCGCCCCCCCCCCCCCGTGACTCCTGGGAATGTAAAAGTGTGTCCAGATTTGCACATGGGGAAGCAAGGTCTTTGTGGTACTGGGCGGCACCCTCTCTCCCTAAGTCACAACTCTCATTATCTACTTTGTGATAAATTCTGCCCGTGCTCCTACTCGGCCAAGAGCGTGGACCAAATTGTGTTGTCAGGGTGCAGAGGGCTGGGAAGAGAGCAGCTGCCCCTCCTCGGTTGGAGCCTGACTTCTCAGGAGCAGGAGTCTGGTGAATTTTGGTTAGGTGAACATTCTGGTTTGTCTACAGCTTCTATTAAATGCAGAAAGGCTACAGGACACACATAGTTTGTTTTTATAGCAGTTCTTTGAGGTAGGTAGTGTTATGAGAATCCTTATCAGAAGGGGAAACTGAGGCTCAGGAACACGAGATTTTGGGTAATTTACATAAACTTTCCAAGTCTTAGATTTTTTACTTAGGGCAGTTACGCTTTCTGAGAAGTTGGGGTGACGTTTAGTAAAATAACGAGTGAGTAGTGTGCATTAGGCCGGTGGAGGGGCTAACGGTGGAGGGAGGGCTTGGTGGCTAGCAGAGTGTGGTCGCTCCTGGTGCTTCCCGGCGCGTGCTCACGTCCCCTTCCTGCCGACCGCTTCTGGCCTCCTGGGGAAGGATGCAGAGGGGGCGTGCACACCTCGCCCGGCTCCTGTCTGCTCCCAGCACGCTCCAGCATAGGACTTGGTTTCAGGGACCCTGCAGTCCTTGTTGTGGCAGTAGTGTGACCCGCAACCTGGAAACCCGGTCAAGTTTAACAATATCTCATCCAATAGGAATAATGTTGGTGACTTCCTGGCAAGCAGCGCAGAAGTATATAATTTCAGGTGTGAGTGGTCTTTTGACTAAGGGTGACCCTGTGCTATGGACAGACGGGATTTCACACGGTGGGTTCTGGGGTTGCTTATTGGGTGAACGATGCTTTCTTCCTCCCCATGCTGTCAGTCACAAGGTTGGCATGGTGACAGCCAGCACTTCCTGCTTACTCCGGGGTGCCATGCTACACGTGGGTTCCAACTCTCAGGGATATTGTCCTCTCCTAACAGATGTGGAGCTCTGGGACAGCGCTAGGTCCTGAGGGCTGGAGCCTGAGCCTCTGGGGAGGGCGCGCTGCCAACAGGCACCAGGGTTAGCAGGTCTGCATCCCAGCCAAGTGGGTCTGAACAATAGGAATCTGTGAGTGCTGTGAACAGAAAGTGCACTGGGGCTGGCCGTCACCAACTCCATGGCATTTCTGCACCACGGGCAGTGGTGGCAGAGGAGCCAAAGCCTGAACACTGTGTTGGGTGGGGACTTGGTCACAGGCCCAGGTCCTCTCCTCCTGGGTGGCTCCGTGTAGACCTTGGACAACAGCACCAGACTCCAACGGGAGCCCTCAACAGTGAAGCGAGGCTGATGGGGTCCAGGCTCCTAGTCCTCCAGGTCAGCCTTAAACCCAGCACGGGCTGAGGGTGACACCCAGGGATCCTCTCTAATGTCACAGGAGTTTAGACTCCCGGACAGGCAGTGCCTGGTCAGCAGTTGCTGCCCCTGTGAGGATGCTGGCTGTGACTTTCACCCCTCACATGTGCTAGAACTCAGCTTCTGTCTGCTGAGAATCCTGATCGAGCCGCACCCGAGAGCCACCTGGTCACCTCAGGAAGTCTGGGTGCAGCTGTCAGTGCCCTGAGAGACTCATGTTTTCTAACTTCGGCTTCTGTGCTCACTTGCAGCGGACCGCTCGGGAGCCCGGCTCTGTGTGTGCCCAGACCCACGCAGAGGCCTCGCGGCCTTCTGTACATCGACCCTTGACCGCACATGCTGAAATGGCTTAGAGCCTCAACTCCTTTTCTCTGGGATTTGGAAGTCTAGCACCGAATTCCAAAGGTTGATTTTAAAAAAAATTTTTTTGAAGAACTTCCTTAGTTTTTATTTCAGAGATTTTTCAGAAATATTTTAGAACTAGGCTATTTTGCTTGATGAGGTATCATAGCTCGAGCATAGGAGGTGAGGTTGAAAACAGAGAATGTTGGAAACTTAAAGAAGCTCCCACAGTAGAAGGCACAATGCCATGAGTCTGCCTCGAAAGCCTGCTCCTCACTGCAAACATGCCCACCCCGTCGTTCTGGCCGCGTCCCGCAGTGACTCTGAGTCCTTGTTCCTGAGGTCTTTCTTTGTGCTGGCTGGCTGGCCCGGCGTCCTCTATAGGGCCAAAGCATTTCCCTTCTCTGGTCATTTGGCCTTTAGGGAAAGCCCGAGGTCACACTAGGTGTGACCAGACTGGGTGACTGAGGTGGAGGAGGACACGACATCTGGTCCCCTCTAGCTGCCTTTCTGCTGGATGGCGCACGGCAGCAGCAGCCACTGTAGTTTTTGATCACACCCGATAAAGACCCTCAGGAAAGAGGACTCCAGAGCTGCTGCAGGAAGCAGCCAGAACCATGGGACAAGTGAGTTCCAAGCAAGGGGAAGGAGTTTGAGGGACATTCGTGGCATTGTGCCTCCTTCCACTGTAATTGCTTTTCTAATTTAAACTTTCCTCTTACCATCGGTTTGGACTTCAGTATTGAGTCCCAGATGAGTGAGGCCAAGTGCACAGCTGGGTGGCACCTGGAGCCCCATGGCAGCCTAGGACATTGTGTGTGGCTCTGGCCTGAGGAGCCACTGGGCAGGGGCAAGTGTTGACCACGGGGCTTTATGGCTGCGTAGCTGCTAACACAGACACGTTAACTGCATGTTGAAATATTTTCAGCATTAATGTTCACTTTTTAAATTTTGGTTTTGAGATAAATATAGTTTACCCAATTTCGACAGTGCCATGGTCCTCCCGCGGCCCTGGGCTGGTGGGCACCTGCCGACCTGGTCCTCCCAGCCAGGCTGTCTCTGACCCTGGAAGCCTGGATGACCACGTGCGTGAGGTAAGAGAGTGTGGCACGTGGGAGGGGGAACTGGCCGTCACTGCGGGCAATGCCTTCTCTGCCCCCGGGGTGGAACCCGGGGCCACGCTGCGTGGGGGCTGAGATGTGTCCTATAGGGGTGCCAAGGCGCACAAGGGGCGCAAACAGTACCACAAACACACAGGAACACAAATAAATTAGAACAAAGCAAGGAGGACCATGCTCAGGCCCCAGAGCGGAGGAGCGGTGAGCCCCTCCTGGCGGGGCAGTGTGCCCTGCCGAGCCACGGTGAGTGTCGGGGAGCTGCATGGAGCCTGCGGCCGCAGGGAGTATGCATCTCTGCTCTGGTCTTGGCAGCCTGTGGCAGCGGTAGGGCGGCTCCTGCTCCTGCGCTCCTCGCTCCAGCTGCCGGCAGCTGCCCTCCCCGCGCATCCTCACACTCTCCCTTTTCTTGCTTTAGCTGCAGTGCAGGGCTCCCGCGCAAGGGCCGTGTGAGCGGGGCAAGTGCGCTGCCCTGAGCTGCCCCCCAGGGCCCCATTCAAGGAGGCTTTAGTGAGAACAGCGCGGACCTGGACGAGATTCGCTGTCCTTGTCATCTGCTCCTGAGGGCACCGTGGGCTGGGACACTTTGCCCTCCTGGCTCAGGGGATACTGCAGGCTCCTCCTGGGAGGGGTGCTGCCTTCTTGGCTTCCACAGCCCTACTCCTTTTGGGTTTTTTGAGACAGGGTCTCGGTATGTGGCTTGGTCTGCCCTTGAACTCACTGCGATCCTCTCGCCTCAGCCTCCCTAGGGGTTAGATCACAAGGGTGCACACCATGCCTGCCCCTGCTCCTTTCTGAAAGAAGCATTTTCTGCACGTCATCCTCTTCCTCCACACGCTGCTCCCAGAATTGCCGTGGTCTCCTTTGTCTCCAATACTTTGTGACATGCTCGGAAGAGCTGTGATCCCATCTCTTGTTTTAAGGACAAGGCTTCAGAAGGTGCCGCTCTGAGGCTGGGAGCCAGCACTTTCTTAGAGCACAGGGCTTGCACTGGCAGAGGGTGGAGCACGGCCACCTTGCCTGCAGGACCGCGCCCTGCTGAGCCGAGTTGAGTCCCACGTCCAAATCTACATATTAAAGCTCCAGGCTCTAGGACCTCAGTATGGAGGTCAACCGTGGAGTCAGGTCTTGTGGGGCACCGAGGTTGGCACAGGTCACTGGTGTCCTGACTCAGAGGGTCAACTGGACACAGACCAACTCTTGGGAGTGCACTGTGCGGGGTCAGAGAGACCTGGGGGATGTCCCTGTGGGTGAGGACACCCCAGAGCTGGCCAGAGCCACAGGAGCAGGGCAGGAGCAGGGCTGGTCCCCTGTCACAGCTCAGTGGGACCCACCATCACTCTGCTCTGGGACCCCTGGGGTCCAGAACTGAGGGACACAGATTCAGCTGTTGACGCCTCCACTGAAGTACGCTTTAGGGCAACTTCAGGCGTCTGACATGTCTGCGTATCTTCTGGGTTGAGTTCACCATTCGTGGTTTGGACCTATACTTTTAAAGGCCTGAAGAGGCCAACATTTTGATTCACAAGTGTTCAGGGTGCTCTACAGAGTGGGTCATACCGAGGGCTCTGGAACTGGGTGGCGCTGGCCATCCCTTGGTTCTGCTTCCTGCTTTGCCCAGAGCTGGTGGCGAGGATCACCACCAGGTGTGGCTGGGATGTCCTAGGGTGGGGGTGGGGGTGGGGGACCGAGCCACTGCCACGGTCTGGAGCACTCCCGCTCCCCAGGCTTGCTGTCGTAGTCAGGAGACCGGAGCTGACGGCACACACAGCCGTCTTCCTGTTTACAAGCCAGGACGTCATAGCTCTGTACTAAAATCACACCCTAATTATCTGCCCGCGTTCTAACTTTAGAGTGTCAGCTCCATTGAACGTCCCTCCTGTCCCCTTTGCACCTCTCGAGCTCCCAGAGGTGGGTGTGAGTCACACTCCGAAAGGCATCCTGACTTCCTTTCCCCATCTTTGTATTTTTAGACTGTTTGGTTAAATTAGACTCGGAACTTGTCCCCTCCTCCCTTCCCCCTAAGACCCAGGAGAAAGCAAAACAAGCACACTTCATTTTTACTAAAAATACCTCTGGGAAGGCTGCACGAGAAGCTCTTGCACGGGAGGAAGACTTCCTGCCCGCTGGAGCTGCGCCCCCGCCTGCCCTGCAGTCGTCGCCCAGGGACTGGATTGCTTTTCTCAATGAGGGCATGTTTGTTTATTTAGGCTTACTATGGGGAAGCTGCATGCACACTGGAGAACTGGTCCGTGTCACAGCTGGGTCATTTCCCCTCTCCCCTGCCCCGTCCCGGTGCCAAAGCGTCTCCCTCCCTCTTTCTTGTCATCTCTCCTGTATTTTGCTCTTCCAGCAGTGCTGAGCTCCCCCTCACTCCAGCAAGAACAGCTGCTCTGACGGTGAGCTGCGCTGCGGGCCTGACACGAGGCGCCCAGTGGGCGGGCTCAGCAGCACTCTGGTGTGTCTGCACGCTGGACTCCCAGATGTGAGTGGCACCAACCTGTGGGCTCGAAATAAAAAGAGGGACACGAAGGGAGTCTCCTTTGTGCCTCTGCGGAGGAGCTCAGATCTTCGTTACCAGCTTCAGACACTGTCACCAACGCTGACCCTTTGCCTGCCCAACAGACTCGCACGGGGCTCTGCAGTGAGCGCCAGGCCTTTGACTTTGACTGGGTCCTCGGCTTTCCTGCACCCAGAAGGCCTTCTGCATCCACACCTGGCTCCGCAGGCGGCCCTTGGAAGTCTATCTCGTAAACCCTTTCTGTGTCATACATGTTATACTATGTCATACCACATCATGCTGGATGTGTTCCTCTACTGAGCCCTCACTGGTACAGCTGTCATTGGTCACTCATGACACAGCAAATGCTGGCGAGACCGCTGGGTAAAAGGCACCCTTCTCTATTGCTGGCAGGAACATTAGCTGGTACAGCCACCATGGAAATGAGTGTGGGGGTACCACAGAAAAGTCACTCGGCCCAGGTGCATCTCTTCCGGTTGCTCCTGAAAGCGGCCCTTGGAAGTCTATCTTGTAAACCCTTTCTGTGCCTGGACGCCCGTGTTTCCAGCAGCACAACTGACTATGAGAGCAATCTACGGGCCCACCAGTGGGCAGCAGGCCCAGAGGCTTCGTTACTGCCCAGAATGGGGTGCCATCCCGCTCTGCAGGAGGGTAGCCAGGAGCCACTCACAGGAAAACAGGGGGGTCTCGAGAGCTCAATGCTGAGTGCACTAAGCCAGTGTGGAGCAGTAAACACCATGCGGTCCCCCCTCAGGAGAAACCCCAAATATGAATTTCCTGTTTGTGTTTGCAGCCTCTAGACCAGTGCCGCCCTTGCTCCCTCTGGCCCTGCACACGTCTGCACTGTTCCCGACTCCTCTGCAGGGAGGCCATACTGAAGGCCTGTGTCATTCTGCTAATGAAAAGGCAGAGCTAAGGAGACGCGAGCTTTAGAGGGAGTAGACTTCAGGAGGGAGATGGGGGGAGAGCAGGGGCATCCTGCAGGGCCTCAGAGCCAGCGAGAACGGGGGTGCCGGGGCTGCTGACAGGGAGGGGCAGCGGGGAGCTCTGAGGACAGAGCAAGGGGCCTTTGGCGGTGGGTTCTCAGGCCTACTAAATGGGGCTCAGATCCCACCTCTGCTGCCTCCCAGTTTTGTGTTTTAAGTTGCACAGCCTGTTTCTCAGTCTCCCTGTCTGCCAAGTAGAAGTTATAATGATGCTATGATGTAAGTCTCAAATGTCCCCCAAATCTCATATGTTAGGGGCTGGCCTTTGGTGGGTGACTGGGCCATGCGGGCTCTGTTCCCACCATCAGATGAACACATGAATGAATTTATATATTTTTTAAATTTTATTTTATTTTGTTTCAAGGAGTAAAAACAAAAACAAAATAAAAAACAAAGGCAGGAGCAGTAACATACAGCAATACATACAGCACACATTTTCACAACAAGAATAGCAAATTAACAATGGTTGTTATACTACCTATTTTTATCATCAAATATGTTGCTTAGATTAACATATAGGTTTGCAAGACTGGCAAAGTAATTGAACATTAATGCTTCCTATCAATAACCTTAATAGTTTTTTCTTGAAGTTTTTACTTTATTAATTTTAATTGATTTTAAAGAGAGTATAATAAAAATTGATAAGACATTACAAATGGTACACATTTAAAAGAACAAGATGAGAGATATTCAATCACATGAATTAATTTAGGGCTCAGTGTCCTGTTAGGAGGCAGGGTCTGGTTAGGGCAGGTTTCTAGGGACATGGCTTTGAAAGGTTGCTTTTTAAAAAAATTATTTTTTTCTTTCTCTTTCTTTCTTGCT
>NW_004524615.1:2446612-2467305 GCF_000260255.1 Octodon degus
GGTTGCTTTTTAAAAAAATTATTTTTTTCTTTCTCTTTCTTTCTTGCTCTCTCTCTCTCTCTCTCTCTCTCTCTCTCTCTCTCTCTCTCTCCCTCTCTCTCTCTCTCTCCCTCCCTCCCTCCCTCCCTTCCTTCCTTCCTTCCTTCCATTCTTTGTTACAGGGTTATGCTGTACAGCTCAGACTTGCAGTGATCCTCCCGTCAGCCTCCCCAACACTCGGATTACAGGCAGGCACCACCACACCTGGTTTCGGTGGCTGGCACAGCATGTGGTACTGGGAATCCAACCGAGGACCTTGCACTTGCCGGTAGGTGCTTAGACTGCTGAGCTACCTCCCCAGCCCAGAAAGGTCACTTCTTGTCCTCAGGTCCTTTTTCCTCCTCTGTGCTTGGCCTCCACAAGGTGAGCAGCTTTCTTTCACAGTGCCCGTCCACCTTGGAGCCAGAGAATTGTGGACTAGCTTCTTGGAACCAAGAGCCAAAATAAACTCCTTTAAGTTGAGGGTATTGATCACCGTGTCCCAGAGATAGAAAACTTAACCAATACAGAAAATTGGTACGAGGAATGGGGTTGTTATTGGGACTGTACCTGACCTTGTGGCAGAAGCCTTGGGAATTGGTTTGCAAGATGGATTTGGAAAGCTTTGGGGATGCTGGCTAGAGGAACCCTGGAATGCTAACCAGAGCTAGTCAGTGATTCTAGTCGATTCCCAGGAAAACAGAATGCCTCTAGAAATAAAGACAGCAAAGGCCTGGCTCAGGAGGTTTCGGTTAGGGATAAGGGATCTATTGCACTTGGAGTAGAGCATTTGCATTATGCTCTATCAGAGAACTTGTCTACATTTTCCTACGTCCGGAGGCTTTGTGTGACACTGAATTTAAAGACTGAATTAATTAATTTGATGAAGGAAATTTCAAGGCAGCTTTATGTCTGGAGTGCTGCATAACTGTTATTGGTTGCTCTCAGACAGATTTACATTGAAAATGAGGAGCAAAAAGATCTAGTTCCACCAGAAAAGGAGCACCTGCAAAATAGAACAAGAGCTTGGTTGTTGAAAAGATTAGCATTGAAAAGAAACCAAGTACTTTGCATTAGGGGGGCAATAGAAAAATAATTTGAAGGCATCTCAGGAATTGGCCAGACTTCACCTCTATAGGCGTAAGAGTGGAAAGGGTAAGTGCCACGGAAAGACTTTGTTTTGAGCTTTTGCGCTCCCGGCTCATTCAGGGGCCCCAAGAAAGTGTTTCCATGAGCTCAGCCATCCAGGTGTCCAGAGACCACTAGAACCATGATCCAAGAGGGCCTGGCTGCTTTTTCATCTTATAGCAGATCTTAACTGATTCTTTAGCCACGCAGAATGCAAATTGTGGGGCCAGGAATGCTGCCCACCCAGTGCCAGGAGATGGTCTGGGAGCCCACGCAGCGTGCTGAGAGGACACTGTGTGAGGCTGTGAGTGGAGCCAACATGCAGCAGAGACTCAAAGAAACCGGAGAAGCCAGGAACGTGGGTCGTTTGCCAGGGCGAAGTGCAGGCAGAGCGCAGAGGCTCCTCCAGGGACAGGCTCCCGGGCTGCAGGCAGCAGGTCCAGAGGCTGAGGCCACTCCGACCCGTCGGAGCTCACATCTCACCGCATGTGCCTTGGGCCTTGGACAGAACTGCACGGCTGCAGTCTGCTGTGGCCTGCTTCCTTTCTCTCCTCCTTTTAGAACAGAAATGTTTCCCCTGCACTGTTGGATGTTTGAAGTACTTGCTTCCTTTCTAATGTTTTATAGGGACTCACAGCTAAGAGTTGCCTTGAGTCTCAGAGGAGTTGCTGAATTTGGACATTGTTTTTAAATGTATTTGCTACAGGGTCTCACTATGTAGCTCCACCTCATAGTGATCCTCCTATTTTCAGCCTCCCCGGTGTTGGGATTACAGGCATGGGCCACCATGACCAGTCTCGGTGGCTCAGCATGCCTGGGGGCAGGGTTGGCATGGCATGTGGTGCCCGGGATCAAACCCCAGTCCCTGTGCTTGCCTAAGCAGGCACTTAGTCCACTGAGCTATCTCGCCAGATCTTGAACTGGGATTTTTTTTTCTTTTGCACTGCTGGAATTGTTGGCCACACTTAGAGATGGATTAAATGTGTTTTACATAAAAAGATGGACATGAGATTTTTAGAGTGGCATGCTGCGGCTTAGATCTGGTATGACCCCCTAAAGTCACACATTTAGAGGTGGAGTTTGGCAGGATGAGTAGATCATGGGGGTGCATCCTCTTCAGTGGATTTATTCTTCAGTGAGTTCATGACTCATGCACTTTTAGTGGGTGGGGCCTAATTAGAGGCGGGTCACTGGGGTATAACTTGGATGTGCACTCTTGTCCCCAGCTCCTCCCTTCTTCTGCTACTTCCTACTGGAATGAGCAACTTTCCTTCACATCACCTGTCCACCTCGCCTTTCCTGCCTTGAAGCTACCTGACCATGGACAGAATCCCAAGCCCACTCAAGCCTCTCCTTTATGCCTGCCTTGGGGGTTGCTGTGAGAAAAAAGCTGTCTCTCAGAATCAGGCTGGCTGGCTAAGGCAAAATAACACAGAACTTTTCCCTCCACAGTCCCAGAGGCTGGGAGTCCAATGAGGTGCTGGCCAGTCTGGCTCATGGGGAGGGTCTCTTCGTGGCTTCTGAACAGCTGTGCTGTGCTACGGCCTCACAGGGCCTCTCCTGTGCATGCTCTGTGGAGAGAGGAAGGGGAGGGGATGAGGGAAAGCAGGGACAGAGGTGGTTGCCTCTTTTTAGAAGGTCACTGATCCCATGGGATCAGAGAGCTCCAGGATCTCATTGCCCCTTAATGTCTTAGTCATTCTCCTCCCTGCTAGGGATAAATACCTGACACAACCTCAAGGAGAGCCTTATTTTGTCTCATAGTCTGATCTGTAGTTGGCTGGCTCCAAGGTAGAGTAGTGTGGCCCTGGAGCCTGGCTGAGGAGAGCTGCTCACAGCATGGTGGACAGGAAGCAGGAAGTCCAGGGAGGATCCTGAGGGACAGGAACCCTTCCAGGCCGGACCACAGGGACCAGCCTCCTGACAGCGGTCAGCTATGAGCCCCACGATCCAGTCGGCTTCCTCGAGCCCTTGCAGTGAGCTCACAGAGCTGTGTGTGTGTGTGTGTGTGTGTGTGTGTGTGTGTGTGTGTGACATAACCTAGAACGGTGACCTCCTACAGCTTCATTACATGGGTATCAGAGGTTAGGCTTCCACACAGAGGACTGGAGAGAGCCACCCTTCAGCGCATGGCTGTGGTCACAGAGCTGAGACCAGTTCACAGCAATCGGAAGACTGCCAGGCAGGAGGCCCATTACGGGGCAGCTGCTATTATCCACCTTATTATGTCACTTGAGCCTGGGGCTGTGCGAAAGGCAGGGGAAGGAGGCTGGAGCCGTCTCCCCCGAGCGATGTCGAGGGCGTGGGGCTCTGAGCGGGGAGCTCCCGGAGCCTTCGGGCTGCCTCTGCCACGGGGAAGCACTGCCCGACCCGCTCGCTGCACACGCACGCATACCGGCACAGCCCTTTCTCGAGGATAACTTTGCTATAGCGGCCAGGCACTCTGCACCTGGGTCCTGTGCGTTTTTTAACCTCACAGAACTGCCCTGGTATTCATGACAGGCAAAGATGAAGAACAAGCCCAAGTACGTAAGCATTAGGTGTTGAGTACCCAGAACTGGATGCGTTAAGGAAAAAGTGACCGAGGAATTCAGAGTAACTGTGTGCGGCAGACAGTCGCAGGACTGTGAGGTAAGAAAAGCCCTGGAAGCGCTTACAGCTCGCAAAGGGGCTCTGTCGTGTCGATGAGTGAGAAAGCCAAGACCCAGAAGGCCGCGTTGAGAGGCCTCACGTCTGTCTTTAGGCAGGGTGTGGGCACTCTGGTAGCATGCACCCTAAGGGTCACCCCAAGGTGTCCTCCCAGGGCAGGGCGGGGGCTTGGACCACATGGGGCTGGGGGAATTTGCTCCTGCACTATATGTTCTTATTTCCTTAAAATGAACTGCTTCTAGGGCCAGCCAGGTAGCTCTGCAGATTAAAGCACCTGCTTAGGCAGATGCAGGGCCCAGCTTTCAATCCTGAGTGCCGTGCCTGCCCCGCTGCTGGGGCGCACTGAGATGGCCATTGAGACGGGGTGAGGTGGTGCACGCCTGTAATCTCAGTGCTTGGGAGGCTGAAAACAGGAGGCTCACTATCAGTCCAATCTGTGCAGTGAGGCCCTATAGACTCTGTACTAAATACATAAATAAAATAAAATGAACTGTTTTTGTGAAAGTGCATCCATACAAACAAATAAGTGAAATGAATATGGGGCTTGACCACTCCAAGACTTGGACCTGTGAGAAAGCTGAAAAACAAGGTGACTGTGACAATGCCAGTGTTGTGGAGAGGAGAGGGTCGGGGCGCACACTGCACACCCCAACTGCCTCGTGGGCGCATGGGGTGGCGAGGGGAGGCAGGCACAGCTTCCTGACTCAGCCTGTCTGGCCTGCCCTCTGGTTCTGGTCCACTCAGATAGGGCAGATGAGTTCTGCCTGTGCACCCAGCATCAGCAGGGCATGCGTCTTGCTCCTGCCGCCCTGGTTGGACTAAGTGTGGCTTTGGTCACTAGGAATTCCCATCATCCTGTCAGTGCAGGACATCCCCACTGCTTGGTCCCCGAGGCCCCTTGGGGACTCCACAGGGGAAGTCAGGAGCCGCTGTGGTCAGCGTGGTCCTCAAGAACTTACTGCTTGCTGCACAGCCTCCGCTGCAGGACTCCTCAGCGTGCCGCCTTCACCATGGTCAGAGACTCTTGTCTTGGCCCGTCCTGTCCCTTCTGCTCTGTCCTGTAGGACAGACAGCCTTTAGCTGCGAGTGGCCCAGCGTGGCATTGGTGGGTGTTTCCACTCCAGCAGGGCATCCGGGTACAGAGGCTGATGTGGTGCCTCCTGCGAAGGGCAGGTCTTTCTCGCTGATGGATGGCTTGGAGGACAGCCTTCGCCCGGAGATGGACCCGACCTCAGGCTCACAGAGGGCAGGAGGCCAGGGGTCCTGCCAAGCCTGTGCCGGGCTGTCCTCGGGGAGGACATACTCCGAGTGGACACAGTTGGGGGTGTCCTCCTGGACAGGCGTCCTGGGACTGCTCCCCTCCCAGCGCAGACGCGGCGCCGCAGTAGCAAGCTGCCCTAACACACGTCAAGCGCGTGGGGACGCTAGTGACCCCTCAGAGGGCTGCTCACACTGCTGCCTGCCAGGAGCGGCTTGTAAGGGCCCAGCTGCCTATGCTGCTGGCTGCGCTCCCAGGGCATCTGGCTCGGCCCTTCCTGTTAATCTTGTCTGCTTCCAGGTGAGCCCGAGAGGGGCCCCTGGGATGAGCAGTGGCCCTGGGAGACCGCCCCCTCCTCAGCACAGTGCGCGTGCAGGCGCAGCTCTCCGAGCCCTGCTGGCACTGAGGCTTCCTGGAGCGCGCAGCAGACAGCTTCAGCTTCCCGTCTCCGTCCCCGTCTCCGTCTGCCTCCTTCGGAAGGGCTCTTGCTTTCACTCCGGATCCCTCAGCTGGCGCCGGGGTCTGTGGGTAGGCACGCCCGCGCCCTTCGGCCTGCCTCCCGTCACTCCTTCCCCACACCCACCGTGCTAGTCCTGCGGTTGCTGTCCCCCCTTTGGCGTCTTTGGAAAGGGCTCTCATCCTCCTGACTTCAGGCTTCTTGTCATTTCCTCCTGTTGACGGCGCTCCTTGTCAGGGACGCACTGTTCCCAGAGTTGCCATCCTGTGAGCCTCTCAGTCACTGCCAGGAGCGTGCAGGAGACATCAGAGGGCTCAGAAAAGCCCCACAGCGCCTTCGTCTCTCCACGCGGGAGGAAGGGTCCATTTCTAAAACAGCCAAGGACCCTGGGCGTGGAGGTGAGGCTCACAAGGCTCCGGGCTGCAGGAGTTGCCTCGTCCTGGCCCCTATTATTTGTCCTTGATTGCATCTGGGGATACACATTCCTGGGTTCATCACCACAGACCTGCGAATCGGGAGCCCCTCCAGTCCTGTCGTTGGAGCCCCCTTCCTCGCAGTCCCTGCCGTGTCCAGCATCCCAACTGACTCTGGAGGGCCAGGTTCCAGCTCAGCTGCGGGCTTCCTTTCTACCCAGCAAGCTGCAGCGCCCCCCATGGTCCCCCACCCTGTCTCCACACCGGTCCCTCCATCTGGGCACCCCCAGCCTCTGTGCTCTGAATGGTCGTCCCTCATCCTGGGGCACCCAGTCTCGTGCCCTGACGTCCGTGCCCCTCCTTTCTCCTGAGACCCAGCCCTGCTGCGCATCTGCCTTTAGCGTGGACTCTGCTGGGCACCCCCTCCCCATGCTCTCTCGCTGCTCCATCCGAGGCCAGTTCATGAACAAACCCTCACACCTCCCTGGGGCCACGTCATCTTCAGCCACTTCTGTGTCTCCCACTGCAGTCCCTACTACCTTCCTGTTTCCAGCCACCCAGGAACTTCCCAATTGCCCACCGACTGTTCTGCTGACCCCCCTCCTGGCCGCCCAGGTCTCCTAGCGCTGTCTCTCGATCCAACCCTCACTCCCACCTGAGCCTTCAGTGGCTCCCACTGTACGCTGAGAAATCCTCCCTTATCTGGATACCACCAGAGCGTCCTTACCACCTGCGACCCTTGGTGAGAGACCTCAGCACTCGGCTCCTGCAGCTGTCCTCTGTAGAGGCACTGGCCTGTCTTCTTTGGTCCCTCTTCTGTGCAGGGTGGTTCCCCAAGGCCACCTCCTAGGCTACGACAGGGCCCTGCCAGCCTGCTGTCCTCCCACCACGCTTCCTTTCTGCACAGTTTGCTAGCCCACCTTTGCGGCCGCCCTCCTCATGGGGGTCTGCTGAGCACGGAAGCCAAGCTGGGCGCATTTGCCTCCCTTTCCTGGCACTGAGCACCGTGCCTTTTACTACATCATCATTTTTGAATTTAAACCTCCACCATGTTCTGTGGTCACACCTCACAGAAGAGACACCTTCTGAGTCAGTGTTGGTCTTGCAGTCTCTAGTAGGCAGAGGCTTTTATGATGGTCAGTTTCCAACATCTGTCTGGTCCAGAAATGGGCCTCTGCTGCCCGCCTGGTTGTGTGACTGGCCCTGTGCCCCACACAGCTTCGGTGCAGATGGCCACCCTGTATTCGCCGTCCCTTGGCGCACTCCTGCTGGTTCTGCTGTTCTCCCGAGGCTGGCGCTCCAGGACCTTTGTCTGGCTCTGTAGACCTGGCTTCTCCTGTTTTGAACACAGGACAGGAAGAACATTCCTAAGTGGACTCTGGAGCACAGGGCTAGTACTGTCCCCCTGGGAGGCCTGGCATGAACCAGATGGCCTGGGGGCACAGAAAGCTCGGGCGCCCTGGGCAGGTGAGAGCAGTAAGGAGAAGGCAGAGTGGCATGGGCAGTCCAATGAAAACTCAACGCACAAGCCGTGGTGCAGAACGTGACTCCGTGGCAGTGCTTGGAGGTGATTTCCAGCATGGAATGGGCCCAGGAGGCCAAGCGTCTCAATGGCCAAGGGTCCCTGTGGCTGAGGGCCCCGGGTGGTTGGGCATCCCTGTGGCCTGTGGAAGAGCCCTGCATCTCCTCCTGCTCCACACAGGTGCAGGTAGACTCACTGGTTGGGTGAGAGGAGGCAGCGACACCTTGAATGCAGTGACAGTGGGTCATCCTAACCGCTCATGTCACCAGCCATGCAGGAGTCTCCTAGGTGGCGTACAGCCTCAGCTCTCAGGAGCCCCAAGTTGATGGCTCTGTGCGCTCCGCCTCATCCTGGACCATGACTATGGGAGCTGCCTGTGCCCCAGTGGCCTTGCGGACTGTGTCAGTAATTCTGTCCTCGGGGCTGTAGCACTCAGCAGGTGTGACTGCCCCCCTAGGACACTTGGTGGCATCTGGAGACGTTGCATCTCTGTTATCATACCTTCTGCAGGGCGACAGGTGCAGCTGCATGCAGCAGAGGAGCCCAGCGGTGCCACCCAACGCCTCACAGGGCACAGGACGCCTGTGATGCGGATGCCCTGGGGGCTCAGGTGCTGGGTCCTGAGGGTGAGCAGCACAGGCAGATGTCACAGTCCCAGAGTCCTCCGTGTCCCCTCATCTTGACATGACCAGAGAAAGTGCTTTATCTCATAAACCTTGTGACATGCAGTCTGAAGAGAAAGACAAGATTGCACTTTGGCTGCCCTGGCACACGCCCGGACCCACCTCCCAGGCTCTGTGTGCGGCTGGATCACGCTGCAGGAAAGCCGGCCCATTGCTCTGCATTGCTGTATGGACAGAGGCAGACCAGAACTCCAGGTCCAAAGCGCAGCACGGATGGATCAGGCCGGAATCGGTGGAGCTCCTTCAGACTCCGGCGATTGCTTTCCTGAGTGTCCAAAGTGACTGCAGACACGAGGGCTCTAAAAGAGTCTCACATGTTAAAGAAGTAGCACAGTGGAGCTGGCCAGATAGCTCAGCGGATTAAAGTGCCTGCTTAGGCAGAGCGCAGCAGGTGGGGATCAATTCCCAGCATGCCATGCCAGCCCTGCTGACATGCAGACTGAGACTGGGCATGGTGGCATGTGCTTGTAATCCCAGTGCTTGGGAGGCTGAAAACAGAAGGATCACTACGAGTCTGATCTACGTAGTGAGACCCTGTCCTGTAGACCCCGTCATAAATACAGAAAAAATAGAAATAATAAAGAGAAACACATTCTTTACAGGAACTCCAGCAGAAATGGATGTTTTCACTTTTCCTCAGGCATAATTTGAAAATATTACAGTTGTTTCCTTTGCCTTTTGGGGCCTGGCCACCCCCAGGCCACGACGGAAGTGTTGCAGCTCTGGAGTCAGTGTCTTCAGTCAGCGTGGACTTTGTGGGCCTGGGCCTGCTTCAGTTCCCCTGAACAGCACGCTTCCCTCGCCTCCCTGCACTCCCTCCTGGATGGGAAGTGGATGTCTGACGTCATGGTCTGTGAAGGAATTCCAGACTTGTGCAGCCGTGCCTGGAAATGTCAGGCGGGTCCCCGGACGTTCGCAGGGCTGCTCAGGTCCCTTGGCCTGGAGGCCTGCAGATAGCTGACCTCTTGCAGGAGTCTGGCCAGAGAACACGTGAGGGGGGTTTCCGATGCATCCCTGGAGGTGCAGTAGGAAGAGATGGTGACTGTCTAAAGTTTAAAAATCTTAGTAATAGATGCACTGCCATAAATTCCCCTCAAAATCATCCCCCACACGTCAAACATGCTTGTTGTATTGTCTTGGCTGCCGCCCGCGGCAGCTCTGGAGTGCTCTCCCTGAGCGTCTTCAGTTGCGCTGTCCTGGCTGCCTCCGTGTCCCGAGTGGATTCAGCTCATTTCCCTTTTGTGCTCATTTTGACTTTGGGGAAGAGCCGGAAGCCACACAGTGCCGGGTCTGGTGACTACGGTGGGCGAGGCCATAGCGTCCTGTTTTTGTGAGCTGCCTTTCTGTTGGCAACAGCCTTTCCTCTGCAGCAGCAGGCACTGTAGCAGGTACTGTCATTTTTATCAGACCTGGTAAAGACCCTCAGAAAAGAAGACTCCAGAGCCACTGCAGAAAGTGCCTGGAACATGGGATGCACGTGCTGGACGTAGGAGGAGGACTGTGGGGTATCCGGGGTGGCGTGCATTTTACAATAATGGGCTTTTGATCTGCACATTTGCTCTGCTCTGATCACACTGTGAGTGTCGCCAGCCTTCGCTCCAGCAGTGTTACCATCGTACCTCAGAGCAACGAATTCACACTCAGCACCCCCATCCCACCCGGGGTAGATGCCATCCCACCTGCCCCGACGCCTCCTGGCACCTGTGTCCTGGTTTTGCTCTCCTCTGGGTCAGTCCCATGGAGAGGCAGGGCACTGAGATGATGAGAACCTCAGCCCTCTCACCACCTTGCTAAGTTCCCTCGTCCTGGTTCACAGCAGGTCAGGCCTACGCAGGGGTCTGGGGGTCTGACAAAGGCTGCAGACGCAGGCAGTGTGACCAGAACACAGCGAATCCCTGGCACTGTGCACTCCCAGTGCCACCGACAGAGCTTCACACGTGGTCCTGGACGGCGGTGTCTGCACAGGACAGATGGGACTCAGAGGAGCAAAGCCGTGGGCAGACCTGCTGCCGGGTAGCAGGCACAGGCTTCTGCTGGACAAGTCAGCTGGGAGACCCACTTGCAGGCAGACCCTTCCGGAGACTGCTGTCTAAATGCTCAGGCCACATTAAGCTTCAACCAGCAATCCTCTTTTTTTTTTTTTTTTTTTATTACTGGGGGACAAGCCCAGGACCTTTGCACCAAACTATACTCTCAGCCTTTTTTTTTTATTTAAAAAAATTTTTTTTCTTAATTTTTGAGACAGTCTCACCAAGTTGCTAAGTTTCCTAGGCTAGATTCAAACTCGTGATGCTCCTGCCTCAGCCTCCCACAGTGCTGGGATCACAGGCGTGCGCCACATGCCGGCTGTGATGTCGTTCTAATATCATGTTGTGTAAGGTATTATTTATAGTGTGGGTAATAGGGCTTAAAGGAAAAACAGCGGAGCAAATTAAACAGAACATAACTCCGGCGGTGTGCTTGCGGTCTCCTGCAGGGCCAGTAGCTTTCTGTCACACAGAGCGCTGGGTCAGGAGGAAACCCTGCCTGGGAGGAAAGTCGGAGACTGCGACCCTGATGCAGCATTTCAGAAGGGAGAGATGGACCGACAGTGGACAGGGCTGTGGGTGGGGGTGATCCCGGCATGGCGTGCGAGGCTGTTGGCTGAGGGGTCTCCATCCTGGTCTACTTCCTGTAGCTGCACAGAGACGCCACCCTCTTCCCAGGCTCCTTTATGTGTGATTGTCCTGTTCTAACCTGGGTGAGCCACTGACTGCGACCCCAGCTGTCACCCTGCCCTGCCCTAGGAGGACAGCCTTCTCCTGGGCTCCTTTCCCTCGGCTCCAGGACCGGCCGCTGGGAACTGGGCTGGCTTTTGTGTCCTGCCCAGGGTGCAGAGCGAGGCCGGCATGCCCCTTCCCCTGCCCCCTGGAGGTCTGGCTTCACTGCTGGTTTCAGAATGCACGGGATTTGAAAGAAAGCATAGCACTGGTGAAAGCCTCCAGCCAAGACCTGCTTGCTTCGCGCTCAGGGGAGAAGCTGCTGCTTTTCTGAGGCTGCTGGGAGGCCTGGGTGGGCTTCAGATTCCTCTCCTCCTCTTCAGCTTCCTTGTGAGTTCTATGCAGCGGGTCTGGATTCCAGCCACGTCCGCCTCCACATGCTGCTGAGCTGAGTGTGCCCTCCACGTACCCTGCTCCCCGAGGTGCGGCAGCCACTGGGTTGCCATTGCTGTCTGCTCCTCGGGCGCCTTTTGCACTGCGTTTAGGCTGCCACATCTAATGCCCGGCGTTCCTTCATGATTGCTCAACTCTGCTCACCCAGTGCATGAGCAGACGCATTGCTGGTTTAAAGGTCTGGGGCTGCTGGAGACATGGGATTTTGGAATCATGTCCTGGAGAGGAGTGTGACATGATTTCCCCAGTGGCAGTGGTCGCCAGCCTTTCTGGAGTCAGAGACCAACTTTGCTGATGGTAATTTTTCTATGGACTCGAGCGGAAATGGCTTTGGAGATGATTTGTGCGGGCTCCATTTCTGTCCACACCACGCTGTCATAGGTAGTGAAATAATCACGTGGTTGTCGCAGCGCAGGGTTAGTGGGCACCCAAGCTTGTTTCCTTGTACCTAGATGGCCCCACGGTGGTGAGGGAGTGGCAACAGCTGACGTGCATTGCTCATGTCCAGTCTACTGTGCGACCCGTTTTTGTTGCTGTCACTGTCAAAAACTGCTTCCCAAACTGGGATGTTGGAAATGGAAATTTTCTGTGTGTGTCAGTCTGAGATTTTGGGACAATTTCAGTGTGTTTTGTCTTGACTTTAACCCAGAATATATGGGGATCTGAACTTGTGTCAAGCATACTTTTAAGGGAATCACCATTTAAGATCCCGAGTTTTGATCCTCTTTTAGCTTGGGCAAAGTGTACTCATGGATCAGTTCTTTCTGAGTTTAGAGGTTTCTCTTGTGAGAGGATGTGATATCCAAACTGTTCTGAGAGCTGAGCTAAGTGAGCCTGCACCACCCGAGAGAAGGAGGCCTGCCTCAGTCACTTTCAAAATCTCCACTGTTTGAAACATTAAAAATCTCTAATGTTCACCCACTGCCCCCATAACTCCAGTTTGTCTTTGAACGTAGCCACTTTACCCACAGACTTGAACACGGTAGTTATTCTCCCTGAATTGTCAGTCTCAGTTCCTTGAGCTGGTTTGTGGCCCATTCTGTGTCACTGAAGTGTGCTGCCAGCGGTGGCTTTTTTTTTTTTTTTTTCTTTTTTAAAGAAATGTCTGGAGGGCCAGGGAGATAGCTTGGCAGTCTAAATGTCTACCTGGCAAGTGTAAGGACCAGGGTTCGACGCCTGGTACTGCATGCCCTGCTGGCCCTGCACCGTGCTGGCCACTAAAAGTGGGCGTGGTGGTGCACACCTGTAACCCCAGCGCTGGGGAGGCCGAGACAGGAGGACCACTATAAATCTGAACTGCATAGTGAGATCCTGTACCAAATAAACAAATAAACAAACAAATAATTAAAAAAAGAAATGTCTGGAGCTGCTCTCGTGACTCAAACGTTGGCCAGTGTTCTACCTTTCGAAAGCCATTTTGCTCCTGTGCATGAGAGAAGACATCTGTGTCCACCTCCTCACTGAGCCACACGAACAGGCCCGCGCTAAGGCATGGACTTCCACGCAGGCAGTCACTTTAACCACATCCTGCAAAACGTTAAGTTCAAGTGACGCTTTTGGCCAGTCTGCACTTCTCTACGCGCCATGCCCTTCAACAAGATATGTTTAGCAGCAGGCGCTCTGAGCCCGTAGGAAAGCCAGAGAGCTGGGTAGCCCTGGGAGCCTCGATCTGTGCGTGCAGACGCAGAGTGACCAGCTCGGTTTTCTTGCTGTGAAATCACGGAGAGACTTGGATGGCTCGCACTCCAGCATTGCTTGCAGCAAATGTGCACACGGGGATCTTCACGTACATCGTGTTGAAAACTCTTGTGCACAGACACAGCATTGTCTCGCTCCACCCCCAGAACTGGCAGCCTCCTTGACCTGGGTTGTGCGCCATGGTGGCCCAGTGTTCCCAACAGCCGTGTCTCCACACGCCCTGCTAGTTCATTAATCCATCTCATCCTGGTGCCAGGAAGAAAGGCCCATGCCACCTTTTGAACTGCAGCTTCTCCTAGAAGCTCACAGAGAACAGAACTGACTCTTTGAGGCTGGAGGGCTTCTGGGCTGTAGCAACGTGCTCAGCTGCTGAGAATGGCGCTCTTGGTGCTGGCATGTCCGATGAGGCAGCAGCCTTCGGTGAGTGTTTGCTTTTCATGTGAACATGACCCGTCCAAGTCTTGTTGTGCAGAACAGTTGCTCAGTCTGCCCGCGGCAGAGCAGTTCTGAGGGTTTCGGGGCTTCACGAGGCCAGCTGCAGGCCTGGAGGCCACAGTGCCTCATGTGGGCCCACTGCACAGATCTGCACTGGGAAGGCCCAAGCGCCTGGGATGGAAGCCAGAAAGTCTGCTCCAGGGGGTGAAGGATCTGTGCCAGCAGGCTGAGGGACCTGCAGCGGAGCCAGGAACTGACGCTCAAGGTAAGGACCAGAGCTTCCCCAGAGAGAACCGCAGCCATCCAGTGAGGACCCGAGCTCTTCTACTGATGGCAATAGCTGGGCTCATATGGGGAGAGCCAGAGTGGCAAGGTGCTCTGGGAGGATCAGCAGTGCCCCGGCTTCTCCTCCAGTTCTCCCTGCATGATGTTGGCAGCAGTCTTGGGGCCGGGCCATGCACCCCAGCACCGTGCCGAGTTGGTTCAGCACAGTGGGCTGCAATTTGCCCATTCAGACAGGCCTGGAGAGTGCTGAGCCTGTAACTCAATGAGGGCTCTGGTAAATGCAGTTTTCTTTTTGCTGGCAGTCCAGAGTTTTCTGTTGTCTCATCGGCCTTCCCTTCTTTTCGAAGCAGCTCTCCTCTGATGTTTGTTTCATGTTCATTTTGGCCAGGGCTGGTCGTGGCTTGTGAGGCCCGTGTCTGGGATTAGTGCACAGTGCGAGAAAAAGGCACAGAAAGAAGCAGTAAATAGAAGAATGGGGGTCATGCACGGATGGAAATCAGCGTCCGAGTCTGGCAAGAAGCCGCCGCCGATGCTGCTGTGCAGCTGATGTGCATGGCTCACTTGCTGCTGCACGCAGGTGCAGCTTACTATCACATGCTTCCCTCTGAGGTGGCTTCTTATATGAACACGCAGGTGATTGATTTGTCCTACTCTGCGCAGTCACACTGCTCCGCCAATGCCCACCTGTGTTTGCAGCCACTCCCCAGCACTAGCATCACCACCTCAGCTCCACCTCAGCTCATCAGGGATTAGATCCTCACAGGGAAGCACAGCTCAGATTTCTCATGCACTGTCCCCAGGAGGGCATGAGCTCTATGATCTGATGGGAGGAGGAGCTCAGGTGGGATGTGAGGGGCGGGCTTAGCTATGACTGCAGATGGAGCCTTGCTCGCTTGCCTCCCCATCAGTACCTGCTATATCCAAACAGGCCACCAGCCAGAACCGGAAGTCAGGGCCCCCTGATCTGTGGCTGTGGATAAGAGGGAATGTTTGAAGCATCGGGGAGTCTTGTGTCTTCAGTCTTCAGAGCAGATGATGGAGATTGAGGTGCCTTGAGACAGCCTAGAGACCTGTGACCAGGAGATAGGTCCACTGACCATATTCCCCTCCAGTGTGCAACGGCGACTGTGTCCCAGGGTGGCCTCTGGGAAGCAGACACTACCAAGAGAGAAAACCATCAGTGTGCAGGATGCCATCCGGGAGCCAAGCTGGAGGGGAACAGAAAGCAGGAAGTCCAGGTGCCCATCCTACGGCCCCAGGGACTGTGTACGAGCTGTGTGGTGGAGGTGGCCAGCAGAGGAGACCTGGAGCTAGCCCAGGACACCTGGCCCTCTGCACTCTACCTCAGGCATTCCAGGTGGGAGCTCTGAGGTGTGCAGGCTCGGGGTGGGGTTGTAGCAGCTCAGGGACTGCAGGACTGCTGCAGTCATGGAGAATGGTTCCAGAAGCAGCAGCTGCCCCTCACCACATTCCATCAGTTAGAGCCCTGTCACACGAGGGGCTGTTCCAGGGAGGGGACGGCAGGGAGGTCACAGGGCACCCTGTGAGCCTGAACTTTCACTTATGCATCCGACCACACAGACATTAACACCACAACATGATCCTATTGCCTGGGTGACCGTGGGGAGGGCTCCCTTTCCTTTTCGAGGTTCGGCAAGGGCCAGGGACAGAACACGGATTTCCAAAACCCTTGGTTGCTTCTCTGCTAGACGAACACTGAAAAGGAAAGCAGGCTTGTCCTTGTGGTCACGTCTGTGCTAAAGCAGAGAGGGGTGGAGGCCCGAGATGGCGAGTCCTCACCCACCCTGAGGGTGCTGGGCTGCAGGAGGGAGGTGAGGCCGGGCAGGGGATGGCTTTGTCAGTCCTAGAAGGACTCTGCCCTGGACACTCTGGTCACTTGGCTCTTGCACTCCCCCACCTCACAGGTCACTCTGTTCTCTGACCACAGTGGTGGGTTATGTCAGGGGCTGCCCTTCACCTGCCCATCCTGGAGCCTTTTGCCAACCACCTCCATATCCTCCGCTGGCTGATGGTGACTGGTGGATAGAACATCAGCAACCACGATGCAAGCAGAGGCGAGACCAGCACCTGCATGGTGGAGCTGCCCTCAGCCTGTCTGTGCTGTGCTGGCCATGAGCACAAGCGGAGCAGTCAATGGGGCAAAGCTGGGTCAGCGGCGGCCCAGGTGAGGCCACTCTGGGCGGGTCAGCTGCAGGACACCCAGGGCCATCTGGGCACAGCACACACCACGAGGTCAGCATGCCTGCTGGGGTCCTTAGAGCCTTGTGGAATGGTGAACGAGTGTGTTTCCAAGTTCTTGGGTGTGCTTGTTATGCAGTGCTGAGATAATGGTAGCCAAGACGCTGGGTCAGCTGGCTCAGCCAGGAGCTCAGCAAAGGCAGGGTGGAGGGCGCCATCAGCACACAGGTGCTGGACATGGATGAGGACACCGGGTGAAGCTCTGGAACAGGACAGGAGCCTGCTGCTGCACAGCCCTGGATGCCAGGCCCTAGGCTGGTTGCAGGGCCCGAGAATAAGCTGATTCCATCCACCTGTGCTGAGCGCAGCACTAAGGCGAGCAGGGGTCCCGACTCTCCAGACCCAGGCTGGAATGGCCCTGCCTCAAGGGGATGATGCTTCCTTGGCTTTAGTTCATGAATCCCAAGTGCTGAGTGCTAAGTCTCCATTTCAGAAGAGGTTTATTTCTTCACGAAGCCAAGAGAACATGCAGAAAGAGGGTGAGGGTTTTAAAGTGCAGGGCTGCCTCCCCGTCCCAAAGGATGTGTGTTTATGTTCCTCACGACAGACTTGTTGTTGGGTCTGCCAAGTCTGCTGTGAGCCTCTCCATTCAAGAGGCCAGGAAAAGGTGGTTTTAATAAAGCTTTCTAATGTAATAGAACACTCAGTAACAACATCCTGTTTTAAATCTCTGGGAAGGGAGTTTTTTGGGAAATTCTTTTTCAAGAACTATATGCAGCTCTTTCAGGCAAAAGAGGAACTAGCAGAGTTGTCCCTGATGTGGCCAATACACAATATGGCCAGGGACTCAGAGCTGCCCTGAGGAAGCAAAGATGCCTTTGACTGGTGGTGACCTGGGACATAGGGCTCTCGTCTCTTCACAGGCCCGTGGCTAGCAGGCACACGAAAGCTCCACGTGCATGTGACGCGGGACTGGCACACAAGGGGGATGCGGCTGGTCCTCATGTGAATACAAGAAATCCTTTAAGTCAAAGCAGTTACATAACCACAGAGAAATTCAATGCCAACCTCTCTGCGCTCACAAATGCAGCCCTGGCGGGCAGTCCACTGTGACCTCAGTCACACGTCGTAAGGCTGTGCGTCATCCGTGGGGCTCTCTGAGCCTGCATTGTGATCCTTGTCCAGGGAACCGCAGCAGCTGGATTTTGTTTCCTGTTTGTTTTCTGCATTCTGCTGCTTGCGTTCGCTCCGGCAGGACCCCGCGGAGTAGGGCCCGCTCTGCGGCCCTCTGTGCTCAAACAACTCAGTCTCTGTTGCTGCTGGAAAGGAGCAGAGTCTGAACGAAACAAGCACACAGTGCGGAAGGTGAGGACAAGAGGAGGCTGTGTGAGGGGAGAGAGCCCACGGGTGAGGCCGCGATGTCCTGAATTGACTTGGGGGAATGCAGCCACTGAGCGCTGGCTCAGTCGCTTGAGGATTTGGGACAAAGTAGCGCAGGTTTCTAGGGTGCACCATCTTGCAGGCTAGGCCTGCTGCCAGTCCAGAGGTGTGAGAAGCCCTGGGCTCTCCCAGACCCTTCCACCAGCCTGGTGTGGCCAGAGGGGAGAGACGTGGCCCAGGTCCCTGGTGGGCGCCTTGTCTTCTCATACAGGGTTTGAAGCGCTCAGCAGGGATGAGCGGGTCCAGGCTTAGCAAGGCGAATCCTTGCTGCGTGTGCGCAGGGATGGCACACAGTGAGATCCAGGGAGGGTGGAGGCCAGGACGCCGGGAAAGAGGGGATTCTGCTCCAGGACAGACACACAGAAACACGCCCAAGTTTCCATTCTGCCCCATTCAGAATTCGGACTCCAGACCGCAGCGTGGACGGCTATGGAGTCCCAGCCTGTCGGGCTGCCTGCAGGGCCCAGAGGCTGGGCCTGGAAGGGGCACTCTCGCTGCTCTGCCTCCACCTCTGCCTGCTCACACGCAGGTGTCGCACACCACCTTTCAGCTCTGCTTCTGGAAAGCCTTCAGTAGCTAGTATGCTGACCTCCATGTCACACACATCCCGTTGTGAGGAGTCACATCACGGCTAGGGTGCCGGCGGCCACGGGAAGAGCTCGCCAACTTCACGACAGGCCCGTGTCTCCTCCCTGCTGTGGTGAGCAGTCACCTGTGCCTGCCCGGGATCCCCAGCTCTGGGCGCATTCCTGCTCCAGGGCCTGTGACCTCCACTGGCCTGCGTGACTGGCCCCTGGCTGGATGACCCAGGCTGGGCTTAGGGGCTCTGCTGGTCCCTCTAAGATCGGACCTGGGGCTGACACTGATCCTGCAGTCTCCAGGCATGGTGCTGATTCTCCAGAAAAGCATCGCTGATAGGACAGATGTGAATGCAGATGGGATGTGGGTACCGCGACAGAAGCACGTAGACAGGTGGAGGTAGACAGGCAGGCAGCAAAGGAGAAGCTCTGCAGATGTAAATTTGTTTTAAATAATTGGGCACTGGCTATGGGCTGGAGACGTGAAGCCTGAACCGAAGCCAGGGCTCCACGCAGGCAGAGCTAAAGCTCGGGCCTTCTGCAGTGCCCCTCTCCTCCTGGGGCTCTGCTCTGCAGGCAGTGCAGGGCTGCCACACACTGCAGGGTCACTACTCCACCTGAAGTCACATGATCGCAGGTGCTGACCACCCCGTCTAGTGCCCCCCACTGCCCAAGATCAGTGCTGGGGCCCGGCCCGCAGCTGCACAGAGGGGCTATCACAGCTGAGTGCGTGACACAGCTGGACGCCAACCTGGGCGCCAGGTGCTGAGTGACTGGGCTGTCTCTAGGAGTGTGGGCCGCCTCAGGTCCACAGCACGCAGGCCTCACTGACACTGCCTGGCCAGGCTGACCATCCCAGGGTGAGCTCAAGGGCCCTGTTCATCAGTGGGGAGGGGTCGAGGGCCTCTGTCAGCACCCGGAGCACAGGGGAAGACATAGGGGTGGAGCCCGCATCCTCCACTGCTCGGCCCCCTCACCATCCTGTCTCCTTCTCTTGGGATTGTTTCAAGCCCTACATCTTTCCCCAGGAAAGTAGCCATCTACATCACTTGCTGACTTGATAATATTCACACCCATGCTGTAGTGGACACTACTGCTGGCTGCGTGAAGTGCCCGGGATGCTCCCCGCAGTCCCCTTTGGGCCAGCACCGTCTGTGACGCAGACTCACAATCTGCTCCTGGACACTGGGAGGAACCAAACCCCATGACTCCAGCTGTGGCCCTCTGTCAGGGAGGATTAATTTGATAATTCTTCATCTTTTCAGTGTTTACTCTAAGTGTCAATGATATACTCAAGTCTTCAAAAGGGACGGGGCTGGGAAGATAGCTCAGTGCTCTAAGCACCTGCCTGGCAAGTGCAAGGACCCAGGTTCGATCCCTTGTACCAAATGTTGCACCAGCCTGGGTGCTGAGCTGGCCACCGAAACCAGGTGTGGTGGTGCACACCTGCAGTCCCTACATAGGTGGGATTGGGAAGGTTGAGAAAGGAGGATCACTACGAGTTTGAGCTGCATAGCAAGACCATGTATCAAATACATAAATAAACAAATAATAATAAAAAATGGTTAGGAAAGTTACCATTCTGTACCCAAAAAAGTCCATTTCTGCAAGATTTTTCCAGTGGGTAATCATAGAGTTAACCGTGTTTGTTATGAGAAGATTTACCATATTATGAATTTAATCTCCCACCCAGCTATGTGCTCCGTCCCTATGTTGTATACGTAATCTCTCATTTTTCTTGAGGAGCTTGCCAGATGTTTGGCATTTTAATTAGCTTTTTTTCCTCTCAAAGAATGAGCTCTTAGATGAGTATATCAAATCTGCTTTTATTCTATTTTTGCCAACAATTTTCTTTTCTTTTTTAAAATTCTTTCCTTCCTCCTGACCTGTTTTCTTTATATTAACTTCCTGGAGTGAATGTTGCTTTCATTTGTTTTCATTTCTTCTTTCTAATAATAAAAGCTTTTATGGCAATGAATCTGTCTTTGAACACAGCTTAATTTTATTTCCCTGCGGTCAGAGTCCTTGGCCTGTACGCTTTCTGCCTTTTGAAATTCAGGGAGGTTTTGTATGTGGTCTGAGGCAGAATTAATTTTTGTGAATGTTCTGTGGACTGCTATGAAGAATACATGTTTTTCTACAGAGAACAAGATTAAAACAATATTATTTCAATCGCTTTCACAATGACATCATTCAGGTGCACTGAAGATTTATTTTATGTTCTGATTCCATTACAGACTAACAGAGTTTTCTAACCCAAAAATATTTACTTTACAGAAAACGCTGCATTTAAATTCAGTATGCATAAGGGTATATCTGTGAAAGCTTCCTCTAACCTTTCCCAATCTCCCCGGTCTCCTTACCAAAGCTAAAATAAGCCGAATAAACCACCATAGGCAGGCGCCACCGTCGGCTTCTGCGGACCCTTCCTGGGCCTGTTCATGCAAGTCAAGACCAATATTCGTGCTTATTTTCACGTTGGGGAGCGTCGCAGGTGATGAAATCCTTTAAATTACAGGCTCCTGACATTACACTACAAAGAATTTTTGAGTCCATCGAAGAAAACCGGGAGCTCCTCCGCGTTAGCCCGAGTCGCCTCACGGCCTGGGACTCGGCGGTTTCCACGTCCTCGGGCTGCACTGGGCGCGCTCCAGCCACTTCGCGGTGGCGCTGTCGCCCGGGCCCCCTCGCCTCTGTTTACCTCAGTGTCTCTAGGTTTGTTTTTCCTTCTTTCGTAATATTTTTGAATATTCAGGGGAGCAGAAGCACCCAGGACTG